>NC_056746.1:285698346-286041679 GCF_019279795.1 Protopterus annectens
GTATATCCTGACTGATCTTAATTAATCTGCTACATCTCTTTGTTTTGTGGAGAAAATGGAAGTCTACATTCAATAATGAAATAGATCTATATGAGGAGACTAACTTATTATCTTTTCCTTGTATAAGTATAGGTGAGATTACAGAAATTTTCCATGAAGGAGGAATTATTTGGCCATTCTGAATTATCCTGCAAATGTCATTCAGTAATTCTAAAATATTTAATGGAAAAAGATTGTATAATTCCAAACTTAAGCCATCTAACCCTGGAGCTTTAACATTTTTTCCTTGTTCATAGCTTCTTCAACTTCTATCAGGGTAGTAGGCTTATTCGCCTGAGATATCTGTTGGTCATTTAGTTTACAAATAACATTTTTCTTTAAATAATTGTCAGTTTTGTAATCATCAAAATTATTATTTTTATTTTTTAATATTAAGATACTTATGGATTTTTTAAAAATATTAACCTTTGCTTTATATCTGAAGTAAGCTTATTAGTGTGAGGATTTCGTAGCTAATCTGTGTAGATTTTTTTGAAGTAATCTCATTACTTTGCAGTTTTATTTTTTCTAAAGCTGCCTTTACTTTATGCTTTTAAATGGTTTGATAGTTTGTCATTAATTTTTTAATGATTTCAGTATTATCTAATTTCTTTGTTTGTTGTTCAGATGTTGCTTTGCATATTTCATTTTGTATTTCTAACAACTCTTTATCCCATTCTTTAATTTTATTACTAACCCATCTTCCCATTCTTGCCTTTAATATGCATTTTTAAGGAGTCCCATAGTATGACTTTACTAACCTGGCCATTATCGTTCAATGATAAAAAAGTCCTTGATTTGTCCATTAAGGTAACTCTTAAACTCTAATTTCATCATATATAGGTTCATAGGTAGGTACTAGGCTATCGGCCCTAGGGCCCATACAAGCCTAGCCAAAAAATGTACCGTAGCTTTCGCCACCCAATAAAATTATTTTCCTGTGCCCCTGTCGAGCAGAGCCACAGAAGTGATCCCCGGGGTGAATTTCCCATTTCCCATCCAGTCATCAAGGTTTTTCTTGAAGAGTGCTAATGAGGAGCTCTGTTTGACATAGATAGGTAGTCTGTTCCAGAGTATGGGAAGTCTCTGGGACAGGAATCTATCCCTCCAGCATGTTCTGTTTATTGTGGTGACAAGGTTAAGGTCCCTAGAGCGTGTAGCTCGGAGGGATTTCTTTAAGTGGAGCATGTCCAACAGCTCTGGGTTTGACATAGCTTTGTATGTTAGGCAGAGATCGCCCTGAGTAGGCGATATGCGATGAAGTAAAGCTGTAGTTTTTTGAGACGGTCTGCATAGGGCATCTGTTTGAGGCCAGTAATCCTCTTTGTGAGGTATTTCTGTGGTCTTTCCAGTTGTTGTAGATGTCTTGTGAGGTACATACCAAAAGGTGCGTTGTACTCTATAATGGGTCTAATGAGTGATGAGTAGAGGGGAACAATGACCTTTTTTCTGGATGAGAATCCTTTTGTGATGAGATGAGCCACGTAGAAGGATTTCCTGACCACTGTGGCGATGTGATTATCAAAGGAGAGACTACTGTCCACCTGTGTCCCAAGGTCTCTTATCACATTTTCGGCATTAAGTAGACTACCAGCTGTGTGGTAGTTCATGGGTACAGAGTTTTTACCAAAGGGGATGACAATACACTTTTTGGCATTGAGCTTCAGGCCATGGCTTTGACACCAGGTATCTGTCTCAGTGAGGCCCTTTTGTAGTTTGTCCACATCTTTAGGAGTTTCGATTATGGCTCCTAGTTTGCAGTCATTTGCAGACTTTGTTAGCCAAAGACCTTCAGTGTTGGCCTGCACTTCAGCGAAGTAGATACCAAACAGGAGTGGACCCAGGACTTGTCACTGGTCTGATGTCGGATTTGGAATCCGCTACTTTCACAGTGTGGGTTCTGTCTGTGAGCCAGTTGGCAACCCATCTTGTGACATAGGGATTTATACCTAGTTTAGTGAGCTTATCTATAATTCCAGAGTGGGGGATGGTGTCGAAAGCCTTGGCACGATCTAGATAAGCTGTGTCAACCATTTTACCCTCATCTATGGCTTTGGTGACTGCTTCAAAGAAGTCAATCAGGTTTAGGAGACATGATCTGCCTTTTACAAATCCAAACTGAATAGGGTCCAGAGTTTGGAGATTACCAATGTCTTTGTTTATGAGTTCCACGATGATATGTTCCATGGCCTTGCAGACCAGGCTCGTCAGGCTAATGGGGCGGTAGTTCCCGGGTCCGCTGGCTCCCCCTTTGTGGAGTGGGATAACTGTCGCAGTGCGCCATTCAGTGGGTACAAAGCCTGAGGTGAGGCTATGATTGAACATGGTACTTAAGTAGGGTGCCAGTTCATTCTGTAGTTCATGTAGAACACATCCTGGGATATTGTCAGGTCCCATGGATGTTGTGTTCTTGGCTTTGGAGAGTGTGTTTTTTACCTGTGCAGCCATGATTATAGGAACTTTGCATTCTTCCGGTATAGAGATGGGCCCTCTAGGGGGTGAGAGGGGGGTAAAGTTAGCACTGAACCTATCTGCTAGGATGTTGGCAATATCAGTTGGTTCTGTATATTTAGTGCCATTATGCTGTAACTCAGAGCAGATATGAGTGTTCCCATTTAGATTCTTGACATAGCTATAGAATGCTTTGTGGTTGTCTTTAGAGTCAGTGACAATTTTGTTTTCGTAATTAGCTATGGAGGATTTTATGAGGGATCTCAGCTTCTTACTGAGATTGACCAGGGAGTTCCTCCAGTCATGGGATTTTACTCTTTTTTGCAACAGTTTATTTTTTCTGTTGTAGAGTTTGTTTATGGCAGAGGACCACCAGATTGGCTTCCTTTTTTGGAGGATAACATCTTGGTTCTTTTAGGGATAGCATGATCCATGCACTCGTGTAAGTGCTTATAAAGTGCATTTGTGTAGGATTCGGCAGTCATACCTCTATTGTCCGTCTGCATGGGTGTCATGAAGTTTGCCACTTCTGTCTTAAGAAGTGTGAAGTTGGCTTTTGAGAAGTTTTTTACGATGGTTTCCCTAATTGGGGCTGGGGTTGGGATGTGGATGTCTAGGTTGATTAGCTTGTGGTCAGATCTGACCAACGAGGAATTGACCTCTGGTATGGAACACCGGTTTCCCATGTTGGTGATGACCAGGTCTAGGATATTGCTGCCCCTGGTGGGGGTGTGAATAAGTTGATCCAAGGCATTGGAATTTATGAATTCTAGAAAACTTTGAGCAAAAGAGTTGGTACATGAGTAGTTTTCCCAGTTAATGGTGGGGTAGTTGAAATCGCCCTTTATTAGGGTGTTGGGTTGTACCCTAATAATTTCCAGTGTATCAAGAAATGAGGAGTGTGAATCCTGGGGCATGGTGGGGGGTCTGTAGCAAGCTATAATTTGAATTGCGGTCTTGCCCAGAGTTAGTTGCACTTGGATAATCTCGGATGCATTATGCTGTGCAACTAGCCTGGAGGTGTGGATATCCTTAATGAATATGGACACGCCTCTACCTTTAGTGCTTCCTTCTGGGTTAGGTGGCCGAAAGGTGTGGTATGAATTGAAGCCTGGTAATGCAGGGGTGCTCTCTGGAGCTTTGAACCAGGTCTCTGTCACTGCACAGATGTCAATGTTCTCCATTTTAAGGAGTGCCTCGAGTGAGTGCATTTTGAGGTTTAGACTTCTAGCATTGAGTAGCATTACCCTCAGATTTTGCTTGCTTGTACCTGTTATGGTGGTGAATTTGTCATTTGAACCTTGCCTAAAAAAGGCACTATAGGGGTGGCAAGAGCCTTAGCCAGTATCCGGAATCCTAAGGGTGACAGGTGCAGGCCATCTCTGGCAAAGCATCGTGGACTGTCGATCATGTCGTCCCAGGCAGACAAATACTGGATCCCCTTAGAATGACACCAGAAGCTTATCCAATTGTTGAAGTCAATCATTTTGTCCTTGTACTGTGGTATCATTCTGGGTGATGGCAGGATGCTACTCAGGCTTAGGGTCATACCTGCCTTGGATACAAGATCAGAGAGCTCCTCCATGTCTCTTTTCATGTAGTCCAGGGAGGTACGTCTCAGGTCATTCACACCAACATGGACAACAACAGTGTCATATTTGTACTTATTGTGGAGTGCATGCATTATGTGGCAGATCCTGGCACCTGACAGGCATCTGATAGTAACTTTCTCCTTGTTTAGTCTAGTGAGTGGAACATCAGTGTGCCTGACTATAGAGTCACCTATGACTAGAGTGTTGGGTACGTTGTTATGCCTTATGGGCTGTGGTTGAGTGGCACACTGAGTTTGTGGGCTATGTTTTATTTGGGTTGTGTTGGGGAGTGGAGTTTGCTTGCATTTATGCTTTGGATGTCCCTGATGCTTGGTCAGGTTTTTATTGAGAGCCTCCGTGAATGTAGGTGTGTGTTTTGTTTTTCTATGTGTGTGTTTTGGTGGTGTAGGTTTTGAGGGACTATGTGATGAGTGTGGTGTGGTGCAAGTGTTTACCTTCTCCTCTTGACTGTCTAGTCCAGTCTTGGGTGAAGAGAGCTTTGCTTCTAGTTTGGCTATATAAGTGCATCTCTCACAGGTTGTAGTGTTGGGTGGTAGGAGGAGAGGGTTGTCTGTGTACATGAGGCAATTGCTGCATTGCCCCAAGATGCCCAGATTCATCAGGTAGACAGGAAGAATCACTGGGAGCTGACCCTTAGACATGCCTGGATAAGTGCTTATTTATTAAGTACTAAAAACTGCTTTCCACTAGACAAGTGAGGAAAGTTGAGTGCTGTAGTAATTTGCAGCTTATATAGTGCTTACAATGAGTTCTGAACAAGTGCTGAGTTCAAAGAAACAGATTTGAGTGCTGAAACTAGAAAACTGGCTAGTTATAAGAAAAAAAACTAAGCTAGAAGGCTTCCCTCCAACACAGAAGGGCTTGGGGGCTCAGAAGCCTACAAACAGTCTATACCACTTAACAGGAAAGGCAGGGACTTTATAAATCTAAAATTTCCTTATATGCATTACTATAGTAATACTTAGAGCATTATGATCAGATAGAGGACAAGGAATAGTTTCAAAATGATTCACGTTATTAGATAAATCTATAGGGGCATAAATCCTATTAATTATAGTTTGCATCCCATGCGCATAAGAATAACGAGTGAAGAGAACAGCGCCTTATCTTCTGCTTTTATTAGTAAGTCAATTAAATTATAATTACTAATCCAGCTGTGTAGTGCTTTAGCTGATATCAGTATTTTAGCTTTCTTTTGTTCTCTTTTTCTGTACCAGATATGCAGTTAAAATCCACTGCTAAAATTAAACTACCCTTCAAATGACTGTATATGTCAGTAGTTTAAGTGATTTTTAGCCACTCTTGCACCTATTCCAGGGATCCAGTAAAAATTAGCTAATGTCTAAAGTTTCTCATTATATTTAAATGTTACAAATGTATACATTCCTTTGGGATCATGAAAAGATTCCATGACCTTAGCCATTACAGTGGATTTTCATGCAAAGTATAGCAGTTTCTCTCCTCTTTTTGTTAAAAGAAGCAGATGGTAATATTTCATAACCTAAGTTATTTAAATATTGTATGTCTTTATCTATCAAGTGAGTCTCTTCCAAGAATATAATATCTCCTCTATTTAATTTTAGATATCTTAATGATTTCCTTTTGTTGCCATTGTTTAGTCAATTTACATTAATAGATAATAGATTAAACTATACATACTGTAAATTTAAATATGTTTCATCTGATGTTGTCAATCTTCATTCATTCTTTACCAGTGGGACTTGTTTCCGATTACTGTAACTGTCTCGGCCATTATACAGCTCACACTAGCCAAAAAACTCTCAAGCTTAGACTCTACCCACAGTGCCAATCTCTCCATTAACTCAGATCTCATTTGCCGCTCTGATAGGAACATGTTTCAGTCGATAATCTCTAGCTAAGTAAAAATTTATTGATCTTTTCAAAACTTTGTTTGTTCTTTACTTATAGTTAGTATTTTTCTTCTCGTTTATATTTTTTGAGTGATCTGCCCTTAATACCTCAAGTTATCCTTGTTACCATCGATGGTAACCTTCCCCTCTCCCTCTTTTACCTTTTAAGGTAGTTCCAATTTAACATTGTTGGCATTTCTTTTCTGTCTTACCATCATTGGTAGAATTTTTCATCTATCCTGTGTGTGTGTGTCTGTGATCCTTTGTCATTTGACTGTTTTTTCTACTGTCAAAATGGCAGAAAAGCAGAAGGGTACTTCAAGTTTTAAGCAGTGCCATTGTGGGTGAAACATGCCTAATTCCGATGGGCATCTTTCATTTGTATGTTATTTGGGTGCACCCCATTTGGATCTGGACTGTTCGGTCTGGCAGGCCTTTAGTACTAGGGCCTTGGTAGAAAGATATAACAAACTGATTTTAAAAGGGATGCTAAGTCTTCTTTTGAGGAAGGTTTGTCCAAGTCAGATCCTACCTCCTCCTCTAAATCTGATCACACCAAAAAGAGTAGTCATTCTGTGCTGAGTTCCCCTACAACACCGGAGACTAAGAAACACAAGTCTTTGATTCCATCATTCTCCTTGGATCCGAGGGCTAAGGTTCCAAAATGAATGGAATGAGAATCTTTGTCACCAACTACTGTTGTCATGGCACCAAGGACTTCAGCGCAGATGTCGTCACTGTCTTCTTTACTTTCCCAGTTGGCACTGACTTCACCATCTGCACTATGGCAGACACTACCCACCCCTTTGGTGCCGAAGTCTGAACCGTTACATGTTCCTAGAACAAGGTATTCCTCTTCCATAACTACCTAGTCCCTTTTCTTTTTGGAAAGACCAGAATTTCTCTTGGAGATGTCTGCTCGATGTTCCAGGAGTCTTTCCAAGGTACAGTAGATGTTGTGAGGTTGCTGGATCAACTTTTGGCAGCCAGGGGTCTTCCTGCCCTTTCTCAGACCTCTCTCCCATCTGGAGTTGGATTTTTTTCTCCTAGGATTCCTCCAGAGTTTCCTTCTCTGACCTCCTCCAAGGCTTAGAGTCCACCACTTTGATTTTCATGGTTCCAGCTGTCCTGGTGCCGACAGGCTCTCCCCTTCAGCTCCAGGGATTGCTGTAACATCTTTGGTTCCCATGGAACTAGTAGATTCTCGGGGCTGTAGCTCAGCTGTATGTTCCAAGGGTTTTGGATCGGCTACTGTTTTCTATTCAGAGTCATCCTTAGCTTTCGGAGTGCTGACAGTTGTGGGCTCTTCCCCAGCTCCTGCTTTAGGTGTCAGTCCTTTGGAGTCTGATGTAACCTCAGTTTTGAGGTTGTCTTTCTCGGTTCCATGCTCCCATCCCTCTTTGGGGGGGGGGGGCTGTCTTCCAAGTTATGGAGAGGGTATTAGCCTCTGCGAGTTCTCCGCTGGCCCCTTCTGTATTGTAGTGTCATATGTCTGTACCTTCTGGCCCAAAGCTGCCGCCATCTTCCACGTCTTGAGAGCGAGCACCAAAGCTGCAAATTACCCCTGTACAGGGCCTCTCTTCTTAGGAGTCCTCCTCAGAAATTCTCACTGAGGAAGCACCCCAAAAGAAGACATGCAAGAGGAAGCACTTAGATTCTCCGGAAGAATCTGTCACAGAAGACACGGACTTCGATGAGGGGGAGGGTTCCCCCAGTCACCCCTGGAGATGTCTCTGTTGGAGGCATCCTGTTGATCCTAAAACAGAAGGGTGATTGGAAGCCAAAAGACCTGTCCTCTGAGGAATCTGTGTACTTGCAAGCTTTTGGTGCTCACCTATCTGCTTCCTGGGTGACCCCGCCTGCTGACGATGCCATTAACTCATTACATCTGAGTCACACCTCTAGGTGAGTCTGCAATTAACTCCTACTGATGCATATAAGCATCAAATATTGATTGTTCATATTTGCATCAATAATTCCAAAACCATGCTATGTACCAAGGTTTTAAAATATTTCATCTTAAAACTTACTCAGTGTCAAACTCAATTGCATTAATATTTGACCTCTGTCTAGTGCACGTAAAGAGATGTTAATTGTTTTATAACATTAATTTATGTAGATATGTTTCACATTTTTCTAAATATCTCAACAGCCAAGTAACACAGACAAAACTCCTTAGCCTCATATGAAAGCTCTCAGCCAGATGAATAAAATGCTGCTGACAGTATGTGTGTAACTTTAGTGGTTGCTGAGATATTTTAAGTTGTTTACAAAATATTGCGAATGTAGTAGTTACTGCATTTACTGTGACTTATAAAATTCAATTTAAGACCTAGAACCTAAAGACTACTACCACTATAAAAATAGTTTGTGCTGAAGGGTTTGCCATTTATACTTCTTTCATAACCCCTGTGGTTCCATTGATATGAACACTTGTTTAAAATGTGAGGTCATAATTTGATTCTGTAAAAGGCCCATTAGCAGTTACAGTGAAAAATTCCTGAGCTCCATTGGAGTGAATGAGTTAAATTAATCATGCAGCAGGCGTGGAAGGCCCCTGATTCCATAGAGCCAATTCCCTGGATACCAGACAAAGTGTTATTAGCCCCCGAAGATCATCGATATTGGACAAAAGGTTTAGCAGTAGATGCCATGGTGTTGGCAAGGGCCACCAAGAAGGATCTTACCACTGTCCACCCACCCAACCGAGATTCTAGGACAATGGACAGATTTGGAAAGCGGGTTTATGCTTCATCGACCTTCACCCTAAGCTCCTTGAATTTCATGGCACACTTTACTAGACTCCAGAGGGATCTGATTAAGGAGTTATCGTATACCCTCACTGGAGTTTTCTGACAAGGTGCGGGATAAAGTTGCATATATAGGAGGATGGCCTAATGGTTAAAGTGTTTGCCTTACAAACATAAGATGCAGGGTTTGAGCTCACAAGGGATAATTGGCTAGGCTTAAAATAGCTTGCAAGGGCAGCTAGCATAGTACTAATCTGTTAACCTCAGCTGGCCACCTTGGAGTCTGTATTGTACATATAGCCAAGGGGATAACCAGAGCAGCAAAACAATTGGATGTGATCTACAGATCTTCAAGACACGTATTACCACATAAAAATGAACAAACACTCCAGAAGGTTTTTCCGCTTTCAGCTAGGAGCTAGTCATTTCCAGTTCAGAGTGCTGCTCTTTGGTCTCACCACAGCTCCCAGGGGTGTTCACCAAATGCATGGAAGCAGTCATGGCTCCCTTGAGACTGCACAGATTCTGGGTATTTCACTTAGATGACTGGCTCCTCACTGCCTCCACCGGGCATCTACTGCTTCAAGCCACAAATTTCATCCTGCACATTTTCCACACTTTGGGCATCACAGTCAACAGAGAAAAATCCCAGCTGACTCCAATACAACATCTAGAGTTTATAGGAGCTCACCTCAATACAATCTGTTGTGTAGCTTCTCTCCCTCTGCACACACTACAAAAAGAAGGTCTCAAGTACAGTTCGTCATATCCAAAGGCAAAGTCCCCTGCTTTTCTTGTCCTCCAAGCTTTAGGGTCTGTGGCAGCGACTATTACCCTAGTACCTCTGGTAAGATTTTACATGAGGCTACATCAGTGACTCTTAGGTACACAGTGGTCCACCCCAACACTTCCGATGACTTATCCCATTTTAATAACAAGTCGGTACTAGAAGGATCTATCCTGGTGGATGCAGTCAGAGGAAATTCTACTGGGTCTTCCCTTTATTCCCTCTCTGCCCAAAACCATAGTGACCACGGATGCCTCCTAGATTGGGTAGGGGGCATTGTCTGGGAAGAACAGTTCAAGGCACTTGGTCTCCACAAGAAGCCAATTTACACATCAGTGTCCTGGAATTGTGGGCAGTGCTCTTAGCATTGCAAGCCTTTCAGTCTGCCCTCCCTCCCTCCCTCAGTGGACAGTTGCAGTTCAATCAGATAAGATGTCAGTGGTTTGGTACATCAACAAACAGGGTGGAACCATATCTTACCCCCTGTCCTGGGAATCTCTCAGAATATGGCAATGGGTGATATCTTCTAACCGCTTTCTAGTTGCAACACATATCCTGGGGAGATCCAGCATGATAGCAGACAAACTGAGCAGATGCATTCTCCTGCCTCATGAGTGTTCTTTCAGTTCCAAAGTGGTGATGGAAATTTTTCGTCAATGGGGCCAGCCTTACTGCAGCCTCTTTGCTTCCCCAGTGAATAACAAATGCAGCAGCTATTTTGGCCTAATTCTTCCTCAGGGGGAGTCTCTGAGAGATGCTCTCCTTCTCGATTGGGCCTTGGGTTTTCTGTATGCCTTCCCCCCTTTCCCCTCATTCCCCTGTTCTTGAAGAAAGCCCAAAGGTTGAGAAGCAAAGTGATCCTCATTGCAATAAAATCCAACAGATGATGCAGAAAAACAGAAACACTCTGCAGAGCAATTTAACTTTTTAATAAACCACTGGTACCTCGGCTTCTTGCTTTCAGTGGATAAAACACAGTACCAAACATCCACCAAAAGGTGGTTCATACTGGTTCAAACCCCATTAGTAAGACAATAATAGTCTAATTAATCAATTAGTAATTTAAAGTGCCAACATCCCATTTAAACAAGTCAACACTTCTTACTTTCATAAATACATCTTAGCAAAAAATGTTTAACAATATCAAAAATATTTTCTACTTTAACATTTAAACTCATAAATTATCTTATTAATACACTAAATTTACCTCGAGATTGAGGCCCCTGGGGAATAAAGTTCCATAATTCAAAATAAATTTGCTTTCCAACTCATCAAGCTTCCTTACAACATCCCCCCCTCTAGAAAAATTAGGCTGTGCTAATATACTAAAGAAGAAAAAAGACACTAAACTTTTAATGAAAGATACAAAATTTGTACCTGTAAAAGTACCAACTTTAGCGGAAGTTCTATTTGAAGTTAAAGATTTTGTAGAAAGGTGCATCTGGCTGTTTTTTATGATAAAAAAAAATGATGTTATTGCAAATGAGATAAATGTGATTTCTGAGGATGATCCCCTCTTGAATGTTTCCATTTATGATGACCCTGTGTTTGAGGAAAATTCCTCTGACACGGATGTATGTGAGGAGGGTTTTGTTGCTGGTTATAAAAAATTGTTGGTTCCACATTTACCTGTTGGTAGATTTATGCCACCAAAACTGTCCTCTTATGTGAATTTATTTGAACAGATGTTGCTAGTTGAGCATGATTTTTAAAATTTTATTAAAAGTAAAAAGATGTATAATATTACTAAAGATGAATGGGAAAGTTTAAATGCATCAAGAGGTAAATTGAATGAATATGTATTTAAACAAGCAGACAAAGATGGCAACTGGGTCATAATGACTAAACAAAAATACAACAAAATGGCGTATGATTTGTTAACATTTGAAGTAGATTATAAGAAAAATTGAACTATAATCCAGTTAATGAATTTAATGCACAACTGTTGGAAATTTTGGAAAGATGTGAAAGGCTGGGCTTTCTTACTAAGGAGAACATTAGAAAAAGATATGATCCTGTCTTTTATATATTACCAAAATTACACAAAGATTCAATAAACCCACTTGGGAGACCGATTATTCGGGGGTGGGTTCTTATTCACAGAATATAGGTATATTTGTGGATTCATTGATGAAAGAGTTTTTGAGTAAGATACCTGCACATGTGAATAATACAGAAGAATTGTGTAAGGAAGTTAATAAAATAAAATGGTAGGACAATTATTATTGGGTGGTAGTGGATGTTAATTCACTATATATCAATATTCAGCTGAAATGGGGTTTGGAAGCTATATGAAATGTCATGGGTGATGCTCCCAGAACTGCTTTTGTGGTTAGATTATTGGAATTTTGTCTTGCACATAACTATTTCAAATTTGAGAGTGAAATATTTTTACAGCAGAAGGGAATGGCTATGGGGGCTTCTTATGCCCCTACATATGCCATTCTCTATTACCTTTTAATGCATTTTAATTACTGGAACCTGTGTTCTGAGAGACTGCCTTCCAGACTATCTGCAAATATACAGAGCTGAGTATATTTTTTTGGTTATAGAGTTTGTTAATTGTTGTTTAGATCTTTGTTGAAACGTGTCTCACTGTTCTGAGAGACTGATCTGCAAATATACAGAGCTGAGTATATTTTTTTGTTTTTTAGAGTTTGTACTGTTAGTTGTTGCTTAAATCTGTGTTGAAACTGTTTTGTCCCACCCACCCTCTCTAGTTTTGGTTTGTAGTTTAAATTTGGTGGCTTTTGCAGTTGCCTGCCCCACTGTAGATTTGATCTGGGACACTCCCCCAGTCCCATCTCTTTACCACATTCTACCTAATAAACTCTCTCTCACTTGTTTTTAGTCCTTTTTAATTTAATTGCATTTTTAAACTGTGTTTGGTCTAATATTGCTACATACTCAAGTGTGCTAGCTTGCACTGCATGTGAATTGTTTTTACTACTGTTTTTGCTACTTTTCTGTAAAAAAAAAAAAAAAAACAAAAAAAACTGTAAGCCTATTTCCTACCTTTCCTGTAACTAGTGTTTCAGATACAGATTTGCTGTATCCAGGACTGTATGTAAGCTTCTGAGCCCCCCAAGCCTTTCTGTGTGCCTTCTAGTTTATCAATGGGAGTGATAAGCACTAGGTAACATGTCTACTACATAAGGAGTGGTTCTGGCCCAGAAGTTGTAGTTATTGGCCGTTTGGGCTATCTCTCTCATCTCTCTCAACTTTCTGATTTGAAAGCCTGCATTTGCACTTGTTTCTGTCCTGTAACTCGTCTAGTGCAGATACAGATTCTTAGTTTTAGCACTTAAATTTGCTTATTCATACTCAGCACTTGTTCAGAACTTGTAAGCACTAAATAAAGTACTAATTAGTATAGCACTCAATCTTCCTCATTACCTAGAGGAAAACAGTTTTTTGTACTTACTTTTCTCACTTGCTTAGAGAAAAACAGCTCTTGTACTCACTTTCCTCACTTATCTAGAGGAAAATAGTTTCTTTATTCAGGCATGTCCAAGGGTCAGCTCCCAGTGTTCTCCCTGTCTATCTGATGAATCTGGGCATCTTGAGGCAATGTAGAAATTGCCTCATGTACACAGACAACCCCGTCCTCCTACCACTCAACACTACAGCCTGTGAGAGATGCACTTATCTAACCAAACTGGAGGTAAAGCTCCCTCCAACCAAGACTGAACTTGACAGTCATGAGGAGAAGGTAAACATTTGCACAACACCACACTCCTCACATAGTCTCACTAAATCTACACCACCAAAATCCACACATAGTACAACAAAAACATTTGTGGAGGCTCTCAGTAATAATCTGTCTAAGCAACAGACCTCCAAAGCAGAAATGCAAGCAACCTCCATCCCCCAACGTAACCCAAAAGGCAAATAGCCCACAGACTCAGTGTGCCACTCAACCACAGCCAATAAGGCAAAACAATGTACCCAACACACTAGTCATAGGTGACTCTATAGTCAGGCACACTGATGTCCCACTCACCAGGCTAAATAAGGAGAAGGTTACTATCAGCTGCCTGTCAGGTGCCAGGATCTGCCACATAACCCATGCACTCAGGTCACTCCACAAGTACAAATATGACTCTGTCATTGTCCATGTTGGTGTGAATGACCTGAGACGTACCTCCCTGGACTACATGAAAAGAGACATGTAAGAGCTCTCCGATCTTGTAGCCCCGGCAGGTATGACCCTAGCCCTGAGTAGCATTCTGCCATAGCCCAGAATGATACCGCAGTACAAGGCCAAAATGATTGACTTTGACGTTGGGAGGGTGGCCTAATGGTTAAGGTGTTTGCCTTGCAAACACAAGGTGCAGGGTTTGAGTCTCACAAGGGATAATTGGCTAGGCTTAAAATGGCTCGCAAGGGCAGTTAGCCTAGTACTAATCTATGAACCTATGAACTTCAACAGTTGGCTAAGCTTGTGGTGTCATTCTAAGGGGATCTAGTATCTGTCTGCTTGGGATGAAATGGTCGACAGACCACGATGCTTTGCCACAGATGGCCTGCACTGGATTCCGGATACTGACTAAGGCTCTTGCTGCCCCTATAGTGCCTTTTTTAGGCAAGGTTTAAATAAAAAATTCACCACCATAACAGGAACAGGCAAGCAAAAACTGAGGGTAATGCTACTCAGTGCTAGAAGTCTAAATCTCAAAATGCACTCACTCGAGGCACTCCTTAAAATGGAGAGCATCGATATCTGTGCAGTGACTGTGACCTGGTTCAAGGCTCCAGAGAGTACCCCTGCACTACCAGGCTATAACTCATACCGCACGTTTCGGCCATGTAACCTGGACCGAAACACCAAAGTGAAGATGTGTCCATATTCATTAAGGATATCCACACCTCCAGGCTAGTTGCTCAGCAAAATGCATCTGAGGTTATCCAAGTGCAACTAACTCTGGGCAAAACTGCAGTCTAAATTGTAGCTTGCTACAGATCCCCCACCATGCCCCAGGATTCCCACTCCTCTTTTCTTGATGTACTAGAAAATATTAGGGTTCAACCAAACACCCTAATAATGGGCGACTTCAACTACCCCACCATTAACTGGGAAAACTACTCGTGTACCAACTCCTTGGCTCAACGCTTTCTGGAATTCATAAACTCCAATGCCTTGGATCAACTTATCCACATCCCCACCAGGGGCAACAATATCCTAGACCTAGTCATTACCAACATGAGTGACCGGTGTTCCACACCTGAAGTCAACTCCTCGTTGGTCCGATCCTACCATAAGCTAATCATCCTTGATATCCACATCCCTCCCCCACCCCTATTAAGGAAACCACAGTAAAATATTTCTCCAAAGCCAACTTTATGCTTCTTAACACAGAAGTGGTGAACTTCATGACACCCATGCAGATGGACAATACAGTTACAACTGCTGAATCCTACACAAGTGCACTCTATAAGCACTTACACAAGTGCATGGATCGTGCTATCCCAAACAAAACCAAGACGCTATCCTCCAAAAAAAGGAAGCCAATCTGGTGGTCCCCTGCCATAAACAAACAATACAGCAGAAGGAAGAAACTGTTGCAAAAAGAGAGTAAAATCCCATAAGTGGAGGAGCTCCCTGGTCAGCCTCAGTAAGAAGCTGAGATCCCTTATAAGATCCTCCAAAGCTAGCTACGAAAACAAAATCGCCACTAATTCCAAGGACAACCACAAAGCATTCTATAGCTATGTCAAGAATCTCGATGGCAACACCCAGATCTGCTGTAAGTTACAGAGCAAAGGCAAGAAAATTACAGAACCAACTGATATTGCCATCATCCTGGCAGATAGGTTCAGTGCTAACTTTATCCCCCTCTCACCCCCTAAAGGGCCCATATCTATATAGGAAGAATGCAGTGTAACTATCACAACTACGCAGGTAAAAGCTGCACTCTCTAAAGCCAAACGCACAGCATCCATGGGGACCGGACAACATCCCAGGCTGCGTTTTACATGAACTTCAGAACGAACAGGCTCCCACTTAAGCACCGTGTTCATTAATAGCCTTGCATCAGGCTTTGTGCCCACTGAATGGCACACAACAACAGTTATCCCACTCCACAAAGGGGGAGCCACCACTGATCCCAGGAACTATCGACCTATTAGCCTGACGAGCCTGGTCTGCAAGGCCATGGAACTTATCATCATGGAACTCATAAACAAAGACATTGGTAACCTCCAAACTCTGGATCCCACCAGTTCGGGTTTGTGAAAGGCAGATCATGCCTCTTGAACCTGATCGACTTCTTTGAGGCAGTCACCAAAGCCGTAGATGAGGGTAAGGTGGTTCACACAGCCTATCTTGACCTCACCAAGGCTTTCGGTACCATCCCCCATTCTGGAATTATAGCTAAACTCACTAAACTAGGTATAAATCCCTACGTCACAAGATGGGTTGCCAACTGGCTCACTGACAGAACCCACACTGTAAAAGTTGCAGACTCCAAATCTGACCTCAAAGCAGTGACAAGTGGAGTACCACAGGGTTCTGTCCTGAGACCTCTCCTGTTTGGTATCTACTTCTCTGAAGTACAGGCCAACACAGAAGGCCTCTGGCTAATGAAGTTCGCAGATGACTGCAAACTAGGAGCCGTAGTCAAGTCCCCAAATGATGTGGACATTCTACAGAAGGGCCTCGCTGAGACAGATGCCTGGTGTCAGAGCCATGGCCTCAAGCTCAATGCCAAAAAGTGCAGTGTCACCCCCTTTGGTAAAAACTCTGTACCCATGAACTTCCACATAGGCAGCAATTTACTTAACACCGAATGCGTGATAAGAGACCTTGGGACCCAGGTGGACAGTAGTCTCTCCTTTGATAGTCACATTGCCACAGTAGTCAGGAAGTCCTTATACATGGCACACCTCATAAAAGGGTTCTCATCCAAGACAAAAGAGGTCATTGTATCCCTCTACTCGACACTCATTAGACCCGTTATAGAGTACAACGCCCCTTTTGGAATGTACCTCACAAGACATCTTCAGCAGCTGGAAAGGCCACAGAAGTACTTCACAAAGAGGATTACTGGCCTTAAACAAATGCCCTACACTGACCGCCTCAAAAAACTCCAGCTTTATTCCATAGCATATTGCCTACTCCGAGGTGATCTCTGCCTAACATATAAAGCTATGACAAACCCAGAGCTGTTGGACATGCTACACCTAAAGAAATCCCAGTCCTCCAAGCTACACGCTCTAGGGACTTAAACCTTGTCACCACAATAAACAGGACATGCTGGAGGGATTGATTCCTGTCCCAGAGACTTCTCATACTCTGGAACAAGCTACCCATCTATGTCAAGCAAAGTTCTTCATTAGCGCTCTTCAAGAAAAATCTTGATGAGTGGATGGGAAATAGGAAATAGACCCTTGGGGATCACTTCTGTTTCTCTGCTCGACAGTGGCACAGGAAAATAACTTTATTGGGTGGCGTAAGCCTAGTACCTACCTATGAACCTAATGGATGTTTTGAAAAAAGGTTTCTCTGTTGTTCTGAGTTTTTTAAGAGCAAAGTGATATTATTTAAATGATTTATAGATGATCTTATTTTTTGTGTAAGTGAGATATGAGAGAGTTTGACTCATTTTTTAATGAGGTAAAAAAATGATTATAATTTAAAATTGTTGATGTTGAAGGGTGATTCTCATATACAGTTTCTTGATGTAGAATTTTATGTGGAAGAAAATACAGTTTAAACCCTTCAGAAAACATACTGCAGTAAATAATTTTTTACATGCAAAGAAACTGACCTACTGCCTACTGTGATACTGGGAAAAGATAAGTGTATTCCCAATTATCTTGTACCCTTTTGATTTAATATCTCTGTAATCTATACAACTGTTTGTGTAATTTCGCGGAGTCCTTCAAGTCTGCATTCACCAGGCATCAATTACTACAGACCAGGGATGCCACCATTGCACTGTGTCAACGACTGGGTATCACACTAAACTGGGAAAAGTCTGCCTTGTTGCCATCGCAGTATGTCACCTTTATAGGCACCGAGTTAGACACAGTGCTCATGAGGGCTTTCTTACCACAAGAAAGAATTCAGGTTTTGCAACAACTGGTCTACGCGTTGCTTCCACTGAAAAAGGTAAAGGCAAAAATGGTTCTCAAATTGTTAGGGACAATGGCTGCCACAATTATGCTAGTCCCTCTTGCAAGACTGCACATGAGGCTTCTTCAGTGGCTGCTCTTTAATCAGTGGTCCCTACAACACCTTCCGCTTTCTCATCTTATTATGATCACAGGCAAGTGCAAGCAGGATCTATGCTGGTGGCTTCAGACCAGCAATCTCAATGTGGGAAAGCCCTTCGTTCCACCTCCTCCAGTTGCCACTGTGACCACGGATGCCTCCTACATTGGGTGGGGGGCATTATCTTGGCAGGACAGTCCAAGGCAAGTGGCAAGAGCATGAGATACATTTGCATATCAATGTCTTGGAGATGAGAGCAGTGCTATTAGCGTTGCAAGCACTCCAGAACTTTCTTCCTCTTGGGACAATTGCAATCCACTCAGACAACATGTCGGTGGTATGGTAGCTGAACAAACAGGGGGGAACCAAGTCGTACCCCTTTTACAGAGAGGCTGTTCAAGTATGACAGTGGGCAGTGTCTTCCCAATGGTTTCTTGTGGCAATGCACATTCCGGGGAAGTCCAACGTGATTGCTGACAGGTTGAGCAGAGCTATTCTAATGCCTCACGAGTGGTCTCTGAACAAGCAGGTTGTGGAGCAGATTTTCCGCAGATGGGATCAGCCTTGCTGCAATCTATTTGCCAGTCCCCTCAATACCAAGTGCAGCAGCTACGTCACCCTCATCCCCCCTCAGGGGGAGACACCCAGGGATGCTCTAGTTCACGATTGGCCCTCCGGTCTACTTTATGCCTTCCAACCTGTTCCTCTGATAGCAAAGGTTATTCAGAAAGCACAATTTTTAGGAAGCAGAATGATTCTGATTGCTCTACTCTGGCCTCATCAAATTTGGTTCCCCTTTTCTCCATCCCTATCTCATGGATGACATCTGGATTCTGGGCCCACAACCAGACCTATTGACTCATATGCCAGGGCAGTTCCATCCCTCTCTTCAGACTCTTCAGTTAACAGCTTGGCTACTCCAGTTCCATCACTAGTCAGGCTTCATCATTTTCCTCTGGAAGTAGTTCATATTCTGTCTTCTTCTCATAAGCCTTCGACTAGGAAGATTTATGCCAGTAAATGGAAAAGATTCTCCATCTGGGCTCATGAAAGGCGGATTGACCCTTACATTGCACCAATTTCATCAGTTCTGGAATTTCTCTCCATGCTTTTCAGTCAGGGGTCAGCTGCCGCAACCATTAAAATTCATTTAGCGGCTATCTCCACCTTTCATGTTGCTAATGAACTCAGTCTAATGGCGCATAGACTTTGTAAGGCATTTTTAAAGGGCACTGTGATGCTTCAGCCCCCAGTCTATGATCCCGTAATGCCATGGGACCTCAATTTTGTGCTACAGTGTCTCACTTCATCTTCCTTTGAGCCTGCAGCTACTTGTGACTTGAAATATTTGTCATGGAAGACAATCTTTTTGGTAGCCATCACTTCAGCTAGACAAGTCTCTGAGCTCCAAGCTTTGTCAGTTAGACCTCCTTACCTGGTATTTCACAAGGATCCTTCCTTTATGCCAAAGGTTGCTTCAGTTATTAACCTCAACCAGTCTGTTGAGCTGCCTGTGTTTTTCCCAGAATTTTCTAATAAGGTAGATTTCAAATTCCACCAGCTAGATGTTCATAGACAATTGCATTTCTGTTTGTATAGAACGAAGGATCTTAGGAAATCAGATCGGCTATTTGTCTCATTTTCAGACAATAGACTTGGGTCTCCTGTCTCTAAAGTAACCTTATCCAGATGGATCTCTAGTTGTATTTCCTTTATTTATACCTCAAGCGGTAAGGAGTTACCTTTTAAGGTGAAGGCTCATTCTACACTGTCAATGTCTACCTCTACGGCATTTCAGGCCAGGATGTCTATGGATAATATTTGTGCTGCGGCTACATGGGCATCTCCTCACACCTTTATTACTCACTACAAATTGGATTTGATATCCAGAGGCAGATCTTCCTTTGGTTCCACAGTGCTCAGGAGTATTTTTCACTGAGCTGCCCAAGGTTCAGGTGCTGGGGACGCTGTCCCACGGGTAAGAATGTAAGCGAGATTGGACTACATAACATCAAGACGTTATGTACTCACCATAACGGCCGATGTGTGTAGTCCATCTCACCTCACATTCTTACTTTCCCTCCCGCCTTCCCCCTCCTGGAGGGCCTACAGGTTAGTTTGGTTTCAGTACTCCTTTTGTTGTTGAACTGATTCTTCCTCTCTGTGTGTTGTGTGTGTGGGGTGTGATTGCCTGAGCTTGCAGCAAACAAGATCTGGGGAAAGGGAGCAGTGCAGCATGGGATACCTCTTAGCCACGAGCCAATTGAAGACTTTGAGCTAGAGTATGGCCGAGTCAGAGCCGAGGTTCGGCTCCGAACCCACGGGTAAGAATGTGAGGCGAGATGGACTACATACATCGAATGTTATGGTGAGTACATAACTTCTTGTTATTGTTGATTGCATAGGCTTCTGCTCCTCTACCTTTAATAGCCAGTGCTTTAAATCAGATATACCTGTTTGCTGAAGCTGTTCTAAGCTGCAGAGAGACTGACCTACTGCCTTCTGTGATATTGGGAAAAGATAAGTGTATTCTCAATTATCTTCTGCACTTTTGATTTAATATCTCTGTAATCTGTACAACTGCTTTTTCCCACCCACCCACCCCCCCCCGCCCAGTTTTTGTGGTGGTCTTAAGTCTTGGTGGCTTTGAGTTGCCTGTCTCTGATATAAAGTTTATATTGGACACCCCCCCCCCCCGTGACATTACATCAGCTCATTCTACTGATTATAGTGAGAACTTAGCAAAGGCCCACCCCTTTAGCTTCTGAATATTGAATTATCTCTCTTCACTTTCTACTTAAAAAAAAAAAAAACTGTTTCCTGCCTTTCCTGGAACTGCTGTAGTCCAGATACAGATTTGCTGTATCCAAGACTGTTTGTAAGCTTCTGAGGGGGGTCAAAAAGTGTGCTGTTCAATTTTTCCCTTAGATCTGCTAGAAGTTCATTGTGTTTCACTGTTGCAGTCATTACATTTGGGTAATCTGCTGGCAGGTTGCCCTCAGTCGGCCTGATTAACAAAGTCTTGGGTTATGCGTCGGTTGCCGTCCCTTCTTCCATGACGTCAGGTCGTCAGGGGTATAAAACATGCAGCCAACACCATTACATCAGTCTTTCTTGCCGTGCAGTGCCCGAAGCAGAAGCAGTTCGCAAGTGCCGGTCGGCAGACCTCTGAAATTTTCATTTTCGAGTTTCAGTACTGAAGTCTTCAACTAAAAGCTAAGTACCCTGTTGGGGAAAATTTTTCTTGCTCCTTACCGATATCAGTAAAAGTTAATAATTGCATTACTTGTGGGAAGCAACTACCTCATAAGGATTTTCATTTGTACTGTATTCCTTGCCTAGGCCATGATCACAACGTGCCTTGCTGTCGGTTTTGTGCTAAATTTAATCAATGCATGATTAAACGTCGGTATATTTTTGCTTCTAAATATTTTGGCTCAAGATTTAAATATCCAGAAATGTCGTCTGTTAGCAATCCGACTACCAGAATACCTGAAAAAACGGAAAGAAAAAGACAGACACAGACCATCGAGGTCCAAAACCGACGACGAAGCTTCTCCTAAGCCAGTCACCAGTTCGCCGGTACTCAGTGAGGCGCTTTCGCAGCCCCTGATACTCCGCTACTTTTGATTCGCAGGCCTCTACTGAGACCCATTCGGAGTCCGGTATGCCGCAAAATGCTTTAAGTATTGAACCCGCAGATGTCTCTACCTTAGATGGGTCCAGAGCCGCTGTGCAGGCACCGGCTTCTGAGGGTGTTTTCAGGCCTAAAGATTTGTATATTAAACCGACGCCATCTTCAAAACTAAGGCCAAAATCTACTTCTATGTCTAAAAAAATGACGCTTGGGCCACGTGTGCAGGCCCCAATGCCTAAAAAACAAATGATCAAAATGGCTGAAGATTTAATTACCTTGATCAGGGGTAGCAATCCCCCTCCTGCCAAGAGGCCTAGGCAAGGCACTGACTATGAATCTTCAGATCAGGTTTTTATTTCTTCTGATTCTTCTTCTGAACAGGATTTATCTATACCTACTTATGAGGACTCTGATGCAGATGATTCCATCCTTTCTGCTTCTCCCCCTGAGGATTTCTCTTTTGGAGAAACTTTACATACCTTAAGAGAACACTTCCACTGGGAAAGTCAGGATTTTTCTGAATCTAAAAAGAGACTTAGGGATTTTCTTCTTCTTCCTCAGCATAGGCCTTTGGCTATACCTCCTGTTCTAGACATTGTTGATGATGTTTTTTTCAGAATCTAGTATGACTCTTGATTCTCTGCCTCCGGCTCCTAATAAGCCAGACAGATACTACAGGGTTCCTGACTCCCATAAATTCATTTTCAAAAACCCTACTGCTGATCCTGAAACCATTTCTCAGGGTCCCAAGGGCATTAAGGCCTCTACTGCTAAAAATCCTACCACTTCTGACAGAGATTCCAGGGCGCTGGATAGATGGGGTAAGAAGGGTTACACGTCTGCAACCTTGGCAGTCAGGGCTTTAAACTGTCAATTTCATATGCTTAAATATCAACAGCATTTCATGGAACTACTTAAACAGAAAATTATGTTGATCTCTGACTGTGTGCAAAATAAAGAGTTGCAGGATTTATTGCATTCAGCTGAACAAGTTGGAAAACATACTTTGCAATGTGGTTTTGATTCTTTGGAGGCCTCTTGCAGGGCTGCTGTAACTGGATCTGTGATAAGAAGGCATGCTTGGCTCAAAGAACAAAATCTGCCTGACCATGTTAAAGCAAAATTGCTGGATGCTCTTTTACAACAGTACAATCTCTTTGGTAATAAGGCTGAAGAAGTTTTAAAAAAGATGAAAGATAAAGCCAAAATCTATGCAAACTGTGAAAGATTTCTTACAAGTGCAGCCACCCAGATTTAGTAGGCACTGGCCTACTAAGAACTGGTCCTTTCCAGTTCCCTCGAGAGCCGCTCAAGTCAAATCCAGACATTCCAAAGGCTCCAGGTTTCAGTCACAAGAACTTTTAGAACAAAACAATGGGGTGCCTCCACCTCCAAACCTGGAAGCAACAAGGCACCTCCCTATGGTAAAAAGTCTCAATGACTTTCCTCTACAATCACCAAGCACTTACCTTTTGGCTGCCCCTTTGGGGGGAAAACTGGCACTTTTCATGAAACTGGCAACTGATTACCCTGGACAAATGGGTTTTAAATATAGCATCCCAATTCCAAACGGATGGCCAGATCTGCCTCCAAATCAGTGGGCAGAGGCCCAGAAACAAGTTCTGTCCCTCATGAATATGGGGGCTATTCAACCAATCCCAGAAGAGGAAAAGGGACAAGGTTTCTATTCAAGACTTTTCCTGGTACCCAGAAAAGACAAATCATGGCGTCCAATTCTGGACTTATCTATTCTAAATTCATTTCTGGACATTCCAAAATTCAAGATGCTGACTCTTCAACAGTTACTACCTATAATAGGCAAAGATGCCTGGTTGGTAACTCTAGACTTAAAAGAGGCTTACCTGCATATCCCAATCAGAGAATCTTGCAGAAGATACCTCCACTTCAAAGCAGTCTACTTGCATTACCAGTTCTCTGCACTGCCCTTTGGCTTATCTACTGCGCCCAGGGTCTTCACAAAGTGCCCGGCTCCAGTAATCGCATTTTGCAGGCAAAGAAATATTCAGATATATCCATACCTGGACGATTGTCTAATTCAGGCAGAAAACAAGGACATTCTTCTAAAGCATCTGGCTTTTGTAAAAAGGGGTTCTAACTTGTCTAGGGTACACCACAAACGAAAAGAAATCACAACTGGTACCCTCTCAAAAGATTTCATTCCTGGGTGCAAGCTTGAATACGACTGCCCAGATGACTTAAGTTATGCCCGAAAAACAAATTCAATTGGTGACTTACTTCAAACAGGTGGCCACAAAAAACCTGTTATCTGCAAGGCAAATTCTAAAAGCCTTGGGGTTCATGGCCTCCTGCATTCTTCTAATTCCGTATGCAAGACTTCATATGAGGAAACTTTAGTGGTACTTAAAAAGTTTATGGAGTCAACATTGTCACAGCCTGGAAACAATGATTCCTATTATACCTTACCTGCAACTAGAGTTCCTATGGTAGACAGAAGCCTGCCACCAAAACAAGGGGCTGTCATTCACTCCACTCCCTGCCACCCAAACCCTAACTACAGACTCATCAGACTATGCTTGGGGGGGGGGGGCCTCATCTGGCAGGGAAATGCATTCAGGGCAAATGGATCCCAAATCAAATGCACCTACATATCAATCAGAAAGACATGCTAGCTGTACAGAATGCTCTGACAGCCTTCAAGGACTACCGTCATACAGAACAACTACTGATAAAGACAGACAACACCACAGTCATGTGGTACATAAACAAGCAGGGGGGTACATATTCATACCCCCTTTGCAGACTAGCCATGGCATTGTGGAACACGGCCTTGACTTATCAGATACAACTACAAGCTCAATTCCTGCCAGGAAAGCTAAATACTCTGGCAGACGAACTAAGCAGAAATCTTATGGACCCACAAAAATGGAAACTGGAACCACAAGTTTTCAACATGTTGACATGCAAATGGGGGATCCCAGACATTGATCTTTTTGCCTCATCCCAAAACAATCAGTTGGACAAATTCTGCACAAGGATTCATCACAAAAAAAGCTTGGAAAGTGGATGCTCTATCATTCAGCTGGAAAAACCTATCAATCTTTGCTTTTCCCCCTCTGCCTCTGCTCTCCAAAGTCCTACTAAAAGTCAGACAGGACAAACCAAAAATGATTCTGATTGCTGCAGACTGGCCTCGCCAACACTGGTACCCACTCCTGCGCAATGTGTCATACCTTCCTCCGTGGCACTTACCTCGGACACCTTACCTGCTGTCTCAGCAGAACTACCAAATTCTGCACACTCGGCTCCAAACTTTGAATCTTGCAGCATGGCTAGTCAACTAATTTCACCCTTGACATCTCTCAGCAAACCTGTGATGGATGTCATTTTGGAGGCTATAAGGCCTAGTACTAGAAAATCTTATGCTGACAAATGGAAAAGATTCTGTGCTTGGAACCAATCACAAGGAATAAGCACAGCAATGCCCAATATTCCTCAGATTCTGCAATACTTCACTGAGATGCTTCACAAGAGCCTATCTTTTTCTTCCATAAAATCCATGCCTCGGCCATTTCAGCTCATTACAACACAGAACTTCCACTCTTCTCTCATCCTCTGCTAAAGCAGTATCTCAGAGGGGCCAAAAATTTAAAACCTCCCAGGAGATTACCAACTCCTGCATCGGACCTCAATTTTGTTTTGGAAAAACTCACTCTACCTCCTTTTGAGCCAGCTGCTACTGCGGACCTAAAATTTCTCTCTTAGAAAACAGCTTTCCCTTTAGCAGTCACTTCAGCTAGAAGGATTTCAGAATTACAGGCACTTATGGCAGTGGAGCCTTTCATTATTTTTCATTCAGACAGGGTGGCTCTCAGGACCAATCCATCCTTTATGTCTAAGGTGGTATCTAGTGTGAATCTTAATCAGACCATTCATCTGCCAACTTTCTTTCCTAATCCACAGAACAAGGGTGAGCGGATTCTGCATTCATTGGATGTACACCGACAACTTAGATTCTACTTAAACAGGACAAAATCTCTAAGAACATCTGAACAACTTGTGATGGCATTTGCTGCAGGGGCAGAGGGAAAGGCTATTTCAAAGCAGACTATTTCCAAATGAATAAGCCATTGTATTAATTTATGCTATATGCACCATGGTAAACCTATCCCCAAGGGGATCAGATCTCATTCCACCAGGGCTCCATGTACTTCTGCAGCCTTTCTCAGAAGGGTTCCTACCAGAGACATTCTAGAAGATGCTACCTGGAGCTCAGTTCATACGTTCACCAAACATTACCATTTACCTCTCTTCCCTAAATCCAGAGCTGGCTTTGCCACTGCTGTCCTGCAAGACCTTATAGCTGCTCCAAATGCTGTATAAATCCATCCTGCCAATCATAGCTTTGGGATTCTACCCAAATGTAATGACTGCAACAGTGAAACACGAGAACATAGTGCAGTTGTGTATACTTACCATAAATGTAGATGTTCGAGTGTATTCACTGTTGCAGTCCTGGTTACCCACCCTCCAGCCCCCTGTTTTTCTCTAACTATACCTCTCCTTTTTTTTACTATGATTAAAAGCCTTTTTGGTGTATTTGCTTTTGTTTGGAGGTATATGTTTTGTGTTTTAAATTTTATATATATATATATATATATATATATATATATATATATATATATATATATATATTTTGATCCCCATTTGGGGGGGCACCTGACATCTGGGGCAAGAAAAACTGATGCAATGGCATCGGCTGCATGTTTTATACCCCTGATGACCTGATGTCATGGAAGATGGGACAGCAACTGACGCAGGACCCAAGACTTTGTTAATCAGGCCGACTGAGGGCAACCTGCCAGCAGATTACCCAAGTGTAATGACTGCAACAGTGAATACACTCGAACACCTACATTTATGGTAAGTGTACACAACTGTACTTTCTCTCTTTTCCTGCACTTTTACAAGCTTATTAATCTAGCACTTTACCAAACTTCTTGTAGCAATTATTGTAGCACACAAAAGTGCTACCAGCACTAAACGTTCTACAAGGAAACAGTTCCAGTACTTATTATTAATGCCCACCCCCTCCAGGCGTGTCTAAAGGTCAGTTCCCTGTGCTTTGTCCTATTAACCTGGTGAGCTTGGACATCCTGAGCCAATGCAACAATTGCCTCATGTAAACTGACAACCCTCTCCTCTTACCTCCCAACACTCAGACTTGCGAGAGATACACTTATATATCCAAATTGGAAGCCACTCACTCTCCAGCCAAGACCGGAATAGCTGGTCAAGAGGAAAAGGTCAACACTTGCACCACACCACATGGAACACATAGCCCTCCAGAACACACACCAGCACTGCCTTCACATAAAAACATGAACCACACACCCACCTTCATGGAGGCTCTCAATAAAAATCTACCCAAACAGCAGAGACCTCCAAGGCAGAAACACACTCAACCACCACAACACAACACTAATCACGAGACACACAACTCTCCTAAACAGTGTGCCACTCAACCAAAGCCCCTAAGGCAAAACAGCATGCCCAACACACTAGTCATAGGTGACTCGATAGTGAGGCACACTGATGTCCGACTCACTAGGTTGAATAAGGAGAAAGTAACAGTTAGCTGCCTGTCAGGTGCCAGGATCTGCCACATAGCGCATGCACTTAGGTCTCTCAACAACAGGTACAAATATGACTCTGTTATTGTACATGTGGGTGTGAATGACCTGAGATGTACCTCCCTGGACTACTATGTAGCCCAGGTGGGTATGACCCTAGCCCTGAGAAGCCTCCTACCACTGCCCAGAATGCTACCACAGTACAAGCAGAAAATGATTGATTTCAACAATTGGTTAAGTTTCTGGTGCCATTCTAAGGGGATCCAGTATCTGTCTGCCTGGAATGACATGATTGGATAGAACTTGATGCTTTGCCAGAGATGGCCTGCATCTGTCACCCCTGGTTTTCTCAATACTGGCCAAGGCTCTTGCCACCCCTATAGTGCTTTTTTTAGGCGGTGTTCCAAAGAGCAAATCACCACAACAGCTACAAACAAATGCAATCTGAGGATCATGCTGCTCAACGCTAGAAGTCTAAATCTCAAAATGCACTCTCTCAAAGCACTCCTTAAAATGGAGAACATTGACATTTGTGCTGTAACAGAGACCTGGTTCAAGGCAGCAGAAAGCACCCCTGCACTACCAGGCTATAACTCATTCCACACCTTTCGGCCCCAGAACCTGGACTGAAGCTCCAAAGGTGGTGGTGTTTCCATATTCATAAAGGATGCCCACACCTCCAGACTGGTAGCCCAACGTAACGCATCAGAGATACTTCAGGTGCAGCTAACATTTGGTAAGACAGTGATTCAGGTTATAGCCTGCTGTAAGTCCCCAACCATGTCCCAAGACCCACACTCCACGTTCCTAAGCACCGTGGAGTATATCCGGGTACAACCTGACACTCTCATACTGGGTGACTTCAATTACCCCTCCATTAACTGGGAAAACTACTCATGTACCAATACACTTGCTCAACGTTTCCTGGAATTCATTAATTCCAATGCCCTGGACCAGCTCTTTCTTACCTCCACTAGAAGTAGCAACATCCTTGACCTGGTCATTATAACATGGGCGAATGTTGCTCTTTACCTCCCTGGTTAAATCCGACCGAAAACTAATCACCTTGGAAATCTACATCCCTCCCACCCCCACCCTCACCCCCGCAAAGGTAACCACCATGAAAAACTTCTCCAAAGCTAACTTTGGTCTCCTAAAAACAAAGGTGGCTAACTTCACGCCACCCATGACCACCAAATCATACACTAATGCCCTGTACGAACACATACACAAATGCATGGATCTTGCCATACCCAATAGAACCAAGACGCTGTCCTCCAAAAAAAAGGAAGCCAATCTGGTGGTCCCCTGCCATAAATAAACTTTACAACAAAAGGAGGAAACTGATGGGAAATAAGGTGAAGTCCCAGGAGTGGAAAAACTCCCTTATCAGCCTCAACAAAAAGTTGAGATCCCTCATCAAATCCTCTAAAGCTAGCTATGAAAACAGAATTGCAGCAGATAGTAAAGGCAACCACAAGGCCTTCTATAGTTATGTAAAGAATCTCCATGGCAGTACCCAGATTTGCTCAGAGCTGTTGCACAATGGCACCTCCTATACTGAGTCAACAGATATTGCCAATATATTGGTCAACAGATTCAGTGCCAACTTTACCCCCCCCCCAAAGGACCAATCACAATACCAGTAGTTTGCCAGGCACCCAGTATTACTGCTGCATAGGTTAAAACAGCACTGTCCAAGGCCAAGAATACAGCTTCTATGGGACCTGACAATATCCCTGGCTGTGTTCTACATGAACTACAGACTGAGCTGGCACCTCGCTTGCGTGCCTTGTTCAGTCACAGCCTCATCTCAGGCTTTGTTCCTACCGAATGGCGCACTGCTACAGTCATCTCTCTCCACAAAGGAGGAGCGACTACAGACCCTGGGAGCTATCGTCCCATTAGCTTGACAAATCTGATATGTAAATCTATGGAACGCATCATCATCATGGACCTAATAAACAAGGATATAGGGAATCTCCAAACTCTGGATCCCACACAGTTTGGTTTTGTGAAGAATAGATCATGCCTACTCAACCTGGTCGACTTCTATGAGTCAGTCACTAGAGCTTTGGATGAAGGCAAGGTGGTTCATATGGGTCTATATTATAACATCGAAGTCTTACAACTTTGAATGTTATAATATCGAACCCAATAGAGCGAAACACCAGAAAACCGAACAGTTAGAATAGCAAATTTTTTCCAAGGGAAAAAATTTGCTGTTCCGACAAACATACACACAACACAAGCACACCAAAATAAATAATACACACACGCACACACACACACACACACACACACACAGACAGACACAGAGACACACACACACACACACACACACACACACACACACACACACACACTTCACAAAACCCTACACTAAACCATACATACACCAGTAGCTATCCACTTACCTTAACCCAACCCTAACCATAAGGTCCGTCACTATCGCACACTCACCTTACCTGCTCCCTAACCCTAACTCACCTACCCCACCCTAACCCTCACATCCACACAATCGCACATTTACCTGACCCGCGCCCTATCCCTAACTCACCTAACCCACGCCCATTCGCACACTCACCTTCGTTCGCACACTTACCTTAACTCGGTTCGTAACCTTCGCTCCACAGTCGATGAAATAGCAAAGCTACAGAAACAGCCCACTGAATACTTTCCCTAGGAAAGTATTCGGTGTTGTGCAGCTTTGCTATTTCCAGCATTCGCTGTACTGGGTTCGATATTATAACATTAGAAGTTGTAAGACTTCGATGTTATAATATGGACCCGGTTCATACAGCCTTCCTTGATCAGGCCAAGGCCTTTGATACCATTCCCCACTCAGGAATCATAGAAAAACTCACTAAGCTAGGCATCAACCCCTATATCACTAGGTGGGTTGCAAACTGACTCACAGATAAAAACCACAGTGTAAAAGTAGCTGACTCCAAGTCAGACTGCCGACCAGTTACGAGTGGAGTCCCACAGGATTTGGTCCCGGGTCCTCTCCTGTTTGGTATCTACTTCTCTGAAGTCCAGGCCAACATGAATGGATACTGGCTGGCAATGTTCGCAGATGATTGCAAGTTGGGAGACATAATTAACTCCCCAAGTGATGTTGACATCCTACTGAAAGGCCTCACTGAGACCGACTGGTGTCAGAACCATGGCCTTAAGCTCAATGCCAAAAAATGTGTCGTAATCCCCTTTGGGAAAAACCTGGTTTCCATGAATTACCACACTGATGGTAGTCCACTGAACACAGAAGGCATCATAAGAGATCTGGGAACACAGGTTGACGGCAACCTCTCTTTTGACCACTACATTTTCATTGTGGTCAGAAAGTCCTTCTATGTGGCACATCTCATTACTAAGGGTTTTTCATCTGGGAAGAAATAAGTCATGTTTCCCTCTACTCTTCCCTCATTAGGCCAATCATTGAGTACAATGCCCCATTTGGCATGTACCTCACTAGACATTTGCAACAACTGGAGAGGCCACAGAAGTACCTCACATAGAGGATCCTAGGCCTTAAACACTTGTCCTATATGGGCAGACTCAAAAAACTCCCAACTATTCTTTGTCTCATATTGCCTACTTAGAGGTGATCTCTGCCTGACTTACAAAGTCATGTCTTACCCAGCTCTGTTAGAAATGCTACATCTAAAGAAATCCCAATCCCTCTACACTACATTCTCCAGAGACCTCAGCCTCATTACCACAATTAACAGAACAAACTGGAGGGACAGGTTCATAACCCAGAGACTGCCCATGCTATGGAATAGGCTTCCCATACATGTCAAGTGGAGTGCCTCACTGGCCCTCTTCAAGAGAAATCTTGATGAGTGGATGGGAAACAGAAAATTCACCCCAGGGATCACTCCAGTGGCTCTACTCGACAGAGGCTCTGGGAACTAATGTCAGGTGGCACGATGCCAGGGTAATCCTATGGGGCTAGGCTTGTAAAAGTCTCCAGGGCCATTAGCCTAGTACACACTTATGAGCATGCAGAAAGCATGCATCCGCCCCACTTGCTAAAATCTCTACCTTTGGGTGAATTTAAACAAATTCTTTGTAACACTTCTGAAGAAAATCTTAAAATGAAGTTTTTGTTGGAAAATAAAGGAAGGCTTATGGAAAGGGGTTATGAGGAGGAACTTTTAAGTCAGGCTCTTGATGAGGTATTGGCAGGAAAGCCTAAGATTATAGGAAAATTCAAAAGGAATTTTCTTGAATTTGACACCGATGTCAATGTGAATAAGGAAGTATTTTTTGTTTCAAAATACTCTGGATTTTCAGAGTGGATGAAGAAAGCCATTTTGGATTTGTGTGTGGTATGCCAACCTCAAGGTGTTGTTGCATATGGCTCTTATTAATGTTCCCCAGGAATCTGTTGGTGTTTCAGCATGTGGCCATTGTAAGGTTTGTAGTTGTATTAGGAACATTTCAGGCAGCTATATTAATGGCAAAAGATATGTGTGTAGAAACAAATTTAATTGTAACTCATATGGTGAGGTTTATATTGAGGGGTGTGATTGTGAAGTTAAGTAGTATATTGGTCAAACAAAAAGAGCAGTAAAGGTTAGGATTATGGAACATTTAAGGGACATCCAGAATGAAAATATGGAAAGTCCAGCAGCTGAGCATTTTGTTAACAAACATGGGGGCAATATGTCTTCTTTCTTCTTTACTATTTTAGCACAACCTAATTTTTCTAGAGGATAGGATGTTGTAAGGAAGTTTAATGAGTTGGAAAGCAAATTTATTTTGAATTATAGAACTTTATTCCCTAGGGGCCTCAATTTTGCGGTAAATTTAGTGTATTAATAAGCTTATTTATGAGTTTATATGTTAACAAAGTAGAAAATATTTTTGATATTCTTAAAAATATTTTATATTTTTGCTAAGCTGTATTTATGAAAAGTAAATGTTGACTTGTTTAAATGTGATGTTGGCACTTTAAATTACTAATTGACTATTATTGTCTTACTAATGGGGTTTGAACCTGTGTATAAAAGGTGACTGTTTGGTACTGTGTTTTATCCGTTGAAGGCAAGAAGCCGAGGTACCAGTGGTTAATTAAAAAGTTAAATTGCTCTGCGGCGTGTTTCTGTTTTTCTGCATCGTCTGATGGATTTATTGTTTTGTGATATTTAAACTGCGTGCAGCAGTAAAAGTAATGGAAAACAACTCAACCCACTTAGCAAACAGAAAGCACCTCCATGCGGCTTTAAAACTCCATTAAGAAATAATCTGTGCAGCACCAGAAGTTATTACCTGGCTGTCTCTCATGTGTTCTCTGTTGTTTTCAGATCCAGTTCCATTTCCAAACAGCCGCAAATTTGTGCAGGTGAGCCCTTCAGCTCATTTCCGACAGGCTGATGGAGCTGACATCACCGCGCATGCGATGACATCAGCTCAAAAGTGCGGAAGCAAACAAATTTAAAGAAATAGCTGGAAAAAATCGGAAATGAAGGGGTGCCACTAGAGAATCATGGTATCCCATTATTTAGACCCCAAAACTTGGTAAAAAAATGAGGAATTTGGGACGGTTGGGAGGTATGATTCCACCCTTTGAACCAGCAGCGACTTGCCATCTCAATTTTTTGTCATGGAAAACTCTTTTTCTAGTAGCCATTGCTTCTGCCAGGAGAGTTTCTGAGATTCAAACCACCATATCTGTTTTTTCATGAAGATAAGGTTTCGTTGAGAAGCAACCCTTCCTTTCTTCCTAAGGTGGTCTCAGAATCTAATTTTAATCAGACTTTTGATTTGCCCATTTTCTTCCTCATTTTTTCCAATAAAGGTGAATATTGCTTGCATTTACTGGATGTTCACAGACAATTACATTTCTACCTTGATGGGACCAAAGAGTCTAGAAAATCGGACTAGTTATTTGTTTCCTTTTCAGGTCTAACTCTGGGGAAACCTGTCTCAAAAGTCACCTTATCAAGATGGCTAAGAGACTGTGTGTTACCTTCATTTATAATCAAAACAACTACAAGTTATCTGTGCCTGTAAAAGCGCATTCTAGCAGATCAATAGCCACATCAGCTGTTTCGACTCCAGTGCATCCATGGATGAAATATTGCAGCCACAACATGGGTTACTCCACATACATTTATCACTCATTACAAATTGGATAGGTCTCCAGGGGAAGAGCATCCTTTGACTCGATGGGTCTCAGGAATTTCCTTCCATAAAGGCCACCTAGGACCTAAAGTAGCTGGGGACTCTGTCCCATTGGTCAAGAAAGAATGAAGATTGAGAACATCTGATAAAGAAGTTATGTACGTACCATAACGTTCCATCTGTGTTGTCAGTCTTCATTCATTCTTGACATCCCAACCTCCTTCCTCATCCTACAGATTTCCTGGAGGATCGGACACTTGTTCTGAGAACCTGTAGGTTTCACCTCGGACATGGCTTCTACCCTTGTATATCTGTTCTTCTGCCATACTGTTTGGCTGCAAACTCAGTATGAGGTAATGGAGAGAGGGGCATTGTGAGTAGATTCTTCGCTCAAGAGTTTTTGGCTGGCATGAGCTGTGTAACGGCTGAGCTGATTCTAAGGATCGGAACTGAGTCCCATTGGTCAAGAATGAATGAAGCTCAACAACATAGATAGAACATTATGGTAAAGTACATAACTTCTTTTTTTTAAAGATGATATGACACATTTATCCACCATATTAATTTAATTATATACAAGTCTCTAATGTATTCCTCTGACACTTATCTTGATATACCGGATTTTTTTAATTCTTCCTTTCTACAAACTAAACTACTAAAATTCAGAAATAAAACCAAGGACAAATCTACAACTATAACTGTATATAATACTAATAGAACACAACCTACCATGGATACTAAAGTTCCTAGTCTGCCTATTGAATAGTCAGTCTACTAAACTATTGCTCTGTGTAGCAACACTTAAAAATTCATCCAAAAAACTAGCCAAAAGCAACTGTGATTTGCAAATAATTAATATAATGTTATAAATAGGTCAAAATAATAAGAGACTGTTATTAGTTATGTGGTTTGCCATTTAAAACTATTCCCCATTACTACTTATACGTTTAATAATCCTCTTCTATTAATCATAGAGATTAAATAATCTAACAAATAGTGTACTATATACCTATTTGTATCGTAGTATAAATTACCCATTTAATATTCCTGAATTTCCTGAATTATTCATTCATTCAACATTATAATAACTAGATATCTAAATGAAGTAGTATAACAGAATGGGACGTAAAGAGATAAAGACATCTGTAAACATATAGGTTACAGGCAATCTTATCATACTAAACTATAGCACAAAAAAAGATCAATGAACATATATATCATATCAAACGCACACACATATTTTATAGCTCTAACAAAAAGCTCTGAATTAGTTTTTAAAGTAAAAGTGTCTATAGTTAAAATTTCTGTAATGCTCAACACATCTAATATCAAAATATTTAAAATAGCTTATTAAACTACATACTTCATAAAAATATGCACATTACTGAGGTTCTGTGGAATTAAAAAAAAAGAATTGCAGTCTATATTGTGTTCAAAAGTTACAAAGTGTTCAATTTAAAATCCATTCTCCTTTCCTGGTTTCAAACATATTGAAAAATCTGCTTTACTTTCTGTCAAAGTGAATGTATTGATTTCTGCAATAAAACACTCACGTTTCAACTTTGACGTATGAAATGAGTTATATCAGATAGTCTTAGTGAATCTAATAACATTCAATGTATAAAAAGCTCCAAAATTCACATGACCAGGCTTCAAATATCAGCTTTCATATTTGGAAATATTTTCTATGTAAAGTATATGAGATCTTGTACATTCACATGTCTGGTATACAGTAGACCTATTTCTTAAAAGCAGTTTATTTAAATATATTTTGTCTTATTTTCCCATTTGTATTCTACCTTATTCTGTATTATCTTGTATTTCTAAAATGTCCCATCAAAGAACTATTTAATCATCAGATCTCTATTAAATATTATAGTATGTGTACATATTTCTTAATTTACTGATCTCCTTCTTCTTCTTTTGGCTGTTCCCTTTAGGGGTCGCCACAGCATATCAACTGTTCCCATTTCCTCCTGTTCTCTGCATTTTGCTCTGTCACACCAACCACCTGCATGTCCTGTCTCACCACATCCATAAATCTTATCTTAGTCCTTCCTCTTTTCCTGTTACCTGGCAGCTTCATTCTTAGCATCTTTTTCCCAATATACTCTGCATCCCTCCTCAGCACATGTCCAAACCAACGTAATCTTGCCTCTCTGGCTTTGTCTCCAAACCTTCCAACCTGGGCTGACCCTCTAATATACTTATTCCTAATCCTGTCCATCCTCGTCACACCCAGTGCAAATCTTAACATCTTCAACTCTACCACATCAAGCTCTGACTCCTGCAGTTTTGTCAATGTCACTGTCTCCAACCCATATAACATAGCTGGTCTCACTACCCTCTTGTAGACCTTCTCTTTCACTCTTACTGGTACTCGTCTGTCACAAATCACTCCTGACACTCTTCTCCACCCACTCCATCCTGCCTGTACTCTCTTCTTCACCTCTCTTCCACACTCACCATTACTCTGAACTGTTGATCCCAAGTACTTAAACTCATCCACCTTCGCCACCTCTACTCCGTGCATCCTCACCATTCCTCTATCCTCCCTCTCATTCACACAGATATATTCTGTCTTAGTCCTGCTGACCTTCATTCCTCTTTTCTCTAGAGGATATCTCCACCTCTCCAGGGTCTCCTCCTCATGTTCCCTACTCTCGCTACAGATCACAATGTCGTCTGCTAACATCATAGTCCACAGGGACTCCTGTCTGATCTCATCTGTCAACCTGTCCATCACCATTGCAAATAAGAAAGGGCTCAGAGCTGATCCCTGATGTAACCCCACCTCCTCCTTAAACACATCCGTCACTCCCACCGCAGACCTCACTGCTGTCACACTACCCTTGTACATATCCTGTACCACTCTTACATACTTCTCTGACACTCCCCTGTCATATGCTTTTCACAAAGACACAATACAACTCCTTCTGTCCTTCCCTGTACTTCTCCATCAACACTCTCAGAGCAAACATCGCATCTGCAGTGCTCTTTCCTGGCATGAAACCATACTGCTGATCACTAATCATCACCTTCCTTCTTAACCTAGCTTCCACTACTCTTTCCCATAACTTCATGCTGTGACTGATTAGTTTAATCCCTCTGTAGTTACTACAGCTCTGCACATCACCCTTATTCTTAAAAATCAGTACCATTCCTCAGGCATCCTCTCACTTTCCAAGATTTCATTAAACAATCTAGTTAAAAACTCCACTGCCATTTCACCTAAACACCTCCATGCTTCCACAGGTATGTCATCTGGACCAACAGCCTTTCCGTTCTTCATCCTCTTCATAGCTATCCTTAAATCCTCCTTGCTAATCCACTGCACTTCATGATTCACTATCCGCACATCATCCAGCCTTCTCTCCCTCTCATTCTCTTCATTCATCAACCCCTCAAAGTACTCTTTCCATCTGCTCAATACACTCTCCTTGCTTGGGAGTACATTTCCCTCATTATCCTTTATCACCCTTACCTGCTGCACATCTTCACTAGCTCGGTCTCTCTGTCTAGCCAATCGGTACAGGTCCTTTTCTCCCTCCCTAGTGTCCAGCCTTTTATACAACTCTTCATACGCCTTATCCTTAGCCTTCGCCACCTCTCTCTTTGCCATGCACCTCAACTCCTTATACTCTTGTCTACTTTCTTCATCTCTTTGACAATCCCACTTCTTCTTCACCATCCTCTTTTTCTGTATACTCTCCAGTACTTCTTCATTCCACCACCAGGTCTCCTTGTCCTCCTTTCTCTTTCCAGATGTCACACCAAGCACCTTTCTAGCCATCTCTCTTACTAGCTCTGCTGTAGTTACCCAGCTATTCGGTAACTCTTTACTGCCACCTAGTGCCTGTCTTAACTCTTCCCTGAACATTACCTCACAATTACCCTTTTTCAGTTTCCACCATTTGATCCTTGGTGCTGCCCTCACACTCATCCTCCTCTTCTTGATCACCAATGTCATCCTACAAACTACCATCCTATGCTGCCTAAGTACACTTTCCCCTGCCACCACTTTACAGTCTCCAATCTCCTTCAGACTGGCCCTTCTACATAAGATATAATCCACCTGTGTGAGTCTTCCTCCACTCTTGTATGTCACCCTATGCTCCTCCCTCTTATTAAAATATGTATTCAGCACAGCCATGTCCATCCTTTTCACAAAATCCATTACCATCTGACCTTCTGCATTCCTTTGCTTAACACCATACCTACCCATCACTTCCTCATCCCCTCTGTTGCCTTCACCAACATGCCCATTGAAATCTGCTCCAATGTCTGTCACCCTTGGGTACAGTCATCACCACTTCATCCAACTCACTCCAAAATTTTTCTTTCTCATCCATCGCACACCCAATTTGTGGAGCATATGCACTAACAACATTCATCATTACACCATCAATTTCCAGCTTCATAAACATCACTCTATCCGCCAGTCTTTTCACCTCCAAAACACTCTTAGCATACTGTTCCTTCAGGATAATGCCTACGCCATTTCTCCTCCTATCCACACCATGATAAAACAATTTGAAGCCACGTCTGATACACCTAGCCTTGCTCCCCTTCCATCTGGTCTCTTGCACACACAATATACCAACTTTCCTTCAGTCCATCATATCAGCTAGCTCTCTCCCTATACCAGTCATACTGACAACATTCAAAGTTCCGACCCTCGCTATCACAGTCCTAGCCTTTACCTGCCTTCAGGCATGCTTTCCCCCTCCTCTCCTCCTCCGGCCAACAGTAGCCCAATTTCTGCCAGCACCCTGTTGGCCAACAGTACTGGTGGCGGTCGTTGTTAACCCGGGCCTTGACCGATCCAGTATGTATTTCTGTACTGTTGTCTGCATTTATGATTTCGCAAAATTTTACACCGGATGCCCTTCCTGATGCAACCCTCCCCATTTATCTGGGCTTGGGACCGGCACAAAGAAATGCACTGGCTTGTGCATCCCCAGTGGCTGATACTGCTGTTTTATTAATCTTACTTAGTAGATATTGCATCCCTTGTGTATATGTATATTCATTAGATGTTTACACTTATTCATTGTAATATTACAAGCAATATTAACTGTATATAAAATAATTCCTGCTTATTTAATTTGAATATGTGTGTTTAGCCAATGTGACCTGGTGTTTTGATCTAAGCTTTACATGCTGACATCTGAATTTGTTGCAGCATGTGAAAATGATAACTCACAGCGCACAGCAACTGCTAATTTCCTCTGTACGTTTCTCATTCTTAGTACTTTTAAGCTGTTCTAATCAGTAACAAACATCCAATTTTACTTAATTCAATTAATATGTACAGTTAATATGTATCGTTAAAGTTACTAACACTGCAACATAAGATGTTAACATATAAAATGTTAGCAAAGTATATATTACAACATTACTGTATATTATATATATTTTGCATGTTATAACATTACTGTAGCTTTTGTCTCCTCAATTCTTCACTTTTGCGAAAAGAAAACGGGTATTATTTTGAGTATATTTCTCACATATATACTTGAGAAAAGAAAAAGAAATAGAAAAGTTTTTTTCCTTCTTTCATAGACGTCATTGATGAACTCTGACCTAGATTTTCTTCAGTACAGCTCAAGGCAGGAAAATTGTAGTATTCTGAAGAGATGGAATATTATTTTATTCTCCAGCTTTCTCAACATGTCTGTTGTTTCGTAAATGACCTGTGAAAGGAATGTGTTGTATAAGAACAGGGGAAACAAAATTACCCGCACTTTAACACTTCGAATTAGCATATTACTTAGTTCTGGCATTCAGTTAACTCAACAGTGCACATAGTAAGTGATGTGGAATAAATAAAATAAAATTCTTAGCTTGTATAGCTTTAAAGTTACCAATTCTATTACTTATAGTGACATTTTCTTACAGAAACTATACATTTAACATTTAGAAACACACTTATAGGTTTAGGTAAATGAAATATATATTAAGTCTTTCACTGTAAATATAGTAAAACAGTAAAACTAACCCTTTATAGTCCTCATACTGAAAAAAATTGCTTTAGCTTAAAATATAAATACACACATATGTTTCGATGCTTGAAGTCCAGTACAAACCTTTTACTTAAAGAGCAAATCTATTGTTTCAGAAAATAATAGTCCAGCAGTGAATAAGAATAATTTGTTTTTAGGGTTTTTAGCTTTAGAAGTAGTTTTCCAAAAATTCGGCTCACTCTGTCTCTTCAGAGATGTACTTGTTCCTCTCCATTTCTTCAGTATTAAGAATTTTATTGCTGTTAACAAAAGTGGATGCCTCCTCCAGCATGTTAAATATTTTGGTTTCTTCAGAAAGGAATAATTTTGTCTTTGCAGGAAACACCACATTGGCTTTAATATTGTTATTTTTAAGTTATCTGATCAGTGGTAAACAGGATTTTCTTTTACTCATTACTTCACTGGAATAGTCATTGTGAAATCTCACTATATGTCCACCTATTTTAGTAGGTGGACTGGACCATGCTGCTTTTAATATTTGATCTTGTTCTAAGCTAGAGATGAGCTTAACTATAATTGAGTGTGGGGGTGACTTTTCCTTCTTAGAAGGTGCTCTCAGGGATCTATGTGCTCTTTCAATTTCCAAAAGGTAAAGTTTCAGGTAGATTTAATGTTTTATGCAGCCAGATAGTTAAGATTATTGTTTTGTCTCCTTCATACTTTATATGTATACCGTAAATTCTGATGTTATTTTGCCTCAGTCTATATTCTAAATCATTGAGTTTTCCTGAGTCGGTTATTTTGTTTTAAACAAAATTCAGTCCGAGACTGACCTTGAGTTATTCTGCTTTCATGATCATTCAAAGTCTTTTCCAATCTGATGATTTGTGCACTTTATTGTTTCATAATAGCTTCACAATGTTCCATCTTCTTTCTAGTCTCTTCTTTGAAACATTCTGGTTTTGTATCTAGTTTGTCTGTTTTCAGCAATATATCATGTATACTAGATAATACTAACTGAATGCCTTTTTGACACAAGAATCCTGAGTATCATTTCTTGAGTGACTCGTGTTGAAATCTCTTCTCTGTTAACCAAACAGTTCAAATTCTGACAGAAAAAAAATATTCCTTTTGAATAACTTGAAGCTATAAACCTTTTCTCTGACTTTTAATAAAATTAGCAAGTTATCTTCAAATTTTATTTTTTTGATTACATCTTTTGTCAGAGAAAAGTTTTCAGTCACAGTGCCTTTACCATTTGCTGCTCTGTTTGCCATCTTGGCCACACCCTGATGCTGTTAAAATTTTGATGACTGTAACTGTAATCCTTACCACTGCAAGAAATCCAGGTGAGACATTTCTAAGTTCAGTACTACAGTATTGCAGAATATTCATGAAGTTCAAGTCACTGTAATCTTGGAGATTATGTAAGGGATGTGGGGTGGGGGGGTAGATGTTGAAGACCCAATGAAGAAGCATTTTATAGGTGTAATTTCAGAATTTACTGCTTTTTGCTGAAATCTAATTTTCATAGTGTCAGAACTTACCATATCAGTTTTGACACTTCATGTAAGGAGACGTTTAGTTAAATAAGCACAGAATATTGCACTGTGCTGTTAGTGGTCTTGCTAGAATCTTATGAAGACAAAGCGATATTTGTGACACTTGACTAATGATTCCTTTCAGAATCACATGTATGACTTTAAATATTGTCCTTATCACTGTAGGTACATAAAAGCCATGATTTTTATCTACAAGTGATACCTTGCTATCTTGTTTTGTCTGCCCTTTCTCCCTATTGATTATCCATCGTTTACATGGTGTCCACTATTTTTATGACAAATGCCGCCAAAAGATGTGTGCATTTATCCCATCGTTCTCAAGCTTTATATACATACATGTGCACGTGTGCGCACACACACACACACACCTATATATATATATATATATATATATATATATATATATATATATGTATATATATATATAAAGTTCAACTAGAAAAGAAAAAGCAGCAAATGCACTGTGTGCAAAATTCTGTCCCTGTGTCTTGGGAATTCACCTCTATTCAACGCTCATAACAGTCCACAACACCTTCAATGAAACCAAGTAGAAGTGAACAAAAGTTTATTGTAATGCCAACAAACAAAGAATGGTTAAGCGTTTTCACTTGAATAAAACAAGCTTCCTCAGAACACCAGAGCTTGCATCACAGTTGTTTAAATAACTTTTTTGGCGCCAAAATTCAGTTTGAAATTTTAAAGCTATACACACATCCTTGACCATTGTTCTCTATTCATAAAATATTAAATAATATTCATATTATTTCTAAAAGCAATGTTACATGTAATATGTGTTGATAAAGTGAACAAGTTAAAAAACTGAAAAAATGTTAACAGAAACATTTACATTTAGATCATATCAAAATATGTTTAAAAACATATAACAATATACCTAATAGATAGTTCATTTTAAGACCAATAGTGGTTTGACAGATACAGTGTCATTTAAACCTTGTATAGTGAAAGCATCCATATATATTTTCCACCAAAATTCTTTATATAATAATAAATTATTAAAGTCACCCCCTCTGTTATTGGTGTGCACAATGTCCACTATACCAAAATTAAAATAATGTTTGTCACCATATTGTTTAATATGTTTATACAAAGCATTTTTTCATCTTTCCTTCTGATGCTATAAAGGTGAGAGTATATACATTTATTTAAACTCCTTTGAGTCTTACCTATATAGAATCCTGAACATGGTCTACAGATGGCAATATACACCACCATTTTAGTTGTACAGTTGACCCCACAGAATTTAATTCTAGTGTGTTTATAATTATCCAATTTCACACTGTCTCCCTGAAATATAGTGTGATATTGTTTACATGCCCCACATTTTGCAGTTTTCATGTATTCTGTCTTCTTAATAAAGATACCCTTCTCTAAAATAGATTTTATGTTGGCCCCTACCTTATAAACAAACCTTGGGCATTCACATAATGTGGGTGCTATATCTTGATCAGCAGATATTATATGCCAGTTGTTCATTAAAATCTTCTTAACTTTACCTGAATATATGCCAAATTCCAAAATGCAAGATTTACCAAAAATGCAAGTTTCAGACTTCATATCATGCAATGTATCCACAGTCAAAACAATAGCTGTCCTATATTTTTCACCCAACAAAGGCTTGTACTGGTTACCCCATTTCCTCACAACATAATTACTTACATTTTCCATAACTCTCACGTCATAGCCTCTGTCCTTAAATAAAGACGTAATAAATTTCACCTCATCCAACATGTCCTCATACCATGAGGTCCCTAACTGCTCTAATAAGCTGACCCTTATATATATTCGTGAATTGTTTCTTCGGATGGTAGCTAGAATATTCCAAATAACTATTCGAAAAAGTGTTCTTTCCATAAATTTTGGATTTAAACTCATCCCCTGTTTTTGACACAAATGTGTCTAAGTAAGCCACACCTTCGTGACTGCTAGAGGAGGTAAATTTTAAAAAATTACTGCTACTATTGATGTATTGTAAAAATAATGCTAGCTGTTGTTCTCCACCATCCCAAATCAAATATATGTCATCAAGGTATCTGACGTAATATTTTATGTATGTCATAAAGTGACTATCTAAAATAGTCCTCTCTTCCCATTCAAGCATGACCACGTTGGCGTATATGGGAGCACAAGCTGCTCCCATAGCTACGCCTTTGGTCTGCTTGTAATATTCTCCCTCAAATATAATGTAATTATGTTCGAGAACCAGGAACAACATATCCGTAAGACGACAGATGGTGTCCCATTGGATATCTGTATGTTTGCTTATACTCGTAGCAAAAGCTGATAGACCATCTTCTTTTGGTATACAAGAAAATAAATCTATGCCATCAATAGTCACAAATATCAGATCTGAACTGGATAGGTAAATAGGATACTGTTTCAGAAAATCCCATGAGTGCTTAGCTATATGTGGAATAGTGGCGTATATATGTTTCAAATAGGTATCAATAACCTTACCTATATTAAACGTCTTAGACCTACTCTCTGATATAATGGGTCTAAAGGGCGGTTCATCTATATTCTTGTGAATTTTAGGAATACCCACTATAGAAGCTAATACAGGATGTTCAACATTAATATAAGTGTAGATGTCATTATTGATCCTGTTATCTAGTAAGTATTCTTCAATACATGTGTCTATTTTTCTATACCCTGTGTTGATCTCATTCAAGGACAACATAGAATAATTTCCAGAATTGTGTAGTATTTCATGTATCTTACAAGTGTATAAAAAACTATCATAGATGACTGCCCCCCTCCCCCCTTATCTGGTTTCATGATTCTGATGTTACTAGCACATCTTAATTCCTGTAGTACCCTGCTCTCTTCCTTTGTTAAATTGGAACTGATCTGATGTCCATCGATTTGTCTATCCGACTTGTAAATCTGTTTAGTCACTACTTTATCAAAGATAGAAATGGTGGGGTGCATGGGGGGTATATACGTACTTTTCTTTTTGACTACTGGAATGAATGGCTCGGCCTGAGAAGTGTCACCCACTGTTTTTTTATCTTTAAATAAAATATCCAGGTTAAGCTTTCTCACATATCTTTTTATTTCACAAATACAGTCCACTAGATTGAATCTCTTAGTGGGAATAAATTTAGTCCCCTTAGATAGTAAATCAAAGTGTCCAGTATTTAAAATGTAGTTAGTATAGTTGTATATATTAAAGTTCCTATAGGTGTAAGTAACACCATCCTGTAGGATGCCTACATTATTATTACTGGACTCACCTATTGTCTCAGTAACAACTGAACCAGAATTTAACGTGGGGTCCTTGGATATGGATGGTAGTGAGAATCTCTTCTGTAACCCCTCGTCCACTTTCTCTCCCTCCCCTTGTGTTCTCCGTATAAAAAATCTGAATTAGCATTTCCATCAGAACTAGATTGTTTGTATGTATTTACAATTCCTGTCTTTTGATCCTCCCTCACATACTTAGGGTACTTACTGTGATCTTTTTCCCATAAATATGCTGTACCTCTTTTGTATTGGCCCAAGTCCCTATATAGTTTTTTCATCTTACGTTCATATATTTTTTGAAATATTAGATTCAGCATAGGAGAATTGTTTGACGTACAAATTCTCCCACTGAGAAAAAAGTAAGTCATTTTTAATCAAAGTGTTTAATTCTTCCACCTCCTTAATTAAATAAATCAGTTCCTCGTCATTAAATTTCATCAACACAGACATATACTTAAAAACACATTGGTCAAATAAACTATTAAAATCTGACTTAACATTTTCAGTAATATTCACACCCATAGGTAATTTAATATTCACACCCATAGGTAATTTAAAAAATCTAAGTCCCATCGGGACTACCTTTAACTCTATACATCTGGAAAGATAGGCATTGTCCAGTTTAATACTGTTAATTAGAACCAACTTTTTACCCAAATCATATATAAAATCCTTTAAGGTACCTTTAGACTTCTCCTTTGAAGTGTGTCTTTTGTCACTGATCTCTGCAGTCGGATCAGTATCAAAATAACAGTTCATTTCAATAAATGTTTTAAACAGATCTAAATTTTCATGTTTCAAATGTTTACTTTTGCTGTGCCTACTAACATCAATATTGTCCATCATACCATTGTCAACAGTGTCAATATTAGTGTCCATACCCTTTGCTGTAGTACCATCTGTATCCAAACCCTTTGCTGTAGTACCATAAGTGAAATGTGGCTTCATTCTTTTAGGCTTGGTGCCTATACGATAAGCTTCTTCATTAACATCACCAAATGAGAAATCAAATGTGAAGTCAGGATTACCAATTTTACTACTACTCCTTTGAGAGCCTGCTAAAGAAACAGGAGGTATATCCAAAGAAATAATGTTTGTACTCCCAGTGTTTGCCATAACAGTACTTTTACAGGAACCCTGTCCATTAGCAATGGTTGTTGAATATGTCGACAAATTAGACAGTCTTAAAACATCTTCTTCACAGTTAGTATTCACTCGACCAATATCAGTAATACAGTTCTTGTTGTCACGGCTATGTTCTACCTCTGAACTGTGGCAGTTATTTTTCCCTTTGTAAATATCTAAGAAGGAGCTGCTTAGTTGATTAAGTAGGGTAGTAAGCTTGCTTACCTCTCCCCTCAGTTCAGTCAATTCAGCTTTCACCGACTGATAATCCTGGTGTGCAGTCAATTCAGCTTTCAACGACTGAAAATCCTGGTATACAGGACTGTGTAATGAATCCAATGAGTTTTCCCGATCAGACTCCATGAGACCCAACTCAGAACTCAACTGAAGCAAACAGTGCAGCAACCATAAAAGTTCAACTATTAAAGAAAAAGCAGCAAATGCACTGTGTGCAAAATTCTGTCCCTGTGTCTTGGGAATTCACCTCTGTTCACCGCTCATAACAGTCCACAACACCTTCAATGAAACCAAGTAGAAGTGAACAAAAGTTTATTGTAATGCCAACAAACAAAGAATGGTTAAGTGCTTTCACTTGAATAAAACAAGCTTCCTCAGAACACCATAGCTTGCATCACAGTTGTTTAAATAACTTTTTTGGCGCCAAAATTCAGTTTGAAATTTTAAAGCTATACACACATCCTTGACCATTGTTCTCTATTCATAAAATATTAAATAATATTCATATTATTTCTAAAAGCAATGTTACATGTAATATGTGTTGATAAAGTGAACAAGTTAAAAAACTGAAAAAATGTTAACAGAAACATTTACATTTAGATCATATCAAAACATGTTTAAAAACATATAACAATATACCTAATCGATAGGTCATTTTAAGACCAATAGTGGTTTGACAGATACAGTGTCATTTAAACCTGGTATAGTGGAAGCATCCATATATATTTGCCACCAAAATTCTTTATATAATAATAAATTATTAAAGTCACCCCCTCTGTTATTGGTGTGCACAATGTCCACTATACCAAAATTAAAATAATGTTTGTCACCATATTGTTTAATATGTTTATACAAAGCATTTTTTTCATCCTTCCTTCTGATGCTATAAAGGTGAGAGTATATACGTTTATTTAAACTCCTTTGAGTCTTACCTATATAGAATCCTGAACATGTTCTACAGATGGCAATATACGCCACCATTTTAGTTGTACAGTTGCCCCCATAGAATTTAATTCTAGTGTGTTTATAATTATCCAATTTCACACTGTCTCCCTGAAATATAGTGTGACATTGTTTACATGCCCCACATTTTGCAGTTTTTATGTATTCTGTCTTCTTAGTAAAGATACCCTTCTCTAAAATAGATTTTATGTTGGCCCCTACCTTATAAACAAACCTTGGGCATTCACCTAATGTGGGTGCTATATCTTGATCAGCAGATATTATATGCCAGTTGTTCATTAAAATCTTCTTAACTTTACCTGAATATATGCCAAATTCTAACATGCAAGATTTACCAAAAATGCAAGTTTCAGACTTCATATCATGCAATGTATCCACAGTTGAAACAATAGCTGTCCTATATTTTTCACCCAACAAAGGCTTGTACTGGTTACCCCATTTCCTCACAACATAATTACTTACATTTTCCATAACTCTCACGTCATAACCTCTGTCCTTAAATAAGGACGTAATAAATTTCACCTCATCCAACATGTCTTCATACCGTGAGGTCATCCTAACTGCTCTAATAAGCTGACCCTTATATATATTCGTGAATTGTTTCTTCGGATGGTAGCTAGAATATTCCAAATAACTATTCGAAAAGTGTTCTTTCTATAAATTTTGGATTTAAACTCATCCCCTGTTTTTGACACAAATGTGTCTAAGTAAGCCACACCTTCGTGACTGCTAGAGGAGGTAAATTTTAAAAAATTACTGCTACTATTGATGTATTGTAAAAATAATGCTAGCTGTTGTTCTCCACCATCCCAATTCAAATATATGTCATCAAGGTATCTGACGTAATATTTTATGTATGTCATAAAGTGACTATCTAAAATAGTCCTCTCTTCCCATTCAAGCATGACCAAGTTGGCATATATGGGAGCACAAGCTGTTCCCATAGCTACGCCTTTGGTCTGCTTGTAATATTCTCCCTCAAATATAATGTAATTATGTTCGAGAACCAGGGACAACATATCCGTAAGAAGACAGATGGTGTCCCATTGGATATCTGTATGTTTTCTTATACTCGTAGCAAAAGCTGATAGACCATCTTCTTTTGGTATACAAGAAAATAAATCTATGACATCAATAGTCACAAATATCAGATCTGAACTGGATAGGTAAATAGGGTACTGTTTCAGAAAAATCCCATGAGTCCTTAGCTATATGTGGAATAGTGGCGTATATATGTTTCAAATAGGTATCAATAACCTTACCTATATTAAACGTCTTAGACCTACTCCCTGATATAATGGGTCTAAAGGGCGGTTCATCTATATTCTTGTGAATTTTAGTAATACCCACTATAGAAGCTAATACAGGATGTTCAACCTTAATATAAGTGTAGATGTCATTTATTGATCCTGTTATCTAGTAAGTATTCTTCAATACATGTGTCTATTTTTCTATACCCTATGTTGATCTCTGATTTACTGCTTTTTGCTGAAATCTCAGTTTAATTTTCATAGTGTCAGAACTTACCATATCAGTTTTGACACTTCATGTAAGGAGACGTTTAGTTAAATAAGCACAGAATATTGCATTGTGCTGTTAGTGGTCTTGCTAGAATCTTATGAAGACAAAGCGATATTTGTGACACTTGACTAGTGATTCCTTTCAGAATCACATGTATGACTTTAAATATTGTCCTTATCACTGTAGGTACATAAAAGCCATGATTTTTATCTACAAGTGATACCTTGCTATCTTGTTTTGTCTGCCCTTTCTCCCTACTGATTATCCATCGTTTACGTGGTGTCCGCTATTTTTTTGACAAATGCCGCCAAAAGATGTGTGCATTTATCCCATCGTTCTCAAGCTTTATATACATACATGTGCACGCGTGCACACACACACACACACACACACACACATATCTATATATATATATATATATATATATATATATATATATATATAGATAGATATATGTGTATATATATATATATATATATATATTTATAGAGAGAGAGAGATATGCATATAGATAGATAGATAAATATTTTCTGTAAAAGTTTTTGAAGAATTAAATCATTCCATGTTTTCTGACTGAACTGGATTATCTCACCAATTGCCAGTTGACCACTACTTGAATTAAATGGTGGTGCTGCGGTAGCGTTGTCACCTTACAGTTAGATGTTGCCCGTTCGATTCTCAGTTAGAGTGTCTTCTGTGTAGCGACATGCGTGAATGGGCATTCCTTCGTTGAAGGTTGTGCGTTAGGCCAGGCAAGCCAGTACGTAAAAATCTACTGCCAATCATTAGCAGACCGAAGTTCCGCTGTGGCGACCCCTAACCGGGAAAAGCCGAAAGACACAAACAAATTGTTCTTGGTGTTTTCAGTTGTAGAAATTTATGTCAGGTAATCTTAAAGTATAATATTGTTTATAGGTGATGTGACTCCATAACGTTGCAGTTTTCCACGTGTCATTAATACATGGGATCTTTACCTTCAATTGTTTATAAAAGTGCAGACTAGTACAGTAATAGCTCAGGGAAAATCCGTGTGGTACATGCACTGCTTGTTATGTTTGATTCACTTTATTATCTGAATGGTTGAGCTAATAATAATGAACAACTTCATCCCCAGCCAGTGTCAGACAGTTAAAACTACATTATATTCATTCATTTATGAGTTTTTTTGAATACCTTGCTTAATCCAGTGCAAAGTTGCATTGGACTAGTAGCCTGACTTAGCACTTAGTAAGTGCAAGGCAGAGAAATTAATCTTTGATGCTGACTCAGTCCATCTCAAGAAGCATGCACATACTCACTCACTCACTCACTCATGACACACACAAAGACATACACATGAACAGGAAATTTGGAGGATTACTATGTGACCTACAGAATGCTTTAGGATGTGGAATGAGACTAGAGCACCAGGCAAACACACAGGGAAAGCATCCAGACTCCACACAGAAGGCACCCCAGCCAAAAAGTCATCCAGAGAGCCAAGCACTGTGAGGCAGCAATACAGGCCTCTGCACCATATGCTTGAAGTGAAATAATACCAGAAAGGCTTATTTACAGAAGCGGGGTCAGACTAAGTGCAGAAGTATTAAGCATTGGAGTGTGTAAGGTTGATCATATTAAAGTAAGTGTAGCAGTGTAAGTGAAGTTGTTTCAAATCAGTGTAGACAAATCTTTGTTTCAAATTTACAGCCATCTGTTTACCCAGTTCAGCTGTTTGCTTGTTTTTTTGTTTCAGTAGATTGTCACTCTCTCTCTCTCTCTCTCAGGGACTCAGAGGAGAACTCTGCTTCTTATTCTCCCTGTGGGGAGGGGGGGGGGTCACTTTCTTAGACTGTTTCTAGAATGTGCCGTGTTTTCAGTGAGATAACACTGTGTCTTCTCAGTCCCTCAGAAAATACTATGAGGTGTTACAAAAATATTCTCCAGAGCCTACACCCATTCCTCCTGTTCTGTTAGAAGAAGTGTGGGTTACTGCCTGCAATTTTTCTGATAGTCAGCCATCTGCCCCTATGTCTTTTAAATTTTTATACACTATTTTCAAACCTGAACCAGCAGCCATAGTTTTACTTGATCCCACTGTTGCTAAGCACTTAGTTAATTTCAGTCCTACCCTTTCCAATAAAGCTGGGAGCATTATTGATAGATATGAGGGGAAAGTATATACTTACACAACTTTGATTTTCAGAATTTTGGATTGTTAGACTCGTGTGTTAAAGTTGGTTCTGACAGATTGTGGAAGTATGAGGACTGTTTTATCTGCAGTTTATTCTTTAAGGAAAAATCTTCTTTAAATAACTTAGTTTCTTCTGTCGTACAGGCCACCACTCATTGTTTATTGTGTGTGTTTGTGTGTGTGTGTGTGTGTGTGTGTGTGTGTGTGTGTGTGTGTGTGTGTGTGTGTGTGTGTGTGTATGACTCTTGATACTTCTTCCAGGGTTATGACCACTGGTACTGTTTTTAGGAGATTTGTATGGTTGCATTCTCGGATCTTCCCAGATGATGTTAAAAAATATTTTAAATTCTCCCTTGGTTAGATATTTAGTGTTTGGCCCCTTTGCTGCAGAGGTGATCAAAAAGTGTAATGAAAGGGGCAAGCTGATCCAGAGAATTTCTTAAGATGTTTCAGCCCTCCTCTTCCAAGTTTTCCAAGGTATTTTCTATGTTCTTATGCAACGTTGGCAAAAAAAAAAAAAAGACTAAACAGTCTCAGCAAAATACAGGTAAACAGACATTTAAGAAGATATGGCAAGAGGGTTCTAAAAAGAACTCTCGGACCTCCCAAAACCAAGAACAGTCCAACAAGTCTGAATGACTGTTCAAGACACCTTGTGAGCTCCTTCTACCCTGGTCCCTTTTTTCCTCAAATAAGTCAGAATCTCCATTTTTCTCTTTAGCAACAGATTGTTTCATATAAATGGGTTCTGAAAATCATTCGTCAAGGTTACAGATGGAAGTGGGAGGAAATTCCTCCTTTCCGAGTGGGGGTGAGGGGGTTGTTCCTCTTCCTCCAAATCAGAGACTTTTGTTTCCATAGTTGTTAATCACATGCTTTCCCATGCATTGATAGACCCAGTTTGTTCTTTTTCTTTCCAAGTGGGGAAGGGTTTTTATTCAAGGAAGTTCTGAGTGCCAAAGAAAGAAAATTCTTGGAGGCCAGTTCTGGATTTTTCTTTCCTTAAACCAGTTTCTGATAGTAGCCAGATTCAAAATTATGTCACTTCACAACCTGTTACCTGTTCTTTCTCTTTTAAATTTCCTGGCAATACTAGACATAAAAGATGCTTATCATCACATCCCTATTCATCCAGACTTTAGATGTTTCTTAAGGATTTGTGCATCTAGATCACATTATCAATTCTTTGTCTTACCCTTTGGACTACCCACTGCACCAAGTGTCCACAAAGTGCCTTGCTCCAGCTTTTTCTCACTGCAGGTTACAGGCTGTCCACAGTTTTTATATTTAGACAAATTACTTATCTCTGCAGAGTCTTTTTCAATGTGTCAGAAATCTCTTTTTTGGATGAGAGATCTCGTACACAATATGGGATTCCAAGAGAGCATTCAAAAGTCTTTCTTGACTCCTTCACGCAGAATTGTGTCCTCAAGAAGTCAACTAAACACCTCATTGCAAAGAGCTTTTCTTCTACAGGAAAAAATAGATCTTTATCTAGATCTATTTTTTAAGTTTTCTTTTCCTTCTTTGGTCACTGTGAAGGAATACCTCAGAATTGTTGGTCTCATGGCATCTGGATTCTCATGATATCCCTGGTAAGACTCCACATGAGAAATATACACTGGTATCTAAATTCTCTTTGACGCAAGCACAGACACCCTTTATCTTTACAAATTCCAGTGCTGGGGTTTGTCAGAAGAGAAATCTTTTGGTGGAGACCTTTAAATCCAGGTCTCTACTTCTCCCTCCCTGCTGCAAAGCATTCAGTCATCACAGATGCTTTGGACTTTGGGGTTCAGGCGCCTAGGCAGTGAGACGGTTCCCTGTGGTACATTTGGTTGGGGACACATGGCTGAAGTGACTTTTAGCTGCAGAGAAATATGGCTTTTTGTGAATTCCCTGTGGGTAAAGAGGAACACACAGTGCCTTGTTCACAGCTTTAATAACTAAGTGCATGGGAGCAGAAGAACTAACGAGTGTTGTGCTCAGTGTACAGTACATGTTTATATAACTACAACATGTAGAAGTGTGCTACAGCATGGAGAATGTTCTGCATGCTAGTGTAATCACATTTAGGCTTCAGTATGCATTTTAGGTAATGTTCTGTAGCTACTGTGAAGGGAGTAGTGGTTCACACACACCACTTGTAAAGGTGCTGTCGATTGTGCATTGTATTTTTACTGCCACTGACATGCCCATTGGCCAGCCTGCTGCTGATACCTGCCATACTGCCTGCTGTCTTATGTTGCCTTGCAGGCCATGGACATTATTTCCCCCTGTGCGTTTGGTTATTGCAGTTGTGGGCATGGCACTGCATTCTTCTGTTTGCCCACAGGGAATTCACAACAGTCATATTTCTCTGCAGCTGAATGTCATTTCAGCCATGTGCCCCCAACCAAATGTACCACAGGGAAATGTCACACTGGCTATGTGCCTGAACCCACTTTGGGGTTCAGGCGCCTAGGCAGCGAGACAGTTCCCTGTGGTATATTTGGTTGGGAACACGAAAACCTTGACAGGGAAATGTCATGCCGACTAGGTGCCTGAACCCTGAACTTTGCTTAGGAAGCAGTTTCAGTAAGGATAAAAGTGCAGCAGGTGTGGGACACAAAGGACAGATGTAATCACATAAATATCAGGGAGTGCTTGCCCTAATCAAGGCACTCCACTCTCTGAACCATCTTTTGTCCCCGTGACATTTTCACATGGTTACAGACAATACCACAGTTATGTGCTACATCAACAAGCAAGTTGGAATCAGGTCATACCCCCTTTGCAGACTAACCATGTTAGCTTGAGCTATATCTTCACAGAACAGTCTCACTCTGCAGGCATCCTACATTCCGTTAAAGTAAAATGTTGTGCCATACAAGCTGAGCAGGGCCTGGACAGACCCTCATGAACAGAAACTAAATTGGGGGTATTCCAAGATTTGATCCATGTTTGGGGAGTTCCTGAAGTAGACCTGTTTGCCTTCTCTCTACAGTCAACTGGTAAGATTCTATTCCAGGACTCCATGCAAAAAAGACCTTGAAGACTGATACCTTTTTTTCCCCTTAGAAATGTTCCTGTATGCTTTTCCACCCTTCCACTAATATCCATTATACTTCTGAAGATTCAGAAGGAATCCTGTAAGATCATTGTGGTGACTCCCTTCCGACCGAGGCAACCAAGGCTGTCCATTCTTTTGGAGATTCAGAAGGAATCCTGTAAGATCATTGTGGTGACTCCCTTCCGACTGAGGCAACCAAGGCTGTCCATTCTTTTGGATATGGCCAGGGGCAATTACCACAAACTTCCTCACAGACTTGATCTACTCACACAAGAACAATGGTGTTTGATACAGTCTGACATCAGTCAACTTCAGTTGACTGCAGAATAATGCTGTCTTAATTCCTGTGCGGTACCTGTTTACTGAGGATGTGCAGCTGGTATTAATGGAGGCTGGAAAGCCTGCTACTGGAAAGTCATATGTTAAGAAATGGAAAAGGTTTTCTAGTTGGTACCACAGGCTAACCAGCACTCATTCAGGGCTAATTGTTCTCTGGATCTAAAATATTTGTTGAGTTATTATTGTATGGCCTTTCTTTTTCCTCTATCAAGGTTTATTTATTGGCCATTTCAGCTTGTCTGCCCATGGATCCTTGTCTTTTAATGCAGTCTGTTGTCAGAATGTTTTTGAAAAGGGTTTTGCTTAAGAAGCCTCCAAGAAAACCAGTGGCCTCTCCTTGAGATCTTCATTTTGTGTTAGACACGCTAATAGGTTCTTGACATGGAAAACAGTTTTACTAATTGGTCTGACCTTTGCAAAAAGGGTATCCGAGTTGCAAGCTCTTATGGTGATTCAACCCTTTCTCATTTTCCATAGGGATAGGGTTTCTTTGAGAACCAGTTCTTCTTTTATGTGAAAATTGCTGTCCGAGTTGACTTTAAGCCACACTGTCCATCTCCCTGTTTTCTTTCTTGATCCGAAACTTTAGGGAGAAAGGCTACTCCATGCCTCAGATGTCCACAGGCAACTCTGGTCCTATCATAACAAAACTAAACCTTTCAGATCTTCAGATCACTTGATATCCTTCCCTTTCACTACTGCAGTATTCATAACATTAGGGATTCCCTGCTTAGGGCAGCCCGATGTCCAGCCAGTATAACAAAGCCTTAGGTTGCTTTAAAGTATGCCGCACATTACAAGTATGCTCCTCAAGTAGCATAAGGCATAAAGGTGACATCCAGATGCACCATCCTCAGAACTTCGTTGCCAACAGTCTGAATGCCATTTCTTGCTTGTTAGTCTGAACACCTATGTTCCATTGCTGGTTTCACCGAACCATTGCAGATAAGTGCCCAGTTGGGGTAACTTTTACTTATCTTTTCTTTTGGTTACTTGTTGGGTTTTATGTCATCCAAGAAGGGTAAATGCCAGTGTGGGAGACAGATTCCCCATAAAGACCACTTTGGAACCTCCCATGACCATACGTCCTGTTCCGTCTGTCAGGCTTTTGTACCTAAAACTTTGCATAGTAGACTTTCTTCTTTAGCATTGTATCTTGAAAATCAGTGTCTTAAACTTCTCTTGAAAGATACAGTGGAGGAAACTTCCTGCCCTGAGGGACAGCCATCAAGGAAGAAGGCCAAGAAGCCTAGGCCGGAATCTTCTGTTGTTCACCCTCAGTTGGACGTCTCTCCTGAGATGAGTAAATGCCTGGAGGTTCACCCAGCTTTATTGTTGGATTCTTCTGCCCTGACCGGGTTGGAGGCTAGCAGGGATCCAGCTCTAAGCACATCCAAGGAGGCTTTGCAGACGTCTCTTTTGGACATTCAGGGAGAAAATCGGTTGATCATTTTTGAGGAGTCTAGGGGTGTTCCTCAGATTTTAGTCTGAGAAGAAGTTTCTGCTACCATTATTGAATGCCATCCTGGGTCAGAGCCTTCCATGTTTTATAAGGCAGATGTCCCATTGAAGAAAAAAAAAAAAAAAACTAAACATATTTCTCCTGCCCCTAAGGATCCACAGAGTGAGTGGGCTTGTTTAATGCTCTGATGGCATTCAAGCCTCCACAGGGTGTTTCTGTTCCTGTTCCCCCTTGGCTCTCTACTCTCCTTAAAAAGACCCAAGGACCAGGATTCCTCTGAGGAGGAGTTGGATTCAGATGAGGAATCCCTTGCTTACTGTTCTCAAATTCCTTCTCATTTGGACTGTGGGTCAAAGGAAGAGGACTCTACCAGTCGTCATTCACCCTTTGAAGAGATTTCTTTTGGGAACACAATCTCCAGGATGATGGAGTTCATTAAATGGGATTATGCTCAGGTCTTTGAGATTTATAAGAGGTACTATGAGTTGCTGCATATGGAATCTCCTAAAACATCTGCTGTTCCTCCTGTTTTGGCTGCTTTGGTGGATACATTTTCCAATGCCTCTAAAGCTTCAGACTCTCAGTCCCCTGGTCCCAAGAAACCTGATACGTTTTGTAGGGTGCCTGAGGAGGGCTATACATTTTTATACAAGTGTCCTGCTGCTGACTCCTCAGTGGTGTCTGTAGTCTCTGACAAGCCTTATCAGTTGCTTTCTTCACCCAAATTACTGCCCTCTGATAAAGATAGCAGAACCATGGAAAAGCTAGGTAAGAAGGTTTATACCTTGGCTACATTGGCTTTTAGGGCTCTTAAATATCAGACCCATCTGCCCAGGTATGTGTTGGCTCTCCTATTCTAAGCTTGTCAGGTTATATCTGATCTTCCGGACTCAGAAGGTAAAACTTCTGCTCTTTGACTGTCAGGGACCCCCCCCCCCCCAGATGGCTTTTCATTCCATCAAGTGTAGTATGATGCAGCAGATGCTTCTTCTAGGGCTGTTACTTTTGGGTCTGTGATGAGGAAGTATTCTTGGCTTCAGCTTAAACCTTTACCTGATGGTATTAAAGCTAAGTTGATGGATGTCCCTGTTGGTAATAAACACTTGTTTGGTGAAGCTGCTGCTTTGTTTAAGTCCCTTTAAGATAAGGGAATGACTTTACAGGAACTCAAAAATGTGTTTGTTTCTCCTGTTCCTAAATTTCAGAGAAACTACCCCAGTAAACCAATCTCTGTTCACAAGCAATCTCGCCTTCCTCCTAAGGGCGAAAAAGGGTGGCAAGCATGCTCATCCTGCTAAGGCTCCTCAGATTTCACGGCCTCAGAAGTCTTCCTTTCCAGATAAAACCACATGTTGTGTGACTGTCCTATTTTCCCAGCCGCATTTCTGTTTCTCTTCACCTCTCTCTTTCTTCCTGTTTGGCTACAGATTACACAGGATTCCTGGGGTATTTCATGGTGTGGAAATTCCTTCTCCCTTTTATGGGTATTCCTCAGCCCCCTCAGGAACAACTCTCCTTTTTTTCCAGAGGTGCTTTGGGACCTGTTGACTTGGGGTACTATTCAAGAGGTGCCTGTGTCCCAAAGGGAAGGGTTTTTTTTTATCCAGGATGATTTTAGTACCCAGAAAGGAGGTACTTGGAGACCTGTTCTAGACCTCTCTCATCTAAACATTTTTCTGAAGGTGCCTACTTTTCAAATGTTGTCCCTTCAGATTTTGTTCCCTCTTTTGCTTCCTCAGGTTTATATGGTGTCTCTGGATCTCAATGATACTTATCTCCATATTCTGATCCATCCTGTTTTCAGGAAGTTTTTGTGTTTCTCTGTTGCTTCTGGCATTTTAAATTCTCTGCTTTTCCCTTTGGTCTTTCTACTCCTGTTGCAAAATCTCCATTTTGCCATCGCTCTTCTTCAGAGCCTGGGGTTTACAATAAACATCTAAAAGCCTTCTCTGATTCCTTCTCAGGATCATGTTTTTCTGGGTTGCAGGATACAAAAGGTGCCTTTGCTGGCATCCCTGCTTTCTCCCAGGACCTTGACCCTTATCTCCTTCTTTCACACTCTTCTTCCTCTGGCTTCCATTACAGCCAGGGATTTTCTGAGAGCTCTTGGTTTTATGGCATCCACCATCCCTGTGCTTCCTCTGCTAAAACTTCACATGAAGAAGTTTCAGTGGTTCCTGAAATCAGTTTGGGTTCATCATGCTCATCCCCTAGAATTTGTAGTTCCTCTTTTACCTTGTCTCAAGAAGGAACTCCACTGTTGGATTCAGCAGTTGCCCTTAAATCCAGGGTTCCTTTTCATCCTCCTCTTCCCTCCCAGGAGGTGTTCACAGATGCTTCAGATGTGGGATAGGGAGCTGCTTTGGCTCCCTAAAGGTGCAGGGGGTCTAGTCTCCTCTTCAACAGAAGGAGCACACCAGTGTCAAAGAGGTGAGAGCACTTCTGCTAGCACATCAGGGTTTTCATCCTCTTTTCTCCCAGGGACCTCTCAAGGTGTTTACTGACAACACCACAGTGATGTGGTATGTAAACAAATGGGAGAGGACAAGATCTTACCTTCTTTGCAGGTTGGCACTCCTGGTATGGGATCTTGCTGTCCAGTATGAAGTGACTCTTCAGGCAGTTTACATTCCCTCAGGTCAAAACATTGTAGCAGACACTCTGAGCAGGTCCTTAACTCAGTCCCATGAATGGATGCTTCACATGGATGTGTTTCTGGATGTTGTCCACCCATAAGGGTACTCCTCATATAGATCTATTTACCCCCCCCCCTCTGAACAGACAACTTCCTATATTTTGTGCCAGAGTCTCAGGTCCTCTGGTGTGGAAGGTGGACATCCTCTCTTTTTCTTGGAAGGGGATGTTTCTTTATGCTTTCACTCCCCTTCCTCTCATCTTGCTGGTGACTCCCTTTAGGCCAAGACAGCATTGGTTCCCTTTTCTTCTGCATTTAGCCAAGGGCAGTTATCACAAGTTACCTCACAGAGTGGACCTGCTCACACAAGACAAGGGAACTGTGCTTCATCCACATTTGTCAGCCTTACAACTGAGCCTGTGGGTGATCAACTTTTGATTTCTTTCAGGCACCTTTTCTCAGAGGTTGTGCTTAAGGTTCTGCAGGAGTCCAAGAAGTCCAGTACTAGAAAATCTTACTTATCCAAATGGAAGAGATTTTCAATTTGGTGTCTTTCATGACATCTGGGTCCACTTTGAGTGGATGTTCCAGTGTTTTTTTCTTTCTTGTGTGAGTTACTTAACAGTGGTTTGGCTTACTTATCAGTGAAAGTTCACTTGTCAACTATTTCTGCATGTCTGCCATTATCTCCACTTTTGGCTTCCAGATTGTCAATAAAACTTTTTCTTAAAGGCGTCCATATTAAACCTCCCAAGAAACCAGTTCCACCTCCTTGAGATTTGAATTATGTCTTAGAGAAGCTTACTATGGCCCCTTTTGAACCTGCAACCCCAGCTTCTTTAAAATTTTGTACTTGGGAAAACAGTTAATGTTAAGTTGTCAATCTCGCCTTCATTCTTGCTTGATGGGTTCGGAGCCGATCCCTCGGCTCCGACTCGGCACTTGCTAAGCTCGAGAGTCACTTTTACCAGCTCGAGGCAGCCCCATATCCCATGATGCAAGGCGGTAAGTACCCAGATCTCGTTTGCCGCTTTGCTTATGAGGTCCTCCTTTTACCAGCTCCTGGTAAGTGATTTACTACTTTGATATTTTAGCCCCTTTTTACTAAAAACCCTTTAATTTTTAGTTTTAAGTTAAATTTAAAGATTTTCTGGACTTCTTAGCAGAAATTTTTCATGCAGGCTCCTCTTCTTCCACAGTCAGAGTTCAATTAGCTGCTATCTCCAACTTTCATGTCGGGGTCGCAGATCATAATATTATGTCCCATAGGCTCTGCAGGGCCTTCTTGAAAGGAATTTTCCTACTAAAGCCTCCAATCAGGAATCCTCCTCCTCAGTGGGATCTAAATTTAGTGCTGACATCCTTGATTCTTCCCCCCTTCGAGCCAGCTGTTTCTTGTTCCCTGAAATTTCTTTCTTGGAAAACTTTATTCCTAGTGGCTATTACATCGGCCAGGAGGGTGTCTGAACTTCATGCTCTATCGGTTCGACCCCCCTATTTGGTCTTTCACAAGGACAGAGTGTCATTGAGAACTAATCCGACCTTTCTGCCTAAGGTCGCTTCAAAAACCAATTTGAATCAATCCATTGATCTCCCTGTTTTTTTCCCGAATTATTCAGACAGAGCCGAACAAAAATTACATTATCTTGATGTCCACCGTCAACTCAGATATTATTTGGACAGAACAAAAAAATTTAGGAAATCTGATCAACTTTTTGTTTCCTATGCGGATAATAAGAAAGGCCTTCCTGTTTCTAAAGTGACCTTGTCTAGATGGCTTTCTTCGGTCATCTCTGAAATTTATCTGCTCAGGGGAAAACAGCTGTGCTCAAAACCTAAAGCACATTCAACTAGGAGCTTAGCTACTTCTACAGCCTTTCAAGCTAGACTTCCTCTAGACACTATTTGTGCAGCGGCCACTTGGGCCACTCCTCATACTTTTGTTTCCCACTACAAATTGGACTTGGCCTCCAGGGACAGAGCCAGTTTTGGCTCTACAGTCCTCAAGAGTCTGTTCCATTGAGCCATCCAGGATAGAGGTGCTAGGGACGCGGTCCCATCAAGCAAGAATGAAGGCGAGATTGACAACTTAACATTAAGAAGTTATGTACCTACCATAACGTTCCATGTTAGTTGTCTTCTCTCGCCTTCTTTCTTGCGACCCTCCCTCCTTCCCCCATGCCTGGACAGACCTTGTTATAAGAAATCATTATGCTGAAGACCATTCAGACCTGGTCTTTCTTCCATCCTGTAAGTTTTCTTTCTTCCTCTTGGAAGTGTTTTATGCTTGGTGCTATGGCCCTTTGTCATCAAACGAGATCTGGGTACTTACCGCCTTGCATCATGGGATATGGGGCTGCCTCGAGCTGGTAAAAGTGACTCTCGAGCTTAGCAAGTGCCGAGTCGGAGCCGAGGGATCGGCTCCGAACCCATCAAGCAAGAAAGAAGGCGAGAGAAGACAACTAACATGGAACGTTATGGTAGGTACATAACTTCTTATTTTGTTAGATTTAACCTCTGTTAGGAGAGTTTCTGAGATTCAAGCTTTGACGGCTTATCCACCTTTCCTGGATTTCCACAAGGATAGAGTCTCTTTGCGTATTAATCCTTTTTTCCCCCCAAGGGATGAATGAGTTGTCTCTTAATCAATCTGGTCAGTTGCCCACTTTCTTCCCTTCTCCTGAATCCTCCATTGAAATTATCTTACACACCTTGGATGTGCATAGATAAATAAGATTTTATTTAGATAAGACTAAGGCTTTCAGAAAGTCTGATTAGCTATTTGTTTCTTTTCATCCCAGGGTTCTGGGTTTGTCCGTCTCTAAATAGACCGATATTCTTGGATTTGTAAGGCAATTTTGTTTTGTTACGATTTCCATGGTAAGACTCTTCCTGCTCCTGTTAAGGCTCATTCCACTAGTTCTGTGGCTTCCTCGGTTGCATTCTTTAAAGGCCTGGATACTAACACTATTTTAGAGGGTGCTACAAGGTTTTCTGTGCATACTTTAACCAAACATTACAAGTTGGACAGCATTTCTAGACCTAGAGCAGGGTTTGCTAGATCCATTCTCCATGGTTTTGTTGAAAGCTCCTCTGCTCCTTCCTCCTTCTAGGGTTCTTATTAAGCTTTGGTACTCTCCCACATTTAAAGAATACTGCAACATTGAATAGAAGGACATAGAATAGTTGTGTAAAATCTTACTGTAACCATAGATGTCCATCTGTTCTATGTTGCAGTATTCTGTTCCTCCCTCCTTCCTCCCTATGTCTTGTTTCTTTCCTTGGATGGCATATTATTGCTTCTTAGGTCTGGTGTTCCCTCTGAGGCATTACAGTTCTGAGGATTGTACGTGCAGGCGTCCTTTTATGGCTGATGTGGACAGCATGTACTTGCAATGTCCCACGTATCTTGCATTAGCTAAAAGCTGTTGTATGCTGGCTGGACATCGGGTTACTTGGGCAGAGGACTTCCAGACATGCAAAGAATACTGCAACATAGAAGAGAAGGACATCTATGGTTATGGTAAAATTTTGCACAACTATTCTTTATGAATACTGCAACAGTAAAGAGAAGGACATCTACCATTATGGTTAAGATTTTACACAACTGTACTTTCATTTGTCGTGAAGGTAAGAAGGGACAGCCTGTGTCAAAACGGACTTTTCCCACATGGCTTTCTTGTTATACTCACCATAGCAAAACTGTTGCAGGCAGGGTCAATGCCCACTCTACCAGGGCTTTGGCTTCATATGTAGCTTTTTGGAAAGGGATGGATTCTGAAGTATTCCAGTAGCTACTACTTGATCTGCTGTCTATACTTTTACAAAGTACTATAAGTCTGATTCATTCTCTAGGTCCAGATCAAACTTTAATGGGATCATTCTCCAGGGGCTACTGAAGTCTTCTCTTACCTCCCAAATGTAGTTAGGTAATGTAATCTACCCATGTAACTAAGGTTACTGCAGAAATGATCAGTATGATCATAGTACAGTTGTGTAAGTAAAACTTACCTTAACAGTTGATGTTTGAATGATCACTGCTGAAGTAGCCACTCCTTCCCTTTTTCCTCCTTGTTTTTGGTGTTTTTTATGCCAGCATGTGGACATTTATTTTTTGTTATTCCTAGCATTGTACTTTTAGGATTCAGCCTCCCTCTGTCGGCTGGCAGGAAAGCTCTGAAGGGCTTCAAGCCCAGACTTGTGTTAATAGTCTGCTCAGCTCAAGTTGCCTGACAGTATGGGCATGTGGAAGGTGCCCTGAAGCTTTCAAATCTGGCTGGTTGTTATATCCTTGATGGGATATAACCAGTATTGCTAAAGCTGCTACAGCAGTGATGATTCAAACTTCTAATGTACTGTTGTACTTGCACAGTTCTACATTCACAGTCTAAAACAGAATGCTAGATATGTTGAGAGATATTATTTTAATTTTCAGTTTAGAAATAGGTATACTAAATAGGAATTTAAATAGTACCACTAGAAGGAATTTTTTTTGTGATTAAAATTAAGTATTCAGTTGCATGTTTTTCGTAAGCACTTTAAGTGAAAGACCATTTTACAGGTACAGTAAGACATTCTGAGGTTGTGCATTTACAGTATGGTAATCATGCCACTGAGCTTAGTTGTAGTTTGTATTTGATTTTGTGCCTTATTTCGTCCTTGGAATGTATAATTGATTGTTAAATAAGATCTGTAGATTTGCTAACAGTCAAACTTGAGCACCACTGCTTACTTCTGGTGCATATCAGAGAAGAGCAAGACCCTTGCGTTCCATCTCCTGTTGTTTCAGCTGTAGTTTCTCAGCTGTTGTCCCTTACTTGCTTCATTGTTATGGAGTACATCCTTGTACTCTCACATCATACACAAAATATGCAGCAAACCTCAGACACCCAAGAACACACCTTTTGACTTTGGATCATTAATTCTGTGCTCTTGACTGTGTCATTAGTCCTTCTCCTCTCCACTTTTAGAGAATTTACTAGACCTTGCTTCTTTAGAAAAAAATTGCGTTGTCATCTCAAAATTATCCCATTTAAAATGTTGGGACTAGCTAGAGAGAGCCCCGAAACACGGAGACTGGCCCAAAACAGACTTGCATATAGTAAGTCAGAAATGTCCATTTCTCACAGTATTCCGTTTTCTGCAAGGTATGGCGATCTTGGTATATATAAATTGATGGTGGTGGGTTGTCCCCTGTAAAAGAAAAAAAAAAGAAGTTTAAAGGAGAAGAGTGATGTTTGAAATTTGTTTTTTTCCTGGTTTTTTTTTTTGCTTGTCAGTACTTGGCATTTCGAGTGCCAACATTTCAGTAACGAAACAGTTCATTATCATTTGCAGCAAGAGTATAATCATGTCCTTTCTAGCATATTCTGTAATCAATAAAACCTTTTTTGTAATATTTGTATTTGGAACTTCTGCATAATTATTGTGTGTATACATTGTGACTTTTCACCAGGCTGTGCCTACAGTTAGTCCATTGGATCAGTGCACTACCTCATTAAGCAAATTTAAAGTAAAATAGATAAGCTATTACGTTGTACTGTGTGACTTGTGATGTTGCTTATTAACCATCCATTTTAAGGCTGTACTTGTCATAAATATACTACATACAAATGAATTGTTCATATTCCGCAGTTCCTTCATTCTGTACTTTATCTTCTATAAAATTGTTTACTAACCCAGCCTGTGTTTGTTGTGTGCTGTTTCACCTTTAATTTGTATATGGGTTAATTATTTGTTTTTGTCCCAAGTCATAGCAAAAAAAAAAGGTCTGTATATGGTTACTTCACCCCCTGTTTACCTGACATTAAAAGTTATTGTATTACAGTATATACTTCCTCTTGTATTCTAGCTTCTGTCTAAATAATTTTTGTAGCCGTAGATGTGCATATATGTGTTTTTCATTTCTGTGCTTTTCCCATTTTTCAGTCCGTAGGTAGGGATCTGTGGATGATTTTGCAAAATATGGCTACTTTTTCCACAGTGTCACAGTGGCTGTGTTACAACTTGACTGTTGTGTGACTGGGCATGTGCATAATACAGAATCCAGCCCTTAGTACAGTCCGTACCTATTTTTATATTTTGAGATTTGTGGAGACGATTCACATACATCATTGCTTAATAACATAATTTTTGTTTTAGCTTCTAGTTCAAAAATTGACTGCTGATTTGGGAACAATGGTGAATAATCCACAATTAAGTGATGTACAGTTCCAGACAGACAGTGGTGATGTCATCTGTGCTCACATGTTTGTATTGTATGCAAGATGTCCACAGCTGGTACAGGCGGTAAGTTATTTACAAAATGGGATGGGGAAATGCATGTTTTGAATGTCTGCCTTATGACAAAATTGTTTGTCAACTACATGGCACATTTTCAGCAAAGTCAGATGAAGAAAGCAAAAAGCAAACATGCACAGTATGCATAATCATACTTGTGACATAGCAGAGCTGTTCCTGAAAAAGAAATGAAAAAAATGAAGCCATCACCAATGTCTCCTTTGTGTTACTTGCTTGCCTGTTATTTATTGATTTAGTTGTTATTGTTGACTAGGTAGGTGGGCTAGTCCTGAGACTTTTTTCAACCATGACTGTGATGCTAAGCACAAATGCAAAAACTTGGAGCATTTTATTAAGACAACATGTAAGCATTAGTGCATACAGGCTTTAGTAAGAAATTACTGTTTTCTTTAACAAGTGTCTGTAGTTGCACACACTGTTGCCAGCTTCTTCTTCATGAGTTGTACTAGGATGTTACTTAGTGAGACCATTGATCACTTTGAATTATTCTCTGGTCAGATTTTGAGAATATGCCTTATCAAAGAAATTATTTGTGACCCTTTCTTTTCAAGAGAAGCATTGCTTAACTGCTTCTACTTATGAGCAAACACTAAATGACTTGATTTGGCTCCTACTATGTGTGCTGTAGCATCAGTTCTTCCATTTCTTTAAGTTTGCCCAAAGTTAGTTCTGTATTGGCTGTGACAGAAGTGCTGTGTTTGCTTGGGATTGACTCATCGCTACTGAGCATATTTTTGGTTGTCCTTGTTTGTGTGTTTGAAAGATGTGAGATTGTCTTTGCTGTGTAACCTGATGCATTTGTCTTTCTGCATGTATCATTTTATTTTGTGTGTTGCTGGGCACATCTGAAAGCAGTAGGAGATCTCTTCTATTTTAATCTTAATTTGTTTTGTTTATGCTGGTGACTATCTCAAGGTTGACAGACTTTTGCCAGAAGTCTGCTTTTGCTTTAACAAAAAGCAGTATGAAATCCTTTTGTGTGTTTACACAAAGCGGTTTATGTTATTGCAGCCTTTCCTGGACATGTCATTCAGCATTTTAGTGTGTACTGGAGCTCTATAAGCATTATCAGATCCTGCTGTGCATTTGCACAAAGGTATGAAAGTACAGTTGTGTAAAATCATATTGTAACAGTAGATGTCTTTCTGTTCACTGTTGCAGTGTTCAGTACAGAAGGGATGTCTCGTCCTGGGCAGCCTGTCACTTGGCCAGTATAGGTAAGCTTAAAAAAGATATTGATTGTTGCTGTACGCCACATTTATGCCCCCTGCACAGAATGTAGGGCGTAAAAGGGATGTATGGGTGGAACTACCCAGAACTGAATTGCCCCAGAAGAGAACACTTGTCATAGAACAAAGAAGTCCACACATCCAAAACGAAAAAAATGCAGAATAAACAAGAGGGGTTGGAGTGAGGGAGCGAATACTGCTACAGTGAAGAGAAAGACATCCACTGCTATGGTAAGATTTTACACAACTGTACTATATGTCCTTCTATATCACTGCTGCAATATTTGGTACAGAAGGGAGAGTAAAAAAGATCAAGAAAGAGAATGGGAGATGGAATGCTGAGAAGAGCCCTCATCAAACCCACACAAAATGGTTTCAGCAAAACCTTGTCTGGCACTAGAAACCATATCCAACTTATAATGCTTAGCAAAGGCATGCAAGGAAGACCACGTAGCAGCTTCAATGATGGAATTGGTGTCCAACCTCTTGAAGAAGGCACTATGAGAGGCAACAGCTCTAGTGGAATGACCTCTAACAGGAGCAGATGAAGAGTTGCCTTGAAAAGATTAACAAAAGGAAATGGCCTTAGATATCCAGGAGGAAATGGTTTGCTTAGAAATGGCCAAACCCAAAGACCTAGGATGAAAAGAAGCAAAAAATCTGATCAGACTTACAAATAGTTTTAGTTTTATCCAAATAGTTCCTGAGCGGATTGTGCAAATTCAAGGTATGCAGGACCCTCTCAGTAGAAGACTGAGGAGAAGGGGAAAAAGGAAGGGAGTTGTACTGACTGATTCAAGGACAACTCATTGACTACCTTGGGCATAAAAGAAGGATTAGTACAAAAGGAAACCCTTTCCCTGTGAAAAAACAAAAAAGGAGGAACAGCCATAAGGGCCTGGAGCTCAGAAACCCTCCGAGCCGAAGTAAGAGCCAGCAACAAAATAGTATTCCAGGTACAATGTTGTAAAGAAGCAGAATCTGCAGGATCAAAAGGAGCCTGAGTCAAGTTTTCCATAACAAAATTAAGGTCCCAAGGAGGAGGAATAGGCTTTTTTGGAGGCCTAATTTGTAGAACACCTTTAAGAAATTACTTAATCTCAAAACGAGAAGTCAGAGGAAGATTCAAAGGCAGACAAGCAGCAATGGCTGACAAATGGGCCTTCACAGAAGAATATGTCAAACCAGACTGAAGCAACTCATACAAGTAAGAGAAGACCAGAAGGACCCCCACTTAAAAGTGTCCCAGTTGTGAGCATGGCACCAGACTGAAAATTTCTTCAGTTTGGGACATAGAAGATTTTCTGGTTAAGATTTTCCTTGCATCCTGTAAAACCCTAAGGGCGTCCTCAAAGAGGTGCCTGAAAGGGATCAAAACCTTATCAACCACATTGTCAGTTGCAGAGGGGACAGGTGAGAATGGATGAGAGACTGTTTGTCCTGTGTGAGGAGATCCAACCACTGAAGGAATTTGTGATGACTGCCCCTGGCCAGAAGCATTAACAGGGCATTAAGAGGGGAATCCAGTGCTGTCTTGGCCAAAAGGGAGTCACTGCCAAGATTTTTGGGGAGTCCAGCTGAATCTTCTGTAGGACTGTTGGAAGTAAAGGAAGAGGAGGGAAAGCATAACAAAACCTCCCCTTCCACGGAAAGGATAGGGCACGTGTCTTCCAGGCCATATGGTATGGCACTCTGGAACAGAAAAGAGGAAGCTGCCCGTGCGGAGGGGAGACAAAAAATTCTACCTGAGGAATACCCAGCTGATGGACAATGTCCAGAAACATATCTCTGTGAAGCATCCATTCTTGAGCTGTGTTTTGGACCTGCTCAGAGAGTCTGCCACAAGATTGTTCTGTGAAGGAATGTATACTGTCTGAAGGGTTAACTGATAGCCGAGAGCCACTTCCCAAGGCTGAAGCACTATCTTGCAGAGGAGGTAAGATTTTGTACCGCCCCCTCCCGCTTGCTGATATACCACATCACTGTAGTGTTGTCTGTGTACACCTTCAAGGGGCCTGGTGAGAACATGGTGTCAGAAAACCAAAGGGCCAGAATCAGAGCCCTCATCTCTTTGATGTTGATATGGTCTTTCTGATGGGGAGACAGAGATGCTGAAGTTTCAGGTGACCAAGAGAAGTCTCCCACCCCATGTCTGAGGCACTGGTGAACAGTTCTTGAGAAGGGCTGGCCTGGGTTGAGAGCGAACTGTCGAATCCACCACTCGAATTCCTTCTTGAGACGGAAGGAGAAGTGCTCTGAAATTCAGAAGGTGACGATGCTGCAGCCAAACTGACTTGAGGTACCAATGAAGCTTCTGCATATGCAGTCTGACAAGAGGAAGCATCAAGATAGAAGGAGCCGTGAATCCCAGAACCTGAAGAAACTCCCTGTCTGGCATGGCAGTCAGGGGAAGAAAAGACTGAATGAAGGCTGTCAAACACAGTACCTTTGGAGACAGAAGAGAGGCCAACATTGGAGTCAGGATGGACTTTTGGAAGTTGATAGTGAACCCCAGACTTTGAAGATGAGATATAGTGAACTGCAGATCCTGTAGCAATCGACTGGGAGAAAGCTCCTGAAGCAACAAGTCATCTAGATAAGAAAAAAATCTGAAAGCCTTGTAGGTTGTAGAAGGCAATCACAGGAGCTAGGCATTTTGTGAATATCTTTAGGGCAGTAGAGAGGCCAAGGGGCAAAGCAGAGAATTGAAAATGAGAGGAAGACATAGGGAAACATAAAAACTTCCTGAAGAGAGGGTGAATAGGGATATGAAGTTAAGCATCTTTCAGATCCAAGGACACCAGAAAAGTCTTGGGTAATAAGAGGAAACAAAGTCTGAAGAGTAAGCATCCAAAAAGAAGGGATCTTGAGAAAGGTGTTGAGTTGGGAGAGATCCAAAATTGGTCTGCAAGTGCCCTCCTTTTGAGGAACCAGGAGCATCCTGGAATAAAACCCCCTTCCCACGTGGGAAGGGGGAACAGTTTGAATGGTCCCTTGGTTCACTAGGGACCCCAGAACCTCCAGGAAATGAGGAGGTTAAGGAATCCCATAAAAAGGAGGGAGAGATTTCCATACCATGAAGTAACCCTGACTGATGATGGAAAGAACCCAAGAGTCTGAAGTGATGAGACGCCAGTTTGGAAGACACCAAAGGGAGAAAGGAACCTGGCAGGGGGGATTGTCAAAGAGAAGCAGGCTTATCAGATAAAGGAGGCTTCTGAGCAGTCTTAGCAAAGGAGGGCCTGCCTCCCACCCTTCCTGCCATTAGACGCCTGATGGGTTTGCCTGCAAACAAAAGCTGATCTAGAAGGCTAATTCATCTGAAACTTGGGGATAGGAGAGACAAAAATATGTTTAAAGTCTTGCAAGGCCTTGCCTTTCTCCTGAAGAGACTTAAAACTAGTCAGCAGCAGCAGTCTTAAAAAGATGAGTATTATTCAAAAGAGCATCCAACAACTTGGCCTTAATGTACTCAGGAAGAGACTGAAAATGAAGCCAGGAATAATGCCTCATGATGGACCCAAAAGCTGCAGCCCTAGAAGAGGCTTCAGCAGCATCATAGCAACACTTAATAGAGTGGCGAGCCACTTGAGAAACAGAACCTTAGAAAGATAAGGCAGAGGATTTGCCATCAGAATCAGGGAGGGCAGAGGTAACCTGACAAGCCTGAGCAATCAAGGCTAGAGCATACCTGGTCATGTGGGTCTGGTAAAGGCCAAACTGGAAGCAGTGGAACCATTCTTACCAATCCTCTCCACTGACCTGCTACCCTTATCAGAAGGCAAAAGTCTGGAAGAGGGAAAACATTTAGAAGGATTGTCAGAAGTGAATGACACCACCGCAGGATCATCAGAAGGACATTTAAATGCAAATATACAATCCTCAGGAACCTTATAGAACCTGTCAGGTTTCTTAGGTGCAGGAGGCTGAGAATCAGGAGACTTCGAAGCAGCAAAGAAAGTATCTAACAAGGCAGCCAACACAGAAGGAACTACCAATGGTTTAGGAGTATCCACCTGAAGCAACTCTTAATATCTTCTCTGGATAACCAACACTTGAGAAGAATCCCACTTAAAGAATTCCATTATCCTAGCAATTGTGCCCCCAAACAACAATTCCTCAAAAGGAGACTCAGGGTGAACAGGCTGCTCTTCATCACAACCATAGGCCAAAGGTGAAGGCATCTGTGATGTGTAGGACAAAGACCGCTTTACTAGAGAGGGAATCCTCATCCGAGGAATCTGGTTCCCTAAACCATATAAAGAAGCAGAGTTCCAAGGAGGAGTGGGTACTGAAACCCCTTGAGGAGGCTTTCGGGCCATTAAGGCAGAGAACAAGCCCTGAGTAAACTCCTGCTATTCCCTTTGATGATCCATAGGACAGAGCGAAACATGCTTCAGTTTTTGTTTTTTCTTAGAGAGGACACCACCCTAACAAGTGCCAGAGGTTATTACCCTTGGCAAGATTCAAGAAGAGAACCTGGAACTTCCTCCCTGACCAGTATCTGCGGAATCCCCCTAGGACCATCCAAGATATTCAACTGCCATTCCCCCTTGATGACCAGAGCAGACACCTGCAAAGCATGAGAGGATGTGCAAAAAAGATGGATCACTGTTGGCCTTTGGCGGAGTTGTGGCAGAGGAATCTGTCGTAAATACTGAACGACCTACAGAGCTATTACTTGCTTCTAGAGGGATGTCCAGTGGAGCCTGGATAGCTAAACAATCCGGCTGAGACTTTTCGGCCTTCTTCTTACCTACTGGGGGGTATCTTGGGGTTAAAGGATTCCACCATGATACCTTGGGCTAACTGTCTAAGCCAGTGGTTTTCAAGATAAATGGCCAGGGAAGACAGATGTCTTATGAGTGACTTGGGCACAAATGCCTTACAGATACTACAAGAGGTATGGTTGTGGGAAGCACCCCCCCCCAAAAAAAGACACGGTTTATGACAATCCTTATGGGGAATCTACCTCCCACATTGACACCCCCCCCCCCCCGGGATGACATGAACTCCAGGTTGTGAGAAAAAATAAAAGACCAAGAAAATAAATTTTGAAAATAAAATAAATAAAAATAACCCCAGTGGGGCACTTATCTGGTGTTGCTAAATATTCAGTACAGCAACAAAATGTTCCAACGAATTGGCAACAATGGTGTTCGAACTGGCAGCAAAAGAAGTTCTGACTAGTTGAGTCTGTATGTCCCTTGTATGTCCTACATTCTGTGCGGTGAGCATAAATGTGCTGTACAGTGCAAACAGGATCCCTTTTAAGCTTATCTTTACTGGCCGAGCGACGGGCTGCCTGGGATGGGATGTCCCTTTTGTACAGAATACTGCAGCAGTGATATAGAAGGACATATGCTTTTACACTCCTGCCTGGTTCCTGTATTGTTCTTAGCTACAGTTTTCCTTCATAGCTGCACAGCTTTGTCAACTTAAACTACAGCTGTTTACGTGGTGATTGCTTTAGATATTTTAGATGTGTTGTGGTCATTTTGACTGGCTGTTGTATTCAAGGCTGTGATCAGTATTTAGTTTAAGAAAGTCAGAAATTACTAATTTTAATCACTGAATTTTTCTAAGTACTGATGTAGTTTACAAGGCAGAGAAAAAAACAGATACATTAAATAGTTATGTGTTGGGGCACTTTTCAGCCATATCCTTTGAGTTTGGGCTTCTTTTTTGTATATAACTAGAAGCGACAAAGTGATTTTATTGCAATGACCCTGAGTATTGATTTAGTGAGACAAGGAAGGTAAGAGATGTTGCCTGTTTTAAACATCATGGCCACTGTTTGGGGTCCCCCACTGAACAGTTTTGCAACCTAGCTTCTTTAGTGTCAATACTTTTGTTAGCTTTATTTCTCTGTTTTGCTCTTGCCTATGGATAACTTGAATGCAAGACAGCTATCTCACTTGCTGCATATATTGAGTAAGTTATGTCATGGCAGCATGGTAGAATACTGCTTGAATTTATGCTTGCACCAGTGTTTTAGAATTGGAGGAGAAGAGCTTTAATTTTATTACCATTACCAATTTTTTTTACATAAACTCTAAGATGGTAGATACATTCTGGTAATGATTATAAAGAGTTATACATTATACTAGATGTTTGGATGAGTCAACATACTAATCTCAATAAATATAAACAAGTATGTGTTATGTAGTTCTTCAGAAAAAAAATGAGTGGAACAGTTAGCTGTCTTTCTCACCCATCTTGAAAGTGCCTTTTAAACTTAGCGTTTAGCTTTATTGCAATTAGAAATAATCTTATCACATTTATTTATTTATTTTATTTTGCATTTGTTTATGGAGAGTGTCTGACTGGGCAAGAGCCCGTTTTCAGCGGTGGCCCAGGGAGAAAAGTCCCACATACAAACTTAAGCAGAGTAATATTTGTAATATAAGACATAAGTAATAAAAATATAGAAATGTGAAAAGATTACTGATGTAAAAGTATACAACATAAAATCTAGCATATCAAAAACATAAAGAGTTACACAGAAGTACATGTACATACTGATGAGTCAGGACATTTATTAATTATTAATTTATTAAAATGTATTTAATTTTATTAATAAAATAATCGAGATATTAAATGTAAGTTGCTCCATACAGTTGTAATATGATGATCTGATGTTGTTAATCTTCACCCAATGCTTGACAGTGGGTTCGGTTCTGAACCTTGGAACCGACTTGACCATATCTTCCAGCTCACACTCTCCAAACTGTCGAGCCAGGCACTACCCATAATGCTCTTTGCTGCTTCACAGACCAGGCAGGTCAGTTTCCTTCTCTCGAGCCTTGGCTTTTCATTGAGTAATTGTTACATTTTTTCTTAGCTGTCTTTACTTTTAATACCTTTATTCTTATTTCTTTAACGCTATCTACCCACTCCTTTAAGCTTATTTCTAAAAATCTTTAATTCCCTTTCTTCCTACCATTGGTAGAACTTCCGTACTATTGCTGATACTTTTTTTCTTTACCTTCGGGTAGTCTTGTTACCATTGCTGGTATTTTTCTGTAATTCCTTTCTTTCTTTTAATATATAAAAAAAAAAAAACTTGACTTTCTGCTTTTTCCTGTGCTGCACGACCTATAGCGGCGGTTGTTGTCAGTTATAGAAAAATGTCTGATCAGAAACAAATTTGACCTGCTAAGGCAAGTAGAGGCACTTCAGGTTTTAAATGATGTTGAAAATGTGAAGGCATGATGCTTAATTCTGATAACCACTCTCTATGTGTATACTCCCTAGGAAAAATACACCTACAAGAAGACTGGTCTGTATGTTATGGGTTCTCCACTCGAACCCTGACTGAAAGGAAAAATTAATTGATCCTCAAAGGACTCCTTAAAATCTACCGTTGAAGAGGCCTTATCTGAGCTTAGACCTGAGACTAGCACTTCTTCTTCATATTCCTCTGCTTCAAGGAAAAGGGCTTTGTCGGTTCCAAGATCTTTGGAACTGACAAAAAAATTGTCAAAACCATTCTCGGTACAGAAGAGCTCCTTGGCACCGGAGGAATTACCGACATCAAAAACCAAACGTTCATCTGAACCAAAAACAATGCCCGCTTCGGCACCAACTGATTCCTCAGTACCAAAGCTAATTCAACTACCACAAACAAAATATTCTCCATACATCGACCTATTCAAGGATATGCCACCTAGTCCCTTCTTGAAGCCAGACCTCTGAAATCGCCCTCTGTATGCTACGTCCGACTTACTAAAAGTCTATCTGAGATGGACATATTGAGACTAATGGACCAGCTCCTTTACGGCTAGAGGGGTTACCCTCAGTTTCTAGCCATGCTGGCCTTGGAACAAGCCTAGCTATAAATCCCCCCTATACCCTCCTCCAACTCCAGTTGAGACCTTGGAGCCCTTGGTTCCGACTCCTCCTCCAGCATCGACTGCTTCGGTACCAGTAGCTTCTTCGTCTCTGGTTCCAAAGGTTGTCTTGAGTTCCTCTGAGCCCTCAGCACCGGAGGTGTCCAAGAGTCCTGATTCTCTGGTCTGGCCTGAGGGACTTGGATTGATTTCCTTTCATTCGGAACTGTCCATGTCTCTTGGCATCTCAACCTTTGGAAGATTGACCCAGACTTCTATTCCAGAGGTTGCCTCATCAGTGCAGGATGTGACCTTGGTTCTGAACTAGTCTGTTTTGGTTCCGGGCTCCCATCCCTGTACAGGGGGGGGGGCAGCCTTTAGGGTAACGGAGAAGGCATTGTCTATTGCAGACTCTCAGTCTTTGCCATCCCTGACTGGACAGATTTCTACCTCCTCTAGACCGGAGCTACCATTAGACTCACCCCTGGGACAGAGGGCACAACAGTCCCAGGTGACTCCCACCTTAGTGGTCTCCTCTTCGGATACTTCCCCAGATCACCCCTCCCCCCCCGAGGGAGTCCCTGCAAAAAGAGGTGCAAGAGGAAGCACCTGGACTCCCTGGAAGAGTCCTTCACAGAAGATACTGATTTTGTTGAAGGGGAAGGTTTACTCAGGTCACTCCCTGATGATGTTTCCTTCGGGGACATCCTGGAAATCCTGAAACAGAGGGGTGGATGGTCTTCCATTCAACCTTCCTCTGAGGAATCAGTATACCTGGAGGCTTTTTGTGCCCAACTCCCCACTTCTTGGATCTCTCCGCCCGCTGATGATCTCATTAAACTGATTGCTCAGCGGGCATGGAAGATGCCTGACTCCATAGAGCCAATCCCCAAGAGACCTGACCAGATATTATCAGCACCTAAAGGTGAACCACATTGGTCTAAGGGAATTCCTGTTGATGCCATGGTGATAGCGGCTGCCACCTAGAGGGAACTTGCTGAAGAGAGTCCTACTATCCATCCTCCTAATAAGGAGTCTAGGACTTGGATAGATTTGGGAAGCATGTTTATGCTTCATCTACCTTCGCTCTAAGGTCCTTGAACTATGTGGCACACTTTCCCAGATTATATAGAGATTTGATTAAAGAACTTTCAAATACTCTGTCAGGAGCAGTGGCTGAAGAGGTCCGTGCAAAGTTTCCTCTCAGCTTGCAACCCTAGATGCTATCTCCAACTCATCCGTGAGGCTCATTGCTCATGCGGCCGAGGAGATGACTAGGGCAGCAGGTTCAGGTATAGCCATCAGAAGACACTCCTGGATGTGCTTGTGTGACTTTGTTGTGCCATTCAAAGCATCTTTCGTCAATGCTCCTTTGGACGGATCCACACTTTTTGGCCCGAAGGTTAAAGACACTCTAGCCAGAAGTGAACAAGACGGTAAGACCCTATCTGCCATAAACATATGTTTCTCCACCCCTCAGAGGCCTTATTCTAGGAACCAAAGGAGTGGAAGACTGTGGTTTAGATAATTCAAAGGGCCTTTCCAAGCTCATGAGGTAAAGACTTCCCCCAGGGCAGAGGAGAAAGCAATGAAAGATGCTGCCCTAGGGGCAGAAATGGACCACAGAATCAGGGGCCCAGGGAATCTTTCTCTGGAACTTCCTATCAGGATCCCTGAAAGGATGCCTGATTGCCCTCCTTTGGATGCAGTCGGGGCGATTATCCCTGCACCTACCGGCCTGGCAATTAATAACTCTGGACAAATGGAGAGAATAATATCCAGAGGCTACCAAATTCCACCATCTGCAAGTCCCAAAACCCAGAAAAAAACTCCCAGATATGTTTCACCCAATCAAAGGGAAGCAGCAGTCTTAGAAATTCAAAAACTGCTTGAAAAAAGAGTCATCCAGGAAGTCCCACCAGACCAAACAGGATCCGGGATTTACTCAAGGTTCTTTTTAGTGCCCCAAAAAAAACAGGGGACTGGAGACCCATTTTGAATGAAAGCCACTTCAACAAGGCAGTTCAACAAATAAATTCCGGATGGTCTCAGTAGAATCCATACTTCCTTTTTGGGAAAAAGGCAACTGGATGTGCTCTTTAGACCTCCAAGGTGCTTTTTACCACATAAAAATGGAAAAAAGCTCCAGGAGGTTTCTGCACTCTTGGCTAGGAGCCAGTCATTTCCAGTTCAGAGCACTGCCCTTTCATCTCACCACAGCCCCCATGGTGTTCACCAAATGCATGGCAGTGGTTGCAGCTCACCTCAGACTGCAAGGTTTACTAGTAACACAATGGTCTCTGATACACCAACCACTGTCTCATCTAGTCTTGATTTTCAACCATTGCAAACAGGACCTCAAATGATGGCTTCACTCCCACCAGATTCTCTTGGGCCGGCCATTCATCCTGCCTCAGCCCCAAGCCATAGTGACCACTGATGCTTCCCAGATAGGATTGGGCAGGGCAATACCTGGGAAAGACAGTACAAGGCACAAGGACCCAATTGGAGACCAATTTGCACATCAGTGTTCTGGAAATGAGGGCAATGCTGTTAAGGTTGCAAGCATTCCAAGATGCCCTTCCTCTAGGGACAGTAGCAATTCAGACAGACAACATGTCGGTAGTCTGGTATATCAACAAACAAGGTGGAACCAAATCTTACCCACTATGTCGAGAAGCACTCGGAGTTTGGCAGTGGATGATTTCTTCCAACCGCTTTCTGATAGCAATGCACATTCTGGGAAGTTCCAACGTGATAGCGGACAAATTGAGCAGAACTATTCTTATGCCTCACGAGTGGTCTCTGAACCCTGTAGTGGCAGACAGGATTTTTCACCATTGGGGCCAACCTTGCTGTGACCTCTTTGCTTCTCCCTTGAACAACAAGTGCAGAAGTTACTTCGCCCTAATCCCCCCTCCGGAAGAGTCACCCAGAGATGCTCTTCTCCATGTTTGGCCTCCCAGTCTGTTATATACCTTTCCCCTGACTCCTCTTATATCACAATTCCTAAAGAAAGCCAAAAGGACGGAGAATTCATTAATCCTCAGTGCCCCCTTCTGGCCTCAGTAAGTTTGGTTTCCCTTCCTCTGGCGTAATCTGACACAGAAACCATGGATTTTGGACCCAGTTCCAGATCTGCTAACTCACCTAGAAGGCATGGTTCATCCCAGTCTCCAACATCTCAAGCTCACTGCATGGCTTCTCCAATTCCCATTATTGCCAGGCATCCTTTCCTTTCTTCTCCTGTCCAACGTATTATTGCTCATCACAAACCTTCTACTAGAAAACTGTATCAAGGCAAATGAGAAAAATTTACCAGATGGGCCTTGAATAAAGGACTGGACCCTTATGCCAGTCCCATTCATGAAGTTCTGGACTTTCTAAACACACTTTTTCAATCTGGTACCTCTGCATTTACGATAAAAGTTCATCTGACAGCGATTTCAAATTTCCATTCAGACTGGGATGACTCTCCTTTAACGTCTCACAAACTTTGTAAAGCTTTCTTGAAGGGACTCTTGCTACTAAAACCGCCATTTAAAGAACCCACTCTCCCATAGGATCTAACTACTGTTCTTCAAGCTCTTACCAAGACCCCCTTTGAACCATCAGCATCTTGTGATTTGAAGTATTTCTCCTGAAAGACATTATTTTTGGTGACTGTTACTTCTGCAAGAAGGGTTTCCAAGTTACAGGCCCTATCATGCAAATTACTCTACCTAATTGTTCATAAAGATAGAGTTGCACTGAGAACAAATCCATCCTTTTTACTGAAAGTAGTCTCCGAATCCAACATTAAGCAGTCACTACAATTACCAGTCTTTTCCCCTAATTTTTCTAACAAAGGGGAATATGTCCTTCATTTACTAGAAGTGCACAGACAACTATGTTTTTATCTTCACAGAACTAAGGAATTTAGAAAATCAGGTCAGTTATTTGTAGCATTGTCTTCCCTCTGTATGGGCAATCCAGTTGCTAAGGTTATTTTAGCTAAATGGCTTAGAGACTGCATCACATTTATCTATCATTCTCAAGGACTTCAACTTCCCAAGCCAGTTCAAGCCCATTCAACAAGAGCTGTGGTGACATCAGCAGTTTTTTCATGCCAGTGCTTATCTAGATGACATCTGTGCAGCAGCCACATGGTCTTCTCATCATACCTTTATCAGTCATTACAAATTAGATCAGGTCTCGAGGGGTTGAGCATCCTTTGGCTCTATGGTGCTTAGGAATATTCTTCCATGAGACCTCCCAAGGCTAAAGCAGTTAGGGATTCTGTCCCACTGTCAAGGATTGGATGAAGATTAACAACATCAGATAAAGAAGTTATGTCTTACCATAATGTTCCATCTGTGTTGTTGATCTTCACCAAGCCTTGACATCCCCACCCACCTTCCCTCATCCTGAGACTCTTAGATCGGATTAGGCCTAAGCTAGTTTCTCAATAAAGGGCTCATGTATGGCCTCTTTCTCTATACTCTCTATAGTGAACCATAATTTGTTTTTTCTATATACTATTTATTTGGAAGACTCAATTTGAGGTAATCTCTGTGTGGAGTATTATGGGTAGTGCTTGGCTTGAGAGTTTGGAGAGCACGAGCTGGAAGATATGACCAAGTCAGTTCTGAGGTTTGGAACCGTACCCACTGTTAAGGACTGATGAAGATCAACAACACAGACAGAACATTATGGTAAGACATAACTTCTTTTTTAGCTGAGAGAGTAATTTTGAAACAAAAAAAAAATCCCTTAGAAAAAAGATAGTGGGGCAAATCGTAAAGGTTACTGTGAGGTGGACACCTCATGGTAACATTTTGGAACTCAGGAGACACCTCTAGCATGAGGATGTGCAGCACTACATAGGGCTGTCTCTGAGGCTGTGCTACATGCTAATGAGGCAGTCTTGAATAGAGGCATATGCTAATTAGTTATGTGCTGTCTCTCCTGGAACCACCTCCAGGAAGGCATCTGCATATCCAGTGGTTCACAGAATTACTTGGACATGTAGATTAATATAGCTGCTTCTTCCATATCGTGGAAGAGGCAAGTACTGGGGAGGTTAATAATAAGGTAAGGTCAAGAGGTGTGTGTGTATGTGTGTATTGGGGGGGCTGTATGTGTGAATGAGTGTTTGTGTCTGCCTGAATGATAGTGTTAGGGGAGTAGTGAGGGAATGAGGCATTTTTTTATGTATGTGTGTTTATATGTGTATGTCTGTGTGTGAGGGAGAGCGAGACAGAGAAAAAGAATGGGTGTGAATAATTGTGATCGGGTGAGTAGGGGACTGTTGGCTTGTCTGCCTGCATGTGTGCATCTCTGTGTGTTTGATGTTTGTGTGAGTGTGGTTTGGGGTGGCTGTCATACCTCTACACACCTGTAGACTTACTGGTATATTATACAACATTGCATAGGGTAGCAGTAGTCACAGGGAGTAAGACTTGTGCATTGATAGCACTTAAACCAGTACTGGGATTGGGGTGGGTTGGGGGAGTGACACTAGGGATTACTGCATAACATACTTACCTTACCAGCACTTAAACCAGTGGGGGGGATCGGGGTGGGGTGTGAGAATCATAGACACCAGAGATAGTCACCTTGGAGTGCTGTAAAGCACATTAAAATGAGAGCGAATATAACACATATATGTATGTATATACACATATTGTATATATTCCAGCAGCTGTTGATTGGTAAAAATCGCACTGTTGTTAAATTAATAGCACATAGTCCAGAAATAGATTCATTGTTAAAGTCAAAATACACGCAGTCAGTGGTTTTAACTAATTATGAACTGAATGAGTTAAACTTAAGGGGACTTTAGGAAGGAAAATTATTTGAATAAATAGAGGTAAATGATATGTGGACTGTCTTAAAGAACATGATACATATGATTAAAAGGAAATGGGAAGTACTTGTGTGGTGAGAGACATAAAAGCTTGACAGGAAATTTAGATCAGTGAACTAGATAGTTAATAAAAAAGTCAGAAACATGTTATTGAAGAAAAAGTGAAGAAATAAGATTTTAAAGCAAGAATCAACTGGTTACATAAGAAGTGCAAGATAAGAGCCAAATGAGAACATAAACAATTTGTGGAAAACCTCTTCAAGAATAAGGGCAATAGAAAGGTCTGCTGGACGTATCTAAAAAAGGGTCGAGAGATGGGGTCAGATGTAAACTCCTTTGAGAATAATGGCAAAAGTTTCAGACAGAGAATGGAAACCACAGCTTTGTAAAATCATTGTTGCTAAGTCGCATGACCATTGTCCCTCAAAATTAAACATAGAATGTGCATGGTCTCTAAGCATGAGAAGGAAGATACAATTAGTATTATTTTCAGGTGGCTGGACTTTAGAAAGGCAGCAGGTAGTCATGATGTAACAAAAAAGACCTAAAATCCCTAAGAAAAGTTATGGTGTTATTTATTATTAATTATTTATTATTATTATTATTATTTACTTGACATTTGTTGACCGGGTTAGTCCGACTAAGCTGTTGTCCTTTTTCAGCAGAGGCCAGGGGAGAAAAGCTCTACAGTTAACACATATGAAAAGTACAGTACAGTACTAAAAAAGATAGTATATAGTTAAGCAGTCATGCCTGGGTGTGGGTAATGCTGGATTTACCCACTGTTGGTGTGGTTTGGTCATGAGGGCAAAGCGCGAGTGGCCAAACACAGACAACCATGGGTAAATCCAGCATTACCCTCACCCAGAAGTGGGTTATTGCTATTATACAATGACATTATTTAAGAAAAAAAAAAAAACTTTTCTTAAATAATGGCATTGTATAATGCCGCTGTGCTGCCCTTCCGCAGCTGTCTGGTATTCTGCAGCAGTTCTGATGTACTGCGCATATGTATGCTTGCGCAGTACATCAGAGCTGTGGGTGGAAGCAACGGAGAAAGCAAGATCTCCGTTGCTTTTTACAAAGTGTCTCGCTGTGTTAAAGGAGTTTAACATAGCGAGACAGCTTTAAAAAAAGCAACGGAGAAAGGAAGATCTCCGTTAATTTTTTTAAAGCTGTCTTGTTATGTTAAACTCCTTTAACATACTGAGACAGTTTCTAAAAAGCAATGGAGATCTTGCGTTCTCCGTTGCTGTAAGAAAAAAAAAAAGACTTGTACTAATGGAAAAAGTACAGGCGACCGGACCTTTTTCCATTAGTATAAGTCTGATTTACAACATGCACGCTGACCAATCAGCATGCACGTTTTGGAATATTAATGGGGATCGTATAATTTATAATATACAACTAATAATGTAAAGACACCAAGGTTATATACAAACTTAATACAGTCTCATCAAGAATACCATCACTGAAGATGTAGCTACATAGCAACATAATATAAACATATTGGTGTAGACAGCGCATGTAGTTTGAGCTAGTAACAAGTAGATTTCACTGTTATAGTTGTAGAGTAAGGATGAGGAAAAGTGGGAAAGGGGTGGGTAGGAGATAGCTAGTGAAGGAGCGTGTATGTATTGACAGGTTCTGATTACTTTTAGAAAGCTTTTGGTAGCAATTTTTTATTGATTTGTTTTTTTAATACTTCTAATATCCAGTGGAAGTTTGTTCCAAGAGAGGGCAGGGGAGTAGCTATAAAGGTTTTGTCCCCTTTTGTTTTTTGGTTTGTAGATTTGGAGTAGGTATTGGCCTGAGCTTCGGAGAGTCCTGTAAGGGGTGTAGAGGGAGACAAGTGCAGAGATGTTGGGACAGATACAAGATGGAGTGAATGATCTGAAGCTGAGAGAGAAGTTGCTGATGGGGAAATTCTAGCTAGTTCAAGCTGGTAAGAGAAAGACAGTGGTGGGATTTATAGGTTTGATTTGCAGGTAGTTTCTAATTTTGTTGAGTGCTTTGAAGATTGGTGAGGATTTGTGAGCCGTAAAGTAGACTTGGGAGATGGAGATTTTGGCTTTGTTTGATAGGAATTTACCAAGTTTCTGGTGTTTTTATTTTTTTTGATGGAGTTGTGCACATGGAGGTCAAATTTGAGTTGGTGCTCTATTATGACTCCGAGAAGCTTGGTGTTTGATTCAACTGTGATAAGGTGTGTTGTTGGGAGATGAAATAGAGAAGGTAGATTTGAGGTGGTTTGGGGTTTTTGGTAGAAAAAGCAAGAGTTTAGTCTTTTTAGGATTTAATATTAACTTATTATTTCTGATGCCAGTCTCAACCCAGCCTAAGTATCGTCAGACTGGAAAATGGGTATTATTAAGCCAGACCGTAAATGAAAGGGCCCACGAAAATCATCTAAAAGTTATAGGCTAAAAAGCCTTTTATGCAACAGAAAAAAATAAGACCTAATGCTGGAGATTCTGCAGGAAAACTTGAGAATGGCAGGGAATCATAATATAATATCAGTATGCTTATACAAGGGAATGATGTATGGTCAGATATAATCAGTGTTTTTATGACAGCATCATTCTTATTGCTGTAGATAATAATACCCAAACTGACATCATATATATTGACTTTGTCGGAATTTGACAGGATTGATCACAGACTGTTAGTTGATATGTTATCAGTTATGGGCGTTTCCAGTTGGATTGAGCTTTGGTTGACTAGCACAGTCTAGCAGATTGGCTGTAAATTAGGTAATTGTAGTACTATGGGATATGGAAGAAGGGTACTGTAGGTCCCAATCCCTGGTCCATATTTGCATTTCAGATATTCCTGTTGTTGAAATCTTTTTTTGCCTATAAATAGAATTAAATTAGATAAGCATGTTGTAAACTGTGACAATTGAGAGAAACCTCAGTTTTGTTTGTTCAGACTAGATGAATAGGCTTATATTACCAGTATGAAGTTTAACACTGATAAAACAACATATGTGCCAAGACCCCCCCCCAAAAAAAAAAAGTTTGATTATAAAATAAGGGACAAGATAATAATAGAAAATGTTAGTATATTTAAAAATGTTGTAGTCTGGATAGACAGCAGTCTAATGTTTATCATGTGGACCAGGTGGTAAATCACTGCAGTAAAACTATTGGAAGTAACACAATATATTATATCCAGAAGCACACAGGTGATTAAAATCATCTGTACAAGTCTTAGAAGATCCAGTGAAATATGATCAGTGTAGTTTCCATTTAAATAAATGTGTATTACAAGACTGGAAAATATTTCGAGAAAGTTTATATTAATTAGTTCAACTCATGGAAAATAAATCATATGAAAGTAGAATCTTGAATTTAATTTTATATATATATTAAATATAAGGGCATAGGAGGTAGATGTTATCCTCATTTATAGGATATTTTTTGTGGATATTTTGGAGTTTAAGGAAAAGTGATGGGGAATCAAGTTAAATTTATAGGTTCATAGGTGTTTACTAGGCTAACGACCACAAACCACAAGTGCCTTTTTAAGCCTAGCCATGCATCCCAAATCTCTGACAAGTTCTTATACCCTTGATAAGTATAAGCATGGGTGTGGGAGATGAACCATTTACAGGTTACCTGTTTGCATTAGAGACATAGGTGCTAAACCAGGGATGAATTTTCGGTTTCCCATCCAGTTGTCCAAGTTGCACTTGAATTGGGTTAGGGAGGAATTCTGCTTCACATGGATGGGGGAGCCTGTTCCATAGATGGGGTAGTCTCTGGGATACATACCTATCTCTTCAGCAGATTCTATTTATATCACAGAGGGTAATTCTGGTACTGTTTGTTTTGTGGATATGCAGGAGGTCCATCAGAGTGGGGTCTGACAATGCCCTGTATGCCAGGCATAGATCTCCTTTGAAAAGTCTGTAAGAGACCGAATACAGAGATAGGGCCTTGAGGTGGTCTGCATAAGACCTATTACTTACGCTCTGTATTCTTTTAGTGAGGAGCCTCTGTGGATGTTCCAGTTGTTGGATATGCCTGGTTAGGTACCTACCAAAGGAGATATTTTGTAAGTACAAAAGAAGGAGTGGTTAAGAAATGGAAATCATAGTTAAGTTTGATGGTCACAGAAAGATGGAGAAGATAAAGAAAAAGTCCCTACTAGTTTTAGTAGGTCTTCCCCATGAGTAAAAGGTGACACTAATCATCAGCCGGACCTGTAGGTAGTATTTTTCATCCTAAAGGCTGTGTGAGTATAATTGAGTTGACAGCCTCTCCAGTGTTGTCAGGCTGCTGTGAATACGTCTACATGCAGGGTGGCACATGCCTATGTCACCTGTCTAGAAAGATGATGTGGCTTTGGCAGTGAACCACAGAATTGGGCACTATTTTAAACAGCAGTTTGGAGGGAATGAATGTCATAAGCTTCATTCTTGTTCTAAAGCTGAGAATTTGGTAATTCTGTCTGGTCAGCCTCTTTTTGAAGAGGGGCATCCTAGAGATTGACTTGTTGGTCACATATAAGAATGTGGTCATCCTTTATTCTACTCAGTGCAGCAGTGCATAAAGAAGTTGAAAGTGGCCACATTCTCTGTTCTTTGGCAAGAAGGCCTTCTAGTGTGCCCTTAAACCATTTTTTCTGATTCACTCACAAGACTTAGGGAAAAAAGACCAAAGCTCATTCTACCCTCATAACCTTTGGGTAGATGAGATTGTATATATGAAGCCCTCCCAATCCAGGGCCAGTAATGTCCACTTCAGGTTATAGTGGAAGCTAGTTCTACTTCAGAATATGGCTTCTAGTTTAGATCCCTTGCTCCCACTGGACCTCCTGGTGTAATTGTTAGAAGTAAAATGTGATACTACTTCAGCCTGGCAGATGTGGTCTGTAGGGGGTTCTCCATATGGTTATAGACATATTCTTTGCCTTCCTAGTCAGATAGAATGCAGGTACTTCTGACTTAGTTAAGGAACGTTTATGACCTTGATCTAGGCCTGAGTTATAACTATGCATGGTTACAGCTCTTTAGTCATTCATTCTTATGTGAAGGGTAAAACCCTAGGTAAACATTAGCTAGTTGAGCAACCAAAATCCAAGAAAGGAGGGTCCAACAGGGGCACTTTAAACTAGTAATTGCTATTAAGGCTGTTATAGAATGATTGGCTGTGCTTGGTATATAAGAAGTGCATTTATTCAGTTTTTTATGTAACATTGCGGAAGAGTATTGACTCGAAAGCTTTGTTTTACTGATTCTATTGTTTTATTAAAGTGAGCTTTTTGAGAATGGTGGACTTTTGGTTGTTTTGTTTTATGTTGTCTAGTTGAGCATCCGTGAAAGGGTGCTCTGCACCTCAGTCCTCCTTTGAAGAAATTTTCATCTCATTGGAATTTGAATTTTTATGGTCAGCATCCTTGCCTGTCTGCAGTAAGTAGATGCAGATCTGACAGAGCTGGTGTGTCTCTTAGATTTTTTTCTGATAGCTACCCCTTCTTATGATCCTGGAACTAAATGCCACAACTGGTCTTTTAGAAGGACTGGGACATCCCTTTGGCTTAAGTCCTCTTTTAACAAGAAGATAGTTTGACAACTTTCCTTAAACTAGACAGCTCCTGTCCCTGTTTTCTTTCCAGGGGCAATATCCAGGGAAGAAAGAAAAAGCCTTTCGTACTTTGGTCATTTAATATAAGCTCAAGTTTTACCTGAAGAGGGTGCATGAGTTCAAGAAGACTGAACAATTGTTCGTCTAATTTTCTGAAGTTGAGAAAGGTTTGGAATCACTGACTATTCCTTTTCTAAGTGGATTGTTGACTGTTGTGTTTTGCCATCAGGTGGTGATCCATTCAGTAGAAAATGCTGATGTTAAAGGCCAGTTTAACAGAGGTGTGTGTATGCGTCCAGTGCCTACTTTAAAACTGTCTTCATTACAGACTGTTGTGTTGTATAGCCATTTGGTCTTCTGTTTACTGCTTCACCTTGTATTATTTCTTGGATCTCGATTCCAGGAGTTGGGCCACCTTCTTTGATTCAGGACTTGGTCATCTAAGCCTTCCTGTTTTGGCCTTCCTCTGGACCTGTCTGTGTGAGCTTTTAATTTTCACTACTTTCTTCCCAAGAGTAAAGAATCACAGATCAATTTATTTCCACATTCTCATTTAGAGATTGAAATGATACATTATTGTGAAATAGCTTTCCTTTTTTAGTATGACTCTGAGCAGTGTAGGTCTATTGTAATCTTCTCTGTGTGATACTCCTACTGATTCTTCTGCTGTACACACTACTGGACCTCTCCCCCCTTTTCCTCCCGTTTATTGTAACAAATGTATACAGTTTTCCAAAGCTTTGCATTTATTTTATTTTTTTATCTTTTGTTTATCTTATATATTACATTTATTTTATATTCTTATATTTTATTCTCCCATTTATTGTAACAAATATATACAGTTTCCCAAAGCTTTGCATTTATTTTATATTCTACCTCCCTTATGCTCTATTAAATCTGTTTTTGAGTTCACATAGATAAACAGATGCCTTTAGGTACTGACCTGGGCTAGCTGGTTGATTGTTTTTCTCATTTCACAGCTTTCTCCAAGTCTTGGGTCATAGCCCCCCCCCCCTTCTCTTGTTCTCATAACATAATTCTCCCTTAAGATACCCTCGGCACTCCTAACGTATCTCAGTTTAGTAAAAGCTATTATCTGGTGCAAAAGGAAACTAATATAAGCTCAGGACTAAAAGTGTCTGTTGTTTGTAACATGCATATTCTCCCTCCCAAAAATTGTGATACCAGTAAGGCAGCGTATAACTTACCTGCAAACTACCATCATTTCAATCTACCTAATTTTTTTTTTCTTGATTTGCTCTGGTTCTCTACACTCCCATACTCTACCCCCATTCCCACCCAGGCTACAATATCTTTCACTCAGATAGAGCCAGTAAGTGAGGAGGGGGGATGGCTATCATCTACTCTGAACTACTAAACCTGTCCCCTCTGTCCAGCTCTGTTCCAACTTTCTCACTTGCAGAAATCCTTATAGTTAACTGTCACCTAAATTCACTCAAAAAATTTGCCATAATCTCTATATACATTCCCCCCGGCAATAATATTCCAATCCTAGAGAAATTTTTCTCTCCTGACTCACTCAACATGCTCCCTATGAAATCATCATAGACTGGTCTAAACTGTCCCCCTCATCCCCTACCCATAGCCTCAGCCTCCATGGATTTCGCCAACACATTTCTACCCCCACTAGAACTAACAAAAACTCCCCTTCTGGACCTATCCTTGACTGCATTCTTACCTCAGCTCCCAACCATTACCATAACCCTGGCATACTTCCAAGCTCTCTAAGTGATCACTGCCCAACCTTTATTCAAAGATTCACCTAACATTTTCCCAAAGACCATACTTGCAGAATGTGCCGGAACCTCACCCACTTTGACCCAAGCACTTTTAACTCTAAACTAGCTGGCATCAGTTGGTCCTTCCTATACCACCTCCCTCTCAGTGAGGCTATAAAGTCATTCAATAAGATTTTCCTTGACATTCTTGATTCTATCGCCCCTTCTAGAAAAATCAGAATTAAATCCAACTATGCCCCCTGGCTTACAAAACAAAACCAATTGATCATGCACAAAAGAGATAGCACCTGGAAATCCTGGGTTAAAAATAAATCCCCTCCCTTACTTCAGAAGTACAAAGAGCTCAGAAACCAGCGCAAAGAACTAGTCATCAAAGATAAGAGAGCTTATTTTTCCCTCTAACCAATGTAGCCCTCATAAAAATCCTTAAAAATTCTGGACCTCCCATCAAAAACCTGCTCCACCCAGGTAAACCCCCTACTCCCAACCTGTTTCCACACAACACTGCCACTGAATCCACCACTCTCCTCAACAACTATTTCATAGAAACTATCCAAAAGCTCTCACAAAATAGTACATCTCACCCAACCCCTCTATCACCTCTTAACAAAACTCTTCCCAATACATTTTTTTTCCAACCAGTCCCAACTGCCACTATTAAATTTCATCTGAATAAACTTAAGCCTTGCGCCCCCTCTGCCGACCAACTACCCTCCCACTTCCTAAAAATAGCTGCACAATCAATCGCCTACACTGTCACTATCCTTATTAATCATTCCATCTCTCAGGCCTTTGTCCCAGATATCTGGAAATCCTTTTATACAATCCCCCTTCATAAAGGCGGCAACTCTACTGTTCCCTCTAATTTTAGACCCATTGCTATCCTGTCCCCCCTTTCTAAAATGTTAGAAAAGTGCATCTATGCTGAGATGTTCTTCATGTTTCACTGTTGCAGTCATTACATTTGGGGTAATCTTCTGGCAGGTTGTCCTTTGTCGGCCTGAATAACAAAGTCTTGGGTCCTGCGTCAGTTGCTGTCTCCTCTTCCATGACGTCAGGGGTGTAAAACATGCAGTCGACGCCATTTTATTCAGTCTTTCTTGCTGTGTGGTGCCCGAAGCAGAAGCAGTTCGCAAGTGCAGTTCGGCTGACTGCTGAAATTTTCGTATTCGAGTTTCAGAACCGAAGTCTTCAAACTAAAGCTAAGTACCCCATTGGGGAAACTTTTTCTTGCTCCTTACCGATGTCAGTAAAAGTTACTAATTGCATTACTTGTGGGAAGCAAATACCTCATAAGCATTTTCATTTGTACTGTATTCCTTGCCTAGGCCCTGATCACAATGTGCCTCGCTGTCGGTTTTCTGCTAAATTTAACCAACACACTATTAAGCGTAGGAATATTTTTGCTTCTAAATATTTTGGTTCAAGATTTAACTATCCTGAAATGTCGTTGGTTAGCAATCCGACTACCGGAGTTCACAAAAAACCCAAAGAAAAAGACAGAGACAGACCGTCGAGGTCCAAAACCAATGACGAAGCTTCTCCTAAGCCAGTCGCCGGTTTGCCGGTACTCAGTGAGGCGCTTTCGCAGCCCTTGATACCCGCTACTTTTGAGTCGCAGGCCTCTACCGAGACCCATGTGGAGTCTGGTATGCCGCGAGTTTCTCAGAGTATTGAACCCGCGGATGTCTCTCCCTTAGATGGGTCCAGAGCAGCTGAGCAGGCACCGGCTTCTGAGGGTGTTTTCCGACCTCAACATATTTATATTAAACCACACCAGCAACAAAAACAAGGTCAAAAACAACTTCTATGTCTAAAAAACTGACGCATGAGCCACGTGCTCAGACCCCTATGCCTAAAAAACAGATTATCAAAATGGCTGAGGACTTAATTACCTTGATCAGCGGTTCCCAACCCCCCCCCCCCCCTGCTAAGAGGCCTAAGGCAAGGCACTGATTATGAATCTTCAGATCAGGTTTTCATTTCTTCTGATTCCTCTTCTGTTCGGGATTTTTCTTTTCCTCCCTATGAGGATTCTGATGCAGTGGAATTCATCCCATCTGCATCTCCTCCTGAGGATTACTCTTTTGGAGAGACTTTGCATACTTTAAGGGAACATTTTCACTGGGAGAGTCAGGACTTCTCTGAATCAAAAAAGAGGCTTAGGGATTTCCTTCTTCCTCAGCATAGGCCTTTGGCAATACCTCCTGTATTAGACATTGTTGATGATGCGTTCTCGGAATCGAGCATGGCTCCTGATTCCCTGCCTCTGGCTCCTAGTAAGCCAGACAGATATTACAGGGTTCCTGACTCCCACAAATTTCTTTTCAAAAATCCTGCTGCTGATCCTGAGACTATCTCTCAGGGTCCCAAGGGTGTAAAGATTTCTACAGCCAAAAACCTACCCCTTCTGATAGAGATTCCAGGGTGCTGGATAGATGGGGTAAGAAGATTTATACGTCTGCAACCTTGGCAATCAGGGCTTTGAACTGCCAGTTTCATATGCTTAAATATCAACAGCATGTTATGGGCTTACTGAAACAGAAAATTATGTTGATTTTTGATTGTGCAGAAAATAAAGAGTTACAGGATTTCTTGCATTCAGCAGAACAGGTTGGAAAGCATACTTTGCAATGTGATTTTGATTCCTTGGAGGCCTCTTGTAGGGCCACCGTTACTGGATCTGTGATTAGAAGACATGCCTGGCTCAAGGAGCAAAATCTGCCTGATCATGTTAAAGCTAAATTGGTGGATGCCCCTTTGCAGCATGATACTCTGGTAATAAGGCAGAAGACGTTTTAAAGAAAATGGAAGACAAAGCTAAATCTATGCAAACTGTAAAAGATTTCTTGCAAGTGCAGCCACCCAGGTTCAGTAGACACTGGCCTACTAAAAATTGGTCCTTTCCTGTGTCCAACAGAGTCAATTAGGGGAAATCCAGGCACTCAAAAGTCTCCAGATATCAATCACAGGGTGCAATGGGGTGCCTCCACCTCCAAATCTGGAGGAATCAAAGCGCAACCCTACAGTAAGCAGTCTCAATGACTTTCCTCTGCCATCACTTATCTTTTGGCAGCCCCCTTGGAAGGAAAACTAGCACTTCATGCTCAAAATTGGCATTTAATTACCCAGGACAAGTGGGTGTTAAACATAGTATCCCAGGGGTACAGATTTCATTTCCATACTTTGCTAGTTCCAAACGGATGGCTGGATCTGCCACAAAATCAGTGGGCAGAGGCCCAGAAACAAGTCATGTCCCTCATGGATATGGGGGGGCTATTCAACCGGTACCAGAAAAGGAAACAGGACAAGGTTTTTATTCAAGACTTTTCCTGGTACCCAGAAAAGACAATTCATGGTGCCCAGTACTAGACTTATCGATTCTGAACATGTTCCTGGACATTCCAAAATTCAAAATGCTGACTTTACAACAGCTACTGTCTATGCTAGGCAAGAATGCTTGGTTAGTAACTCTAGACTTAAAAGAGGCATACCTACATATCCCAATAGGGGAATCATGCAGAAGATACCTCCGCTTCAAAGCAGGTATTTTTTTCATTACCAATTCCTTGCACTGCCCTTTGGCTTATCTACTTGTGCCCAGGGTCTTTACAAAGTGCCTGGCACCAGTAATTGCATTCTGCAGACAAAGAAGCATACAAATTTATCCTTATCTGGACGACTGTCTCATTCAAGCAGAGGGCAAGGACACTCTTCTTCAACATCTGGCGTTTTTAAAAAGGCTTCTAGCATGCCTAGGGTACACCATAAATGAAAAGAAATCACAACTGGTACCCTCTCAGATAATTACATTCCTGGGTGCTTTGGGGTTCATGGCATCCTGCATTCTACTAATTCCATATGCGAGACTGAATATGAGAAAACTTCAATGGTACCTAAAATGTTTATGGAGTCAACATTGTCACAGCCTGGAAACAATGATTCCTCTCATTCCCTGCCTACAACAGGAGTTTCTTTGGTGGGCAGAGACATGTCACCAAAACAAGGGACTGTCATTCATTTTACCCCCTGCCACCCAAACCCTAACTACAGACAAATCAGGCTATGCTTGGGAGGCCCACCTGGCAGGGAGATGCATTCAGGGCAAATGGAGCCCAAACCAAATGCATCTGCATATCAACCAGAAAGAAGTGCTAGCTGTTCAGAATGCCCTGACAGCCTTCAAGGACTTGCTTCATCCAGGACAACTACTGATAAAGATGGAGAACACCACAGTTATGTGGTACATAAACAAGCAGGGGGTACACATTCCTACCCCCTTTGCAGACTAGCCATGGCCTTGCGGAACACAGTCTTGACTTACCGAATACATCTCCAAGCTCAATTCCTGCCAGGAAAGCAAAATACTCTGGCAGACGACCTAAGCAGAAATCTTATGGACCCGCACGAATGGAAACTGTATCCACAAATCTTCAGTATCTTAGCACAGAAATGGGGAAGCCCAGACATAGATCTATTCGCCTCTCCCCAAAATTATCAGTTGGACAAATTCTGCACAAGAGCTCATCACAAAAAAGCATGGAAAGTAGATGCCCTAACCTTCAGCTGGAAAAAACCTATCAGTCTATGCCTTTCCCCCTCTGCCTCTTCTCTCCAAGGTCTTACTAAAAGTCAGACAGGAAAAACCAAAAATGATTCTAATTGCTCCGGACTGGCCTCGCCAGCACTGGGTACCCACTTCTAAGGAACATGTCACATCTTCCACCATGGTACTTGCCTCAAATACCTCATTTACTGTCTCAGCAGAACTATCAAATTCTGCACATACAGCTCCAAACTCTGAATCTTGCAGCATGGCTAATCAACTAATTATTCAAACCACACATCTCAGTAAATCTGTGATGGATGTTATTTTGGAAGCCAGAAGGCCTAGTACTAGAAAATCTTATGCTGATAAATGGAAGAGATTTTGTGCTTGGAACCAAGCACAAGGAATAGACACAGCAAAGCCCAATATTCCTCAGATTTTACAATATTTAACTGAAATGCTTGACAAGGGCCTATCTTCAATAAAAATCCATGCCTCTGCCATCTCGGCTTATTACAGCACAGAGCCTCCCCTCTTTTCTCATCCACTGCTTAAACAGTATCTTAGAGGGGCCAAAAATGTAAGGCCTCCCAGAAGAGCACCAACTTCTGCATCCTGCATGGGACCTCAAATTTGTACTGGAAAAACTCACCCCGCCTCCTTTTGAACCAGCAGCTACTGCGGATATAAAATTTCTATCTTGGAAAACAGCTTTTCTTTTGGCAGTCACTTCAGCAAGAAGGGTTTCAGAACTATAGGCCCTCATGGCAGTGGAGCCTTTCATTATATTTTACCCAGACAGGGTGTCCCTCAGGACCAATCCTTCTTTTATGCCTAAGGTGGTATCCAGTGTGGCTCTTAACCAGACCATTCACCTGCCAACATTTTACCCAAATCCGTAGAACAAGGTTGAGCGGATTCTGCATTCATTGGATGTACACAGACAACTAAGATTCTAATTAAACAGGACCAAATCTCTAAGAAAGTCTGAGCAACTACTGGTAGCATTTGCTGCAGGGTCAGAGGGGAAGGCTTTATCAAAGCAGACTATTTCTAAATGGATAAGCCGTTGCATTCATTTCTGCTGTTTGCGCCATGATAAACATGTGCCCAAGGGGATCAGATCACATTCCACCAGGGCTGCCTCTACTTCAGCAGCTTTTCTCAGAGGGGTCCCAACCAAAGATATTCTAGAAGCTGCTTTTTGGAGCTCTGTTCATACCTTTACAAAGCATTATCATTTACCTCTCTTCTCAAAATCCAGGGCAGGCTTTGCCACTGCAGTCCTGCAGGGCCTTATAGCTGCTCCTAATGCTGTTTAGTTCCATCCTCCCATCCATAGCTTTGGGATTCTACCCAAATGTAATGACTGCAACAGTGAAACACGAAGAACATAGTACAGTTGTGTGCACTTACCATAAATGTAGATGTTCCGAGTGCATTCACTGTTGCAGTCCGGGTTACCCACCCCCCATCCCCCATTTTATACCTTTACTTTCCTTCACTATACTCAAAAGCCTTTGTGGTGTATTTGCTTTTAGTTGAAGGTAAAGTTTATGTTTCTAAAAATGCATGTATATATTTACTGTTTATTTGTGTGTGTGTATATATATATATATATATATATATATATATATATATATATATATATTTTTTTTTTTTTTGCTTCCCATTTGGGGGGCACCTGACATCTGGAGCAAGAAAAACTGAATAAAATGGTGTTGGCTGCATGTTTTATACCCCTGACAAGCTGACGTCATGGAAGAGGAGACTGCAATTGACGCAGGACCCAAGACTTTGTTATTCAGGCCAACTGAGGGCAGCCTGCCAGCAGATTACCCCAAATGTAATGACTGCAATAGTGAATACACTCAAACATCTACATTTATGGTAAGTGTACACAACTGTACTTTAATCAAACACCTTCTTGACAACAATCTCCTTACTCCTACCCAACATGGCTTTAGACCCCACCATAGCACAGCCACTGCATTACTCTCCTTTACTCAAACAATAGCTGAAGCCCGTGACAATAACTTGCTCGTCCCCTGTCTATACCTTGATCTTTCAGAGGCCTTTGATACTGTCTCTCACTCTAACCTCCATACTAAACTTTCTGATCTACATCTGTCTTCCTCCTCCATCAACTGGTTCTCTAGCTACCTCTCCGGCAGGCAGCAATCTGTCCGCTGACAAACTGTCCTCTCTCCATTCCTCCCTGTAAATACTGGATAAATACTGGAGTTCTCTAAGGATCAATTCTAGGCCTTCTTCTGTTCAACATATTCACTGACAAACTTCATTCTGCTACTACCCTCTCTACACTTATACAATATGCAGATGACTCCACTCTTATCACCTCTGCCAACAACATCCCTGAACTCCTAGCTCTCACTCAACAAGCCTTCACCTCTGTCCAAACCTGGCTGTCTGATAACCGATTAATACTAAATCCAAAAAAAAACTAAACTCCTTCTCTTCTTCCCTAAAACACTCGCCCAGCACAAACTCTGTTTCTTTATCACCTCTCTTAATGACACCATCATCAAACCCGAACCCCATACCAAACTACTTGGAGTAATTAATGATGATGAACTAAAATTCGATACTCGTATCCAACAATGTATAAAAAAGACCCACCAGAAACTTGGACTTCTCTATCGCAACCAGAAATTTCTGTCACCTTCTTCCTAACCTTCCCTCGCTCAATCTCTTATTCTACCCTGTCTTTTCTATGCTGCCCCTGTCCTTACTAATTTTCAAACCTCACTTATCAGTAAACTAGAGCAAACTTATCACAAAATAGTCAGGTTTGTCTCTAATCTCCCCTATAAATCCCACCACTGTCTCATCCTTAAATCACTGCAATGGCCAGAATTCTCTAAACAACTACTTATACCCCAACTTCACATTACACACTCTATCCTGAATGGCCCCTCTTCCTGCCCTTCCATCTCCAACCTAGTCTTCTACTACAACCCCCCCCATCACCACCTTCGTACTTCCAGCAAACACCTCCTTGACATATGTAAACTGAATAAAAATATAGGAAAGTCCCTCTACAAATACTGTGTTGCACATGCTTGGAACTCACTCCCTCAAAACATAAGAAGCATTCATCAAAAAAACCTGTTCAAAAAAGAACTTGATTTTTTTTTCTCAGAGTACATGGTTCCTGCCCTTGTCTAACCCCCACTTGATCTAGCTTCTTCTCTTCTCAACTTTAACTCCTTTTCCCTATTCTGCCCTTTACTTCATTGTACCTGCCATATATACCTTTATACATCCCTCTCCCATCACTTCCATAGCATGTATATTCATATATATCTTTATTAAAAAAATTGATTGATTTATCTATTTGTATGTAATTCATATGTGATATTCTCTAGACCTTTCAATTGTTATTTAACCTACTCTAAGTACAGATATTCTGTAACTGTTGATTTTCGTATTATGTTTCATGGTGGTTTTAATTTTTTACTCATTTTTATTTTTGATTTGATTTTTATTGTAAAATATGTAATACGTCTGGAGCTTTTTCTCTTCGGGTCTCCACTGAAAATGGGCACCTGGCTTAGTTGGACTAACCCAGTTAAATGTCAATAAATAAATAAGTAAAATAAATAGTAGCAGTCATTTACCCCTTCACTTAAAAAAAATTTGGTTTACACAATAAAATTGTGGCTTGAAAGTCTTGTTTTATGTTTCTTTTCCACAAATTACATAGCTACAGGATTACTCATACACTGATGCATAATATTACCCACCCAGATTGTCTAAAATTCAGTTTTTTGCCCATCTGTTTGTTTTACCAATATGTATTTTATTACACCCTCTGAATATAGCATAAACAACCCTTTCTGTCTGACTTATGTCAAACTGATTTCCTTTAACAATACGTATTAAATTTCCCTTCATAAAAATACATGCTGCACAAACTAGGTCTTACAAAAAGGTTTGAGGTTTGTCCCCATGGTTTTGCTCATGTGGGTAGACTTTGAACTAGATACTAGATTTGCTTTGTTTTATTTTATTTTATTGACAAAATTAATTTGAAATTATATTTGTAATGGAAATGTAAGAATGTCGAAAATATTACTCCACTTGATGTGACAGAATATGGATCTGAAATAGATGAGAAACTTCTGAAATTGTCTATGTAGTCAATAAGAAATGATCTAAACAAAATCAATTCCAAGTAGTCCACAACGGATGAATAAAAACACTGAATTTAATAACAGAATAAAATACAGATAAGCGCTTTCACGGTGAGCTTCATCAGATCTAAAATGCATTTCAGAACTCATTGTTATAAAACACAGAACAATTCTCCATAGCCAATCAATTCAAAGTGCATCTAGTAACATTAAATACCATAGTGACATTACAACTCAACCTTAAAGATACAAGTAGTACATAAAAGCGTCAAAATATCATGCATAAGATTATCATGCATAAAAATATAATACATAAAGATATCTAACCTGAGTAAATAAATAATTTGTTCAGTAATACAATTAATCTGTCTAAAAGTACAACACAATATGTGATTCATTTCTTTCTCAGGGGTCTAGCTCTTAGAGCAGGTTGTATATACATATATATATATATATATATATATATATATATATATATATATATATATATGTATATATACACACACACTATATACACTGTCCTTCAGCCCTGGATAACAATGTGCTCTTAATGAAAAAATCCACCTAAGTTCTGCTTGGTATGTTCTATTTATGAGATCTCCCTTGTTAATATTCTCATGGATTAATTCTATTACCATATCAGAACTGATCATATGTTTTGCTATTGCACTGTAGCTCATACCCCTTTGTGCACAGTAAAGGTGATGATGAATACGCTGCTGTAAGCATCTGTTCATCTTGTCTACATAGAATGAGCAACATCCGTTGCACAATGCTAAGTATACTAGATTCTTTGAATTACAATCAGCTAGGGGTAAATAAGAAAACTTCTTGCCATTACTAGGCTATAGGAAGAACCCGGACTCATCAATACATGTACAATAGGAACACCTATTGCATTTCTTCATCCCATAGTCAGATGTCGTTCTACTTAGCTGATTACTTGTTTTGGGATAGCATAACTTGTTTTTATGATTTTTTTTGTTTTTGTATCCAAAGGACGGTCTATCACCAACAAGTCTATGTACGTCCTGGTCTGTGCATAATAATGACCATTGTTTATAAATAATATCTCTGATCTTCCTATCATCACTGGAATAAGTTAAACCAAAGAAGATGGTATTTCTGTTTTCATCTCTATTATTACCTACTATCATGTTGTTACCCATTTCAGATGAAAAAAAATATGTTTTCCCAGTTGTGGTCCTACAAAGTTTAACAATTTCATGGACTCTATCAATCTCTTTCTGAACTTTCTGAATTTATAAACATTCGTCATTATTATGCACAGATCAGGACATACATAGACTTGTTGGTCTCATATCCTGATGTCCTTCAAGGATGCATCTGCAGTCCTTACAAATGGGTTGTCCTGTCGTCAGGCAGCCCTTCGGTCGGCCGGATTCCAAAGTCTGGGTCTGGCCTCGGCTGGTGTCGCACTTCACCCGACGTCATAGCTGCAGTTCTTCGGGTATAAAGGCATCAGCCGACGCCATTTTCCTCAGTCTTTCTTGCCGCGTGGCGCCTGAAGCAGAAGCTTTTCGCAAGTGCCGGTCGGTCAGAACCAGAGATTACTACTACAAGTACCGAAGACTTCTAAAAAGCTAAGTACCCCGTTGGGGACTCTTTCTTGCCTCAGCCGATGTCAGAAAAAGTGAATAACTGTTTAACTTGTGGGAAACAAATACCTCATAAAGATTTCCACTCTTACTGCTTACCTTGCTTAGGCCCAGACCACGACGTAGTAGCTTGTCTAGCCTGTGCTTCTTTCAACCGACGGACGCTTAGACGTCGGTCGGAATTTGCTGAAGAGTTTTTCGGCTCTGATTTTGCTTACATTATGCCGTCGGATACTCCGACTACGCAAATTTCTAAAAAGTGCAAGGAAAAGGACCGACACTCGCGGTCCGCGGTTTCGGCCAAAACCGCGGTTAAGCCAACCGCGAGTGTCTCGGTTTCAGCTGACACCGAGTCCACGGTTCTTCCTTCGGCCGAAAGCTTGCCACTTACCGAGGCCTCATCCAGCCTGGCTGAATCTGCTACTGAAATCCCACCTGCTCTTGCAGGTTCACAGGATTTATCTGATACTATCCCTTTGGATATTTCTACCCCTGCACGTGGAGCTGCTAGGCCTCCTGCATCCATGTCGATTAAGGCCTTTGCTAGGGCTAAAGCAGCAAAAACTACAAAATCTGTGCCTGCTAAGACCCCCTCTCACAGGCCTAGCTCTAGTTCACAAATGCTTAGTCTAGCTGAGGATCTCATTTCTTTGATCCGGGGATCCCAACCACATCCAGACAGGGCCTCTCACCCACCTCCAGAGAAGAGGACTAGAGTAGAGCCCCCTGAGCCAGCTTCTTCAGATGGCTCCTCTGATGAATCAGATAATTCAAACCCTCCAGAGGGCCCCTTTTCTCCTTATGAGGACTCTGATGCAGAAGAGTCCATTCCTTCTGCCTCTCCGCCTGAGGAATTTTCTTTGGGGAAACCTTGCATGCTATGAGGGAACAATTTCAATGGCAGGGCCAGGATTTTTCAGACTCTAGGAAAAGGCTTAGAACCTTTTGCATTTGCCACAGCATAGGCCTTTAGCCATTCCTCCAGTCCTTACTGTTGTGGATGATGCTTTTAATGATGCTTGTACTGCTCCTGATTCTCTTCCTCCGGCCCCTGCTAAGCCCGATAGGTACTACAGGGTTCCGGACACACATTATCATTTGTATAAGGCCCCTTTTGCAGATCCTGAAACTATCTCCCAGGGACCCAAGGCTGTAGCAGCTACTTCTACTAAAAACCCTCCCTCTGAAAGGGAATCTAGGGCCTTAGAGATGGGGTAAAAGTTTACACTTCTGCTACTCTTTCAGCTAGGGCCTTGAACTGTCAATTCCACATGATTCAGTATCAGGAATTTATGTTAGACCAATTAACTAAAAAACTGTCCTCGGATGAACCATTAGACAAAAATCTGTACAGGAAATGGTACATAACATTCAGCAGGTCAGTAATCATTCCTTAAAATGCGGCTATGATGCACTGGAGGCTTCCTTTAGATCAGCCATGACTGGCACAGTGATCAGAAGACATGCATGGTTAAAAGAGCAGCCTTACCAGACCATGTTAAATCAAAGCTCCTAGATGCTCCCATGGATAAGCTCAATTTGTTTGGCTCCCTGCAGCAGGTGCTGAAGAAGGTGGAAGAGAAAGCAAAATCTGTCCAGACAGTCAAGGATTTCTTGCAGGTCCAGCCTCCAAGGTTTAGCAGGAACTGGCCTTCCAAGAATTGGTCCTTTCCAGACACCTCCAGAGCTCCGAGAGGCAGGAATAGGCGCTCAAGAGGCAGGGGTCAATCCAGAGGTGCCTACAGGGGACGCCAGTGGCAGGCTAACAACCAGCGAGGTACAGCCACAGATCCAGCCACCACCACTTCCACAGGACAATCGCAGTGACTTGGCTCTGGCACCGCCTACCAGGGAACAACTAGAGGCACCCTTAGGCCGCAAGCTAGCCTTATTTTCAGTAAACTGGCATTACATCACAGGAGACAAATGGATTTTACAGACAATAGACCAAGGTTACAGGTTTCACTTCCATACTCTACCAAGGAAGAGAGGAATGCCAAACCTACCTCCAAATCAGAAGACAGAAGCTCTAGAACAAATAACTCACTTACTAAGGATGAGAGCTGTAGAAAGGGTACCATCTATGGAACAAGGGCAAGGATTTTACTCCAGACTCTTCCTGGTACCAAGAAAAGAAAACCAATGGAGACCTATTCTCGACCTGTCCGCTTTAAACACATACCTCATTGTTCCAAAATTCAAAATGCTGACCCTACAGCAGCTTCTTCCCATGCTGGGCAAGGAGTCTTGGCTGGTAACTCTAGATCTCAAGGAGGCATACCTGCACGTCCCCATACGACCAAATTGCAGAAGATACCTCAGATTTCTTGCAGGATCAGAGCATTATCAATTCTCAGCATTGCCCTTTGGCTTATCTACTGCCGCCAGAGTATTCACAAAATGCCTGGCATCAGTAATTGCTCATTGCAGGCTTCAGGGAATTCAAATTTACCCTTACCTGGACGACTGCCTGTTACAAGCGGACAACAAAAACAAATTAACAAAAGATTTGGAAAGGGTCATTCATCTACTACAAGCCCTGGGATACACAGTCAATATAAAAAGTCAAGGCTGATACCATCCCAAAGGATAACCTTCTTGGGTGCAGATCTGGACACATCAAAACAAATGGCATTCCTGACAGTAGAAAAACAGGAGCAACTCCTTTCTACTTCATGGCATTAACAAAGCAGAACCAGCTAACAGCAAGAAAAGTCCTGCAAGCTCAAGGTTACATGGCATCCTGCATAATATTGATTCCACATGCCAGACTACATATGAGAAAGTTACAGTGGTATCTAAGGAATTTATGGTCTCAGCACAAGCACAGCCTAGAAACCCAAATTCCAATAATTCCATGCCTGAAACAAGAATTCCAATGGTGGGCTCAGGCCTGTCAATCAAACAAGGGACTGCCCTTCCACAGCACTCAACCAAGCCAGACCATCACAACAGACGCCTCAGACCTCGGTTGGGGGCACACATGCTGGACAAGTGCATACAAGGCTTATGGACTCAAGACCAGCTGCACCTACACATAAATCAAAAGGAAATGCTGGCAGTAAAACTGGCAATTCAGGCATTCAGACCATTTCTTCTACAGGGTCAACTGCTGATAAGGACGGACAACACCACAGTTATGTGGTACATCAACAAACAGGGAGGCACACATTCATACCCTCTAAGCCGGATGGCAATGGACCTCTGGAATGTGGCACTGAGCTTCAACATTCAGCTACAAGCAATTTTTGTGCCAGGAAAAGAAAATATACTAGCAGACATCCTAAGCAGATCTACCACGGATGCCCACGAATGGATGCTGCATCCGGACATCTTCAAAACCATTACAGGGAAATGGGGACTACCAGAAATAGACTTATTTGCATCCCCACACAATCACCAACTGAAAAAATTCTGCACAAGGACGTACCACCCGCTTGCTTGGAAAGTGGACTCCCTATCTTTCATTTGGAAAAACCTGACAGCATATGCATTCCCACCTCTTCCCTTTATGCACAAGGTGCTATTGAAGATCAAAGAAGACCGTCCAAGGATCATCCTGATAGCTCCAGACTGGCCAAGGCAACATTGGTACCCATTACTGAGGAGTATGTCTTGGGAACAAATATGGCCTCTGCCCCTAGTTCCCTTGCTGTTAACACAGAACAACTTCAAAACCCTGCATCCAAACCTGAAAACACTGCAGCTGGCTGCCTGGAACATTGCATAAGACCAAATAACCCAGATTTATCTCAAAGGGTTAAAGACATTATCTTGGAGGCTCGCATATTCAGCAAAATGGAAAAGATATCTCATTTGGAGTACTGCAAAAGGAGAGAATGTGTCACTGGTAAACATAGCTAACATCCTGGAATACTTGGCAGAGCTCTTCCACAACGGCCTGTCCTATTCTTCCATTAAGATTCATGCATCAGCTATTTCAGCAGAATACAACTTGGATCCTCCAGTCTTCTCACATCCTCTGCTCAGGCAGTTTCTGAGAGGGATTAAAAATGTAAAGCCACCTAGGAAGCCACCATTGCCAGCATGGGACTTGAACTTTGTGCTAGAAAAGTTGACACTCCCTCCTTTCGAGCCAGCAGCAACAGCAGAATTACAGTACTTATCATGGAAAACTGCTTTCCTGCTTGCAATCACTTCAGCAAGAAGGGTATCTGAGCTACAGGCATTAATGGCAGTACAGCCCTTCCTGATCTTCCATCAAGATAGAGTGTCCATGAGAACTAATCCTACTTTTATGCCAAAGGTGGTCTCCAGGGTATCTTTAAATCAAGCTATCCACATACCTACATTCTTCCCCAACCCACAGAACAGGGGAGAAAGACTGTTGCATACCTTGGATGTACATAGACAATTACGTTACTACCTGGACAGGACCAAGAGCAATAGAAAAACTGGCCAGCTTCTGGTAGCATATGCAACAGGAATGGAAGGAAAAGCAATTTCAAAACAGACAATCTCTAAGTGGATAGGAAATTGCATTAGATTTTGTTACTCCTACCATGGGAAGAAAACTCAAGAAAACATCAGGCCTCATTCTACAAGGGCTACAGCCACTACCACAGCTTTTTTACGAGGAGTGGCTACCAAAGACATTTTAGAGGCTGCTACTTGGAGCTCTGTGCATACATTTGCCAAGCATTATAATTTACCTTTATACTCCAGATCCCGAGCAGGTTTTGCCACTGCTGTTTTGCAAGGGATCTTAACTACACCATAATCTTATTTCTCCTCCTTCCCCAGTTTGGCTATGGTATTCTACCCATTTGTAAGGACTGCAGATGCATCCTTGAAGGACATAGTACAGTTTTGTACCTACCATAAATGTAGATGTCCGATAGGCATGCATCTGCAGTCAGGATTACCCACCCTCCTTCCCCTCTGTGGTACTCCTAGGGTATTTGCCCATCTTGTAGCTAGCTGGGGAATCTATTATGGTGTATTTGTTTGTATATATGTACATACATGCTTATTTTTGTTTGCTCTCTACTGTTTGGAACCATTTGCATTTATCCAAATTTAGCCTTCCTAGAGGGCACCTGGCATCTGGGGCAAGAAACACTGAGGAAAATGGCGTCGGCTGATGCCTTTATACCCGAAGAACTGCAGCTATGACGTCGGGTGAAGTGCGACACCAGCCAAGGCCAGACCCAGACTTTGGAATCCGGCCGACCGAAGGGCTGCCTGACGACAGGACAACCCATTTGTAAGGACTGCAGATGCATGCCTATCAGACATCTACATTTATGGTAGGTACAAAACTGTACTTTATGTCTGTCCAAATATGTTCATTCATATAACATTATCAACACCAGTTATGTTGCTGTGCTTTATCTAGTAGGCCCTGCAACTGGTGTCTGAATGCTGTCTTTTTCTAACAGTCACAGCCCTGCTGTGGGGCATAGGCTGAGGTTGAGAATACTACTTTTACACTGGAGTCTGATTGCCATGAGTCTGCCACTAATTCTGATGACATCCTTCACTATCTTTTGAACCATGTCCCTCATCACACTTCCCACACCATTTATAGCCTGTCCTCCTCGTGAATAATAGACTGTGATTCCCATGCCAAGTGGCTTTGCTGCACTGCCCTTTCATCTTGTCTCCTGGATACATAGGATGTCCAGCCTCCTCCTTACCCTCATCTACTTACATGCTCCATCCTGTCAGTGAACCTACATTGAGTGGAGCTATTTTTAGTTCATGTTTTGGCAGGTTGATTGGTTTTATGCCAGCCTTCACTAAGCAGAGCTATCTCAGGTAATCCAAACTGGACAGTTGGACACTGGATGGCCAGAAGCTTATTGACCCACTGGCTGATAAGGGCACATATACCTCTCCTACTGTTAGTTTGGGTCCCCGACATAGGTCGGAATAGGCTGGGTCCTCAACTATCAAATACCCATACCTGTTTGCTGACATTAGTCAACATGACGGAATCACATGGAGCCATATTTTACATCATTGAGTGCCTAGTGTGCAGTCTGTGGTTCATGTTCTCCTATCTTGAGGATACTGCACACCATAGTATTTGCCCAAAGTGGTTGGACTATACAACTCTTCTCCGGATATGGCACCATGTAGTGTGTGTGCTGCTCTCCACAGCTCCTCTCTTAGGTGAGTTTGAGATGGAAGCACTAAGCATGTTTTTTGGAGGTGGTAGGAACCCCACAGAGACACAGGGAGAACATGCAAACTCCAAACAGACATTGGCCAGAGGTCAAGATTGAACGTTGTAACTTGTTTACCCTTCTATATTGCAATTAAATTTTGATAAATGGAGAGATTTTAACCCACCCTTTGACAGTGAAACACTTAATATATTTTATTAAGTAGTTTGAGAGAAGTGTTAATTGAATTTAGTAAATGTCTTAAGTGGAGAACAGTGCATCGGACCTTCTAATATTACATTTTAACCTAAGAAGCCTACTAAACAAAATCCATGATGTTCATGCAACTATACTACTCACCATGCATATCCATCTTGACTGAAGCATGGCTTAAGCCACACATCCTTGACCAGGAAATCCTACCTCTAGGCTACAATATCCTAAGACAAGATAGGGCGAATAAACGTGGATGTGGTGAAGCACTACTATGTAAAGATAATCTTAAACTTGAATGTCTAGGCATTAACCTCCCTATCTTATCAAACACATAAATACTAGCTGCCTCCAAGTAAATCCTTATAAAAATATTATCATCATAGCCATCTGCCTTCCTCCAGGCAACAACCCATCTGCTATGGAAGATCTCTTAACCTGGTGCACTTCAGCACTAAGATAGGAAGCTATTATAATGGGAGATTTTAACCTTGTCTAGATAATTTCTCCTTTAACAACCCCTGAAACTATATTAATCTCCATGTCTTCTCTCAGTTAATTATTAATACAAACAGGGTCGACAAACACAGTAAAAATCTATCCTAGACTGGGCCCTTACCAATAATAATTTAAACTCTTATCACTCAGGCTGCCTTCCAGACAGCCGGAGTGACCACCTACCTACCTGTCTGCTAAAACACACCTGTCCCCCTAGTGACGTCTCCTACAACCTAGTCCGCAACAAAACTAACTTTTCTCCCAAAACTTTTACAACACTTCTCCAGTGAGTCAGCTGGCCTCCCCTGAAGCATCTCCACCTTGATCTAGCAATTTAGTATTTCAATGACAAATTTCTCAACATTTTAACAGGCGAGCCCCCTTAGGAGAAAATGCATAAAAGCTAGATACATTCCCCTGGCTATCTTCTGACACAAAAAAGCTTCTTTAGCAGAGACAAAGCATGGCATAACCACTAGAACCCATGTATCCTTCAAAACTACCGGCAACTTTGTAATCTAACAAAAAACAAATCAAACATGACAAAAAAAACGTACTATACTACAATCCAAAAAAGAATCAAAATAATCCCTAAAATGTTTGGGGAGCTATAAACCAACTGCTCAAACCTGGTCAAGCCTGTACCCCAAGTCCAACAAAAAATGACTTATCCGACAACATAGCCACTCAATTCAACAATCACTTTGTTAGCTCCATACTGTCATAGTAAAAAAAAAAAAAAAAAAAAAAATAGTTCTCATCTATTAGTACCCACAAAATCAGAAACAAATCCTGACTCCTTCCACATTTACCCCATACAGACTCACCACATAAAAAAACTCCTGTCCAAACTCAAACACTCTTCCACTGGTGCTGATCAACTTCGTAACGAATACCTCAAAATGGCTGCAGGCATCATTGCTTTCCCCATATCCATACCTAAAAAGTGGTCCATCACTGAACAATACATGCCTTCACTATGGAAAGTGTCCCATGTAATTCCACTTCATAAAGGTGGTATCTCCACTGATTTTTCTGTCTACAGACCCATTTCCATCCTCACCACATAGCAAAAATATTGGAAAAATATATTCACACCCAACTTCTCTCCTGAAAAACAACCTTATGTCCCCCACCCAACATGGTTTCCGACCTAAACGCAGCACAACAGCCCTAATTAGTTTCATTAACACAGTTAACCTACACAGGGACAATGGTTTGTTCACCTCCTGTATATTCCACTAGCTTTCCAAAGCCTTTGATACAGTTTTCCACCAACAACTTATTGATGAGCTAGCCTCCCTTAACCTCTCTCATTCAACCCTTACCTGGTTCATTAGTCACCTAACCGACTGTCAACAGGCAGTTAAATGGCAAAATTAACATTTATCTCCTCTATCCATCTCTGTTGGTGTACCCCAAGGATCTATTCTTGGCCCTCTACTGTACCATATTCACAAATCGACTCTGTACAGCCACCCAGCATGCTTCAGTAGTTCAATATGCTGCTGATTCCTCCCTCATATGCTTTGCTGCATCCCTTCCTGCTCTTCTCAATAAAACCTAACAATCCTTCCTGGACACACAAAAATACCTTTCCAACTCACAACTGATTCTTAACCCTTCTAAAACTAAACTAATGCTCTTCTTCTTTTGCAAAAAAAAAAAAAAAAAAAACGACCCTACTACTTTCACCATTTATTCATCTAGCAATACATTTATCCAACCAGTAGATCACACAGAACTACTAGGGGGTCACCATTGACAAAGATCTCAAATTTGATAAACATTTAGCCCTAGCTTATCAAGAAGTCCATTTCAAACGAGGATCCCTGTGTAGAATAAAGCCTTTCCTAACTGACACTATTAGACATGCAATTTGTAGAACTTACCTTCTGCCCACCCGCTTGTATGCCTTACCCATTTTCACTAACTTAAGAAAATGTGACTTAAACAAACTAGAATTCTGCTATTATAAAGTAGCCAGATTTGCTTCCAAACAACCTGCTAGAACTCATCACTGCAAAGTACTACACCAGCTCAACTGGATGGAACTTCCCAACCTTTTAACCTGTAACCAACTAGTTCTAACAGTCTACCCTTCATCACCCAGACAACTGTCCATCTGTTAGCAACCTAGTACAGCCCTATACCAGCAGTAGAATATTAAAGTCATCCAGTAAATTGTTTCTGAAGGTCACTAATTCAAATAATTGCTACAGGGATGCCCTATTTTCACGCAAACTAGCTAAAGCTTGGAACGACATACCTCAAAATATACTTAACGCTTGTAATTCTACCAAGTTAAAACAACTGCTGAGGGGACATCTCAAAAACAATTGGTTTTGCTCCTGCATTAACCCTGGTTAGCTGCACTAAACAGGTTTATTGTACCTCCCCTAGCTATTTCTTCTACTCCTCCTTATTCCTCACCTAACTTGCCCCCTACCCAATACTCTTCTTCTCCTCCTTTTAGTTGCTTGCCTGTATACATTCATTTTTTGCTTCTATCTCATTAAGAAATTGTTTTCTTAGCCCTTGAACTTTCCTTCTTTTTGTCTAACATTTTCTTATGGTACGTCCCTAAACTTAATATTGTATTTTTTAATCCTTTGTTTTTTTTCTTCTACAATATGTACCTCATATGTGATTTTTTTTTAACATGTATTCTCTTTGAACATTTTACTGTAAAGATTATGTATCTTATATGAATATTTTTCTGTTACAGTATTGTACTCTGTGGAACTTTTCTCCCCAGGCCTCCGCTGAAAACGGGCTATTTTAGGCCCAGTCCTACTGGAAATAAATGAATAAAAATAAATCTGATGTAATTTTCATTCATTCCTCAACTGCTGGGTTCAGATCCAGTCCTTCTATCCGACTTGGCAGCATCTTCCAGCTCTTGAAACACTGAAAGTCTCAAGGTCCTCCCTTTACCCATAATGCCCATGTCACCTAACATACCTCAGAGCTTGTTTGCTGACTTAGCGTACCAATGTGGTTACTGCTTACGAGTGAGCATACTATATTTTATAGTAATATTTCTTGCTCTTCTTCCCTTTCTATTAACCTTTTTTCTATGCAGAAATTTTTATACTCCCCTTTGAGTATTCCTTAAATACCATTGTTGGTGATTCCTTTGTACTTATAAGTACTACTTTTCTTATCATTGCTGGTATTTTTCTTGTTTCATTTCCTTCTTTCTTAGTATTATTTAAAAAAAAATCTTTTATTTTCTTAATGCTTTTTTTCTTGATTACTAGTTATATCTGAGAAACCTTCTGGTTTCAAAAAATGTGTGGCCTGCGGTCATAAATTTCCAAATTTGGAAGCACACTCTGTGTGTCTACTGTTTAGGTCTGTCTCGCCTTGATTCTGATTGTAACATATTTAGGCCTTCAATTCACTGGCCTTGGGGCGGCCATGGTGGTGCAGTGATTAGCGTTGCCGCCTCACAGCAAGAGGGTCTCTGGTTTGATTCTCAGCTGGGATGCCTTCTGTGTGGAGTCTGCATGTTCTCCCTGTGGTCTCGTGGGTTTCCTCCGGGTGCTCCGGTTTCCTCCCACATCCCAAAGACATGCTGTAGGTGGTTTGGACACTCTAAATTGGCCTTAGGCGTGTGTGTGTGTGTGTGTGTGTGTGTGTGTGTGTGTGTGTGTGTGTGTGTGTGTGTGTGTGGGTCTATCTGACAACGTCGAAAGGTCAGAACGCCGACAACGAGAACACCGACGCCAGAAGATCGAAATCTGTGAAGACCGACGGATCAAAACCCCGACGCTGAGAACACCGACATGGGAAAAGGCTGTGTAAGTATGCGGTAGTGACGGACGTTAGGGTGCGAGTAAGGTAAGTGTGCGATTGTGATAGTCTGTGGGTTAGGGGTGGGTTAAGTGAGTTAGGGTTAGGGCGCGGGTTAGGTAAGTGTGCGATTGTGATAGTCTGTGGGTTAGGGGCAGGTTAAGTGAGTTAGGGTTAGGGCGCGGGTTAGGTAAGTGTGCGATTGTGATAGTCTGTGGGTTAGGGGCGGGTTAAGTGAGTTAGGGTTAGGGCGCGGGTTAGGTAAGTGTGCGATTGTGATAGTCTGTGGGTTAGGGGCGGGTTAAGTGAGTTAGGGTTAGGGCGCGGGTTAGGTGAGTGTGCGATAGTGGCGGACCTTAGGGTTAGGGTTTGGGTTAAGGTTGTAGGTAGTTGTGTATGTGAGGTTTAGTGTTGGTTTGTAAGGATTTTGTTGTGCTTGTGTTGTGTGTGTGCTTTTTGGACAGGGGATTCGTTTTGTTTGTTGATTGTCGGGATTATGGTGTGTCGGGCATGTGAGGTTTCGTGTTTGTGAAATGTCGGTTATGTGGTGTCGGTGTTGTGGCGTGTCGGTGTTGTCAGGTAGATCCGTGTTTGTGTGTGTGTGTGTGTGTGTGTGTGTGTGTGTGTGTGTGTGCGCGTGCGTGTGTGCGCCTTCTGTGAAAGATTGGGCACCAGACTGGCAACTCGACACCGTAAAACTCCACTGCCACTCATGAGCGGACAGGTGATCCGCTGTGGTGACCCATAACCGGGAAAAGCCATAAGAAGAAGAAGAATTCACTGGCCTTGATAGAAAAAAATAAATTAATTTTAAGAGGTTTGCTACCCTCTAAACTTGCTTCAGCAGCCTCTGGGGCTCAACCCCCCCCCCAAAAAAGTTAAGAAGGGAGATTCTCTTCCTAAAGAGATGAGAAAAAGGCCTCCAGATCCATCTACCTCTTTGGATCCAGTATCTGAATCTCTCATTAATGTGGCTAAAGTATCGGATCTAAACACTTTGGATCTGAGACCTACATCAGAGAAATTTCCTTGGATCTGATCACCTCATCTTCTACTGGATCCTTTCTCTTCTCGGCTCCCTTCCCCTTTTTGGAACTTTCACAGCATCGACACTCTAGACCATCTTCAACAGACTCATCTGTTGGATCATTCAGGAGTCTGACAGAAGCCAATCTGAAGAGAATGATGAGGAAATTCCATGTGACGCAGATTCAAATAGGAATTTTCTGTCTCCAACCCCATCTGGTCCAGCGACCCTTGTCATTATTGTCTCCTTCTCTGATCCAAACATTGGTTTGAGCCATCGGAGTCCCATAGTTGTCTGCCTTGGATCTGAAGAAGCTGGTATCTTCAACTCTGGTGGCATCTCTGAGTGGTCTGGCACCAAGCACTTTGGAGCTGGATGACTCTCGCACTTGTAGTGTCAGCGCTGGCTATGAGGTGATGGAGTTGACTCTGAAGCTGTCGGAGCCATCTGTGCCCCTCTGCGCTTTGGCACTAGACAGTCTGACTCTAACTCCTTCCTCAAGTAGTTTGCCTTATGAGCAGAGAGAACCGATGATCCATATGCATGCCTTATCGATCCATCTGTTTCTTTTTCTCCAAGGCATTCTGATTTTGAGGTAGTGGAGAGAGCTTTCTCTGTTCCCAGAGTTTGGACTTTTCTTCCCTCTTCAGTTCCAGCTACCAAATTCCATTCAACTCTGCATCCAGAGCCTCAGTCAGCTGTGCCACTGGGACAGCCAGACCACCCAGTAGGGTATAGTAATCTCTTCTGACACTTTTTTTGAACATCCCACTGAAGAAGTTCTGAGGAAGAGGAAGTGTAAAAGGAAGCACTTAGACTCTCTGCAAGAGTCTGTCATGGAAGATACCAACTTTGATAAAGGGGAAGGGTCCCCTAGATCACTACCTGGTGACACCTCATGTAGAGACATCTTAGAACTCCTACAACAAAGGGATGGTTGGTCCCCCAACAACCCTTCCCAACAGGAGTCTGTATTCCTGGAGGCCTTTGGCGTTGGTCCATCTACCCCTTGGATGACTCCACCCACCATGAGCTTATTGATTTTGTCTGTCAGTGGGCATAGAAGGAGCCTGATACTATTGAGCCTATCCCTAAGAGACCAGATAGGATCCTGGCACCACCAAAGTATAGAACATTTTGGAGTAAGGGAGTACCAGTTGAACTCATGGTTGTATCCATGGCCACTAAGAAGGAACTAGGAGAACAAAGTTCCTCTGTCTACCCCTGTGGCAGGGAGTCTAAGGTGATGGCAGATATGGGAAGCATATCTGTGCTTCAGCAACTTTTGCTCTTAAGTCGCTGAACTGCTTGGCACATTTTATGAGACTTCAGTGAGATTTTATTAAGGAACTTTCCAAATGCCTCACTGAGACCATATCTTCCGAGGTAGAGAGCACCATTTCCTGGCAGTTGGCTACCCTTCAGTCCATTTCAAATTCGTCCATGAGGTTTATCTCCCACACAGTTGAGGGTACATCATGGGTGGCGGGTTCAGGAACATCCATTCTTTTTTGTATGAAGTGTTAATGAGTCAAACAATGAGTTCAAAAATGTATATTTTTTATGTCACAGAGAAACCAAAAGTAAGGGATACTTTTTGGTATCCCAAAGGTTCATAAGAGCCTGACAGAGCCTCCTTTTAGACCAATAGTTCCCTCCCCGCATTCTGCTACTGAGGGAATTGCCTTGGTTATAGATTCCATCTTAAATCCTTTGGTGCAGAAATTACCTTCCTACCTGAAGGACTCTTGGGGTTTTCTGGACAAACTGAGGCAGATTTTTCAAGCTTTGTGTTTGCTAATCAAAGACGTAATTTTGACTGTCGACGTAGTGCCCTTATTTACTAGTATACCCCACTTAGAGGGGGTGGAGGCTGTGAGACAGTTTTCGTTTGGTAACAGTACTTTGGGGCATAATGAAGTAAATTTCCTGTGTAGTCTCATTGAAATTGTATTAGATCACAATTATTTCACCTTTAATGGTGTTTACTGTAAGCAACATAAAGGTGTAGCGATGGGTTTTCCAGCTGCACCAGCCTATACAAACGCCATGATGGCATTTTGGGAATCAACCATTCATGCAGAACTTAGACAGGAGTATAACATATTTTTTATGTCAGATTTGTCAATGACCTGTTTTTTTATAATGGAGGGGGATGATTATATCGTTGGACAATTTATGGAAGACATCAATGCCAAGTCCAGGTTTTTGCAATTTGTAGAAGGGGAGCATGGTAGTAGGGTTAATTGTTTATATGTCTTATGAGACAAAATAAATACCAAACGTGTAACAACAAGAAAAAGTACTCCACAGCCACTCGCCCGAAAAAAAGTTTAAATGTTGTAGTCACTGAACATATAGAAGTTTAATTAAAACACACAACATTTTCGTCACTCCTCTCGAGCAACTTCCTCAGAGAAAAGATAAAACAATTACAAGTTGTAATCAGATTTAAAAAAACGCTCAACGCGGTTTAATTATACTAACCAATCAGTTTGCCACTTTGGTGATTAGTTTCCAAGGAATAAGTAAAATTTAAAGCAACACAGGTAAAAAAGTGAAACAACGAAAAATCAAAACTTTCAACAGGTAAAACCCGTCACAAAACTGTAGTGTCATCTGAACATTTTTCCTGTCAACTCCTAAATGAAGTTAAGTACTACAGTTTAAAGCAACACATGTAAGAAATAAAAAATCAAAGTAACACAACGGAAAATATTAAACAAATAATATTTGTCACCATACAATAGTATCATCTAAAGCATTTTCCTGTTAACTCCTTATCGAAGCATATACAAAAGAATTGCCCTTAGCCAACAAGTCAATCAAAACTGGTTCTATAGTGGTAGATGAAAAGTTGTAAATATTAAAATCACCACTAGAATTTTTTAATATAACCAGTTTAGGTAGAGTGTTTGACACCGAGGAGGCAGTTAACGCTTCCTCTTGTTGTTCCAACTTTTGTTCCTCTGGTTCCGAGGACGTCATGAATTCGAGGTGTTCCTCAGCTTCCCTTCTTGGTGAAAAACCTGTTCATTTTGGGTATTATTCAAAGTTTGAACTGGTAACTGCATGTTGTTACCAGTGTTGTTGTTATTATTATGAGACCGCAGTCTTTTGCTGCGTCTCAAAGGTTCATTAAGCTGCTCGTTGTCATTGTCTACGTTGGTGTTAAAGTCATTTAGTTGACTGGAACTCATAATTGCAGTCGAGTCATTAAAAGAAGACACTAATTTTTTTGTTAGGCCACACTTGTGCTAATTGTGGTGTAGGCAGTTGTCACTGAATGCCTTTTTTTACCCAGGTCTCAATGATAATTGTAACATAGCTTGTATACTAAAACTAAAGAGCTATTTGAGACAATGATACTTTACCAAAAAGAGGTAGCTTTCAACCACCTTAGTGGATAGGCAACTGTTGTATATTAATACATACTTATACTTTTTTATACAATTTTTATATGTTAACTTAATTTTTACAATAGTATATGCTTTGATAAGGAGTTAACAGGAAAATCTTTTAGATGATACTATTGTATGGTGACAGATATTATTTGTTTAATATTTTCCGTTGTGTTACTTTGATTTTTTATTTCTTACATGTGTTACTGTAGTACTTAACTTCATTAATGAGTTGACAGGAAAAATTTTCAGATGACACTGCAGTATTGTGACAGGTTTTACCTGTTTAAAAATTTTATTTTTCGTTGTTTCACTTTTTTACCTGTGTTGCTTTAAATTTTACTTATTCCTTGGAAATTAATCACCAAAGTAGCAACCTGATTGGTTAGTATAATTAAACCAAATCTGATTACAACTTGTAATTATTTTATCTTTTCTCTGAGGAAGTTGCTCAAGAGGAGCGACGAAAACGTTGTGTGTTTTAATTAAACTTCTGTACGTTCAGTGACTACGCGCATTTAAACTTTTTTTCGGGCGAGTGGCTGTGGAGTACTTTTTCTTGTTGTTTACATGTCTTCCTGGAGTGGAATCATGCAACAAAGCTTTTTGACAGTAAGGTTCATAGAAAAGAAACTTTCACCAATGGTTATCTGCATTATAAGAGTAACTATCCTTTTTTTATGAAGAAAAACATTCCTAAGGGGCAGTTATGTACGTGCTTGTTGTATGACAACTGCATACTTGAGAGTCGGCACATAAGTTTGATACGATCACCCATATGCTTTTGGGAAGAGGATACTGCAAAGTATATCTTAGTGCTCTTAGCACGGATATTTTTCACAAGAGAGATTTTTTATATCCTCCCATATTAAGGGCACCTTTTGTGAACATTAAAGCATAGGGAATGACACTAACCCCACAAAAGGTATTGTTTGTAGTTTAGATATGCCAGCGGATTGTTCCATCATTAGGAATATAATACAAAAGAACTGAAAAATTTTGCAAGGGAATGCAGATTTGATTAAGGTGTTAAGGGGTCAACCTAACTTGGTTTACAAAAACAGTAGTAGTATTAAGAAAATGTTGGAAAAAGGTCCTGAAAAGGGTTTTCGGGGCCCAACATATTCGAGCAAAAATTTTGGTATGTTTAGGTGTTGGCAATGTAATTTTTGTAGATATGTTCTTGAGGGATCATATGTTATGTTGTCCCACATTCAACACATCCATAGTGTGCCAAGGCATCTGATGTGTAAAACCAGAGGAGTAGTTTACATTGGTTTATGTAGCGGGTGTGAGTCATTTTATTTAAGGATGACCACCCGTACCTTAATGGAGCGTATGAGGGAACATTTTTATAATATAAAAAGAAAGATACCAACAATTAATTATTCACTCAGAGGAGTGTAATAAATATAAAAAAAAATATTTTCTATATTGGAGGTTGCAGAACCTGACCCTAGGGCTGGTGATTTTAAAAATCACTTGGAGCAAAGAGAAACACTTTGGCAGGTGAAATTGGAAGCTGACAAAAGACCTGGTTTAAATGAAGCTTTAAACATGAAATGTTTTTTTAAAATATAGAAAATTAAAAGTCAGAAAAGTTTAATGGTGCTACATTATGACCCCAGTGTTGTTTGTTTGTTTATAATGTGGTGTCATTTGACATGTGTACCTACTTTTTATGTAAGATTTTATGAATGTTCCTTTAACTGCTTAATTGATTTTAACTTTGATACTTGGGAGATAGATATATATATATATATATATATATATATATATATATATATATATATATATATAGGTGGTTATTTGAATTTTAACTGTTGTTCTGAAGAAGTCTGTTATAGACGAAAGCGTGGAATAAAGTTTTTATACACTAAAGTTCCTTGCTTTTTCCAGTCTTTATTGATCTTCAGAAACTTTCCCTTTTTGGAAATTTTGGTTTTATGGGCTTTGGTTCTATGTATTTTGTATTTTTCGACAGTTTCTGTACACACAAAATGGTGGATGCTACAAAAGAAATCTGGATATTTTTTTTTTTTATTAAATGATGACATTTTGAGGAAATTCCTTCCAGAAGTTCAGAGATTTGTGTATAGAAAAGGGCAGATTATATCGGATAGAGCAGTTCATAGTAATTGTAACCCAAGTATCGTAGAGCAAATGCAAATGGAATGTTATAAATGTGGAGTTTGTGCGACCTGCACTTTTATGCAAGACAGTCAAAAATATATTGGAGGAAATCAGTTTGACATAAATCAAACTGTTTAATGTCATCCAGAAGGGTTGTTTATGTTGTGGGTATGATAACATATGTATTGGTGAAACAAAGATGATTACAAAAGCCAGAATTCTGGATCATCTAGGTGATGTTAGGGCTCCTTTTTGAAATGTCAGCACTTGAAATGCTGAGTGCTGATGAGCCAAAAAAAAAATACAAAACTACAGGAGAAAAACAAATCCTCAACATTGCTGCTCTCCTTTAAACTTTTTTTTTTTAAATTTATTTATTTTTGTTATTTTGCATGGAGGCAAGCCCCTCCTCCCTCAAACTTATATATGCTAAATATTCCTGGAATTAGCTGTGTCAGATGTATATATAAGTCCGTTTTTTCGAACATTCAGTCTCCATGTTTTGGGACTTTAGCAGGTCCTGACATTTCAAATGGTTACCTGATAGTAGACATCAGTATGTAAATAGCTAGGCATTTTGTCGAAAAGAACCATAAAACTTGTGTATTTAAATTCACAGTTTTGTTGTGCAAACCATTTTTTTGAGAAAAGGGTAAAACAATTGAAACTGAAAAAGAACACAGTTTCGTATTGAGGTAGCAAACATTTCATCCCTTAGGTTTGAATGTGGAAATAAACTGGTTTGTGTTTCTTTACATGATAATTGTGTAAATGGGATTTTACTAGGTTATACCTTTGAATCTTAGAAGTTGTGAATATTGACCCCATGGACGACTGTTTGCTGAGATGCTAGGGACATTTTTTTAGTAAGTGTTACATAAAAGCTATATTTTAAATTTTCCAGTTTGGACATTGTGCATTTCAGAATTTATCTAGTTGCCTGAAGCTTGTGTGTTTTTGTATAATGCACACTGAACTTCTCTGCTGCATGGTATTTTACTGATGATTTCTTAGCAGTTCTAAATTGTTCAATGTTGTCATCTACCTGTCTTTTGTAGGGCTGTCCAGAAAATTGAGTCTCAGTCCTGTTGTCTGGAATTCACTCTTGAAATTCCAGTATTTTGTTTAGTCACCAGCTTCTTATATATTGCAGTTTATAGGTTCATAAGTTCATAGGTTCATTCTAGGCTATCTGCCCTAGGGCATTTATAAGCCTAGCCAGAGTGTGTTTGGCTTTCGCTACCCATTTTAAATTAATTTTGCTATGCCCTTTTTCGAGGTTAATATACTGTGCCTCTGTATAACAGTGACACAGAAGTGATACCCGGGGTAAACCTACGATCTCCCATCCACTCGTCAAGATTCCTCTTGAAGAGAGTCAATGAGGGACTTTGCCTAACCTGGACTGGGATTTTATTCCAGAGTGAAAGGAGCCTCTGGGTTATAAATCTGTCCCTCCAGCATGTCCTATTTATTTCAGTGCTGAGGTTCAAGTCTCTCGGCCGTAGCTCGATGGGATTTGGATTTTCTGAGGTGCAGCATGTCCATTAATTCCGGGTTGGACATGGCTTTATACGTCAGGCACAGATCGCCTCTGAGCAGGCGGTATGCCACTGAGTAGAGCTGGAGTTTCTTTAACCGGGCAACATATGGCATCTGTTTGAGCCCTTTGATCCTCTTGGTGAGGTACTTTTGGGGTCTTTCCAGTTGCTGCAGGTGTCTGGTAAGGTACATCCCAAAAGGGGCATTGTACTCAATTATGGGCCTGTTGAGGGATGAGTAAAGAGGCACGATGACCTCTCCTGATCTAGATGTGAATCCCTTCATGATTAGGTGGGCTATATAAAATGTTTTTCTAACCACTTTGGCCACGTGGTTGTCAAATGAGAGATTGCTATCAACTTGGGTCCCCAGGTCCCTAATTACTTCTTCTGTACTTAATGGATTACCACCTATGTGGTAATTTGTGGGCACTTTGTTTTTGCCAAAGGGGATGACTATACACTTTTTGGCGTTTAGCTAGAGGCCATGGCTCTGGCACCAGTTGTCTGTTTCTATGAGGCCCTTTTGGAGGATACTTGTGTCGGCTGGAGAGTCGATTATGGTGCCCAGTATGCAGTCATCTGTGAACTTGGTCAGCCACAGTCCTTCCGTGTTGGCCTGTACCTCCGAGAAATATATACCAAACAAAAGAGGTCCCAGGACTGAGCCTTGTGGGACGCCACTTGTAACTGGTTTGGAGTCTGACATGGCTCCAGCAATTTTAACCATGTGGGTTCTGTCCTTGAGCCAGTTTGCAACCCATCTAGTGACATAGGGGTTTATATTTAAGCTGGTGAGCTTATCTATAATGCCCGAGTGGGGTATTGTATCGAAGGCTTTTGCGAGGTCCAGGTAGGCTGTGTAGACCACCTTCCCCTCGTCAATGGCCTTGGTGACTGTTTCAAAGAAATCGACCAGGTTTAAGAGGCAGGATCTGCCCTTAACAAAGCCGAACTGGGTAGGATCCAGTGTCTGTAGGTCCCCAATATCTTTATTTATAAGGTCCATGATGATCCTTTCCATAGCTTTGCAGACCAAGCTAGTCAGGCTTATGGGGCGATAGTTTCCAGGATCCGTTGAGGCACCACCTTTGTGGAGAGGGACCACCGTTGCTGTACGCCACTCTTTGGGTACATATCCTGTAGTAAGGCTGAGATTGAACAGTAGTTTTATGTTTGGGTTTAGCTCTTCTTGGAGTTCATGTAGGATGCAGCCTGGAACACCGTCTGGTCCCATTGATGCTGTGTTTTTTGCTTTGGAGAGGGCGGCTCTTACCTGAACATCTGAGATGTCAGGGGGTCAGCACTCTGCTGGGATAGATATTTGCCCTTTTGGTGGGGGGGAGGGGGTTTGTGCTGAAACGGTCAGCTAGGATGTTGGCAATGTCTGTGGGTTCGGTGTATTTTTTGTCATTTTGGACTAATTCTGAGCATATCTGGGAATTCCCACCCAGGTTCCTAACATAACTAAAGAAAGCCTTGTGATTATCCTTAGTGTCCTGTGCAATTTTTCTGTCGAAGCTGGCCTTCGACGATTTTATGAGTGCCCGTAGTTTTTTGCTAATACTGATCAGAGATGCCTTCCCTTTTTGGGATTTTGCTCTATCATGTAGTAGCTTCCTCCTTCTATTGTATAGTTTGTTTATGGCTGGGGTCCACCAGACAGGACATCTGCCTTTGGAGGATTGGGTCTTGGTTTAATTTGGGATTGCCTGATCCATGCATTCCTGAAGGTGTTCATAGAATGTGTTTATAAAGGATTCTGCGGTCTGGGCCATATTTTCCACAGGCCCGGGGGCTTTGAAGGATTCTACCTCGGTTTTGAGGAGTGTGAAATTTGCTTTAGAGAAGTTTTTCACTGTGGTTTTCTGGGCAGGGGGTGGGGTTGGGATGTGAATATCCAGTGAGATTAGTTTATGGTCTGATCTTACCAGTGAGGGATACACTTCTAGTCTGGAGCATAGAGTCCCCATGTTGGTGATGATCAGGTCCAGTATGTTTTCCCCTCTTGTGGGAGTGGTAACAAGTTGTTTCATAGCATTTGAGTTTATAAATTCTAGGAACCTTTGGGCTAGGGTGTTGGAGCTAGAGTAATGCTCCCAGTCTATGTTTGGGTAGTTGAAGTCGCCCAATATAATGGTGTTTGGAGAGACCTTCATATTTTCCAGTGTTCTCAAGAAGGCCGAGTGGGGTTCCTGGGTTTGGGAGGGTGGTCTGTAGCAGGCTATAAACTGGAAGACAGTTTTACCCACTGTTAGTTGCACATGGATAGTCTCTGATGCTTCATGCTGTGCCACCAACCTGGAGGTGTGGGTATCTTTGACGAATATTGATACTCCCCCTCCTTTTGTGGTTCGGTCCAAGTTTTGGGGCCGAAAAGCATGGTATGAGGTATAACCTGGTAGTGCTGGGGTGCTCTCGGGAGCCTTGAACCAGGTTTCTGTTACTGCACAGATATCAATGTTCTCCATGCTAAGGAGAGTTTCGAGTGCATGCATCTTGAGGTTTAGACTTCTGGCGTTGAGTAGCATTACTCTTAGTTTCTTATCCCTTGTGATACCTATGGATGTGGGTTTGTCTTTTGAGCCTTGCCTAAAAAAGGCACTATGGGGGTAGCAAGAGCCTTTGCCAATATCCGAAAGCCCAGGGGTGACAGGTGCAAGCCATCCCTAGCGAAGCATCATGGCTTGTCGAGCATGTCATCCCAGGCTGACAGGCATTGGATCCCCTTTGAATGACACCAATACTTAAGCCAATTGTTGAAATTGATCATCTTGTCTTCATATTGTGGCATCATTCTTTGTGAGGGTAAAATGCTTCTCAAGGTCAGGGTCATACTGGCCTGGGCTACATGCTCAGAGAGCTCCTTTATGTCTCTTTTCATGTAGTCCAGGGAGGTACGTCTCAGGTCATTCACACCAGCATGGACAATGACTGAGTCATATTTGTACTTGCCTTGGAGTGACCTGAGGGCTTGTGTTATGTGGCAGATCCTAGCGCCCGATAGGCAGCTCACCGTGACCTTCTCCTTGTTCAGCCTGGTGAGCGGGACGTCAGTGTGCCTGACGATAGAGTCACCTATTACAAGTTTGGTGAACAAGCTGAAGGCCTGTTGACCATCAAGTGTCTGTAATCATAGTCACTGGGTCGTCAGCATCATTTTAAAGTGGAGTGACATCGCTTTGCATCTAATGCTTCCTTTCTCCAATCATTTGTGTTACTGGCGAGTGGATAACCTCATGAAAATGGAAGAATGATTTCTCATGGAAATTACAGTAAACTGGTCCTTTCATTACCAAATTTTACTACATGGGTAGCAGGCAGAACATAATTATTAGTAGAGCAGCAAGTATCAGAGCATGAGTTAGCATTGCATAGCCCAGGAGAGCCAGGCAGTATGAGTTGGAGGGTCATTAATCATAGGTATAGTCTCTATGTTTCATTACGGCAGTCAGAAACTTGCAGAGTAGATTTTCATGTTCACATATTTTCTTACTACTCCACTAATCACTTTATTTACTGTTTTGTGAAGTTACTAGTAATATATAACTTTGATAGATGGATAGTGCCAATTTGTTTATCAAAATGGATAGGAGAATGTGGTGGAGAACATCATGGGGCTTTAAGATAAATGCTTTAATATGTCTCCTGAAAGAGTTAAAGGCCCTAGAGATAAATGCCAGGAACAAGGAAAGAAATGACTTCCATAAGAATAAATGGGAGAAATGGAGCAAAATAATAAAGGACAATAGAAACAACACTCTTGGTTAATATCTAAAGAGAAAGGACCATAGCAATCAAGGTAAGAATGGAGGAGATGTCCTTCAAGGATGCATCTGCAGTCCTAACATAAGGGTTGTCCTGCCTCAGGCAGCCCTTCGGTCGGCCGGATTCCAAAGTCTGGGTCTGGCCTCGGCTGATGTCGCACTTCACCCGACGTCATAGCTGCTGTTTATTGGGTATAAACGCATCAGCCGACGCCATTTTCCTCAGTCTTTCTTGCCGCGCGGTGCCCGAAGCAGAAGCTGTTCGCAAGTGCCGGTCGGTCAGATCCAGAGATTTCTACTACCGAAGACTTCTAAAAAAGCTAAGTACCCCGTTGGGGACTCTTTCTTGCCTCAGCCGATGTCAGACAAAGTAAATAATTGTTTAACTTGTGGGAAACAAATACCTCATAAGGATTTCCACTCTTACTGCCTTCCTTGCTTAGGCCCAGACCACGACGTATCAGCTTGTCTAGCCTGTGCTTCCTTCAACCGACAGACACTTAGACGTCGGTCGGAGTTTGCAGAGGAGTTTTTTGGTCCCGCTTTTGCATACAAAATGCCATCGGAGACTCCGACTACTCAGTTAGCTAAAAAGCGCAAGGAAAAGGACCGACACTCCCGGCCCGCGGTTTCGGCTGAAACCACGGTTAGGCCAACCGCGAGTGTCTCGGTTTCGGCTGAAACCGAGCCCCCGGTTCTTCCTTCGGCCGAAAGCATGCCTCCGATAGCCGAGGCCTCACAGAGCATGGCTGAATCTGCTACTGAATTTACTGCTACAGAAGCAGGCACCCAGGATTTGTCAGACACTATTCCTTTAGACATATCTACCCCTGCACGTGGGGCTGCTAGACCCCCTGCTTCTATGTCTATCAAGGCTTTTGCCAGGGCTAAAGCAGCTAAATCTTCTAAGGCCTTACCTGCTAAAACTCCTTCACATAGGCCTACCTCCAGTTCCCAAATGCTCAGCCTGGCTGAGGATCTCATTTCTTTGATCAGGGGATCCCAACCTCACCCAGACAGGGCCTCTCAGCCCCCTCCAGACAAGAGGCCTTGGACTGAACCCCCGGAACCTGTCTCTACAGATTATTCCTCGGATGACTCAGACATTTCAGACCACGAAGGCCCATATTCTCCTTATGAGGATTCTGATGCAGATGACTCCATTCCTTCTGCTTCTCTTCCTGAAGAATTTTCCTTTGGGGAAACCTTGCATGCTATGAGGGAACACTTCCAATGGCAGGGCCAGGATTTTTCAGATTCAAGGAAAAGGCTAAGGACCTTTTTACACTTACCACAGCATAGGCCTTTAGCCATTCCGCCAGTACTAACAGTTGTTGATGATGCATAAAATGATGCCTGTACTGCCCCTGATTCTCTTCCTCCGGCCCCTGCCAAGCCAGACAGATATTACAGGGTCCTGGACACATATTACCATTTGTATAAGGCTCCTGTTGCAGACCCTGAAACCATTTCACAGGGCCCTAAAGGTGTGGCAGCTGCCTCTGCCAAAAATCCTCTTCCCTCTGAAAAGGAATCTAGAGCATTAGAGAGATGGGGTAAAAAGTTTTATACTTCTGCTACTCTTTCGGCCAGGGCCTTGAACTGTCAATTTCACATGATTCAGTACCAGGAACTTTTGTTAGACCAGATAAACAAAAAACTGTCTTCTCCTGAACCTTTAGACCGCAAGTCCCTTCAGGATTTGGTACATAACTCTCAGCAGGTCAGTAACCATTTCTTAAAATGTGGCTATGATGCACTGGAGGCTTCCTTTAGATCAGCTATGACTGGAACAGTGATTCGAAGGCATGCCTGGTTAAAAGAACAATCCTTACCAGACCATGTTAAGTCAAAACTCCTAGATGCTCCCATGGAGAAACAAAGTTTGTTTGGCTCCCCTGCACAGGAGGTTCTAAAGAAGGTGGAAGAAAAAGCAAAATCTGTCCAAACAGTCAAGGATTTCTTACAGGTCCAACCTCCGAGGTTTAGCCGAAATTGGCCTTCGAAGAATTGGTCCTTTCCAGACAACTCCAGAGCGCAGAGAGGCAGAAATAGACGCCCCAGAGGCAGAGGTCAATCTAGGGGTGCCTACAGGGGACGTCAGTGGCAACCTACCAACCAGAGAAATACTGCCACAGATTCAACTACAACCACTTCCACAGGGCAGACACAATGACTTGGCTCTAGTTCCGCCTACCAGGGAACAACTGGAAGCACCCTTGGGTGGAAAGCTAGCCTTATTTTCCGACAACTGGCATTACATTACAGGAGACAAATGGACTTTACAAACAATAGACAAGGGCTACAGGTTTCACTTCCACACTCTACAAAAAAAGAGAGGAATGCCAAACCTACCACCAAGCCAAAAAACAGACGCTCTAAGACAAGTCAGCAACTTACTAAGGATGAGAGCTATAGAAGAGGTACCACCTATGGAACAAGGCCAAGGATTTTACTCCAGGCTTTTCCTTGTACCAAGAAAAGAAAATCAATAGAGACCTATTCTAGACTTGTCCGCACTGAACACATACCTCATTGTTCCAAAATTCAAAATGCTGACCCTCCAGCAGCTTCTTCCCATGCTGGGCAAGGAGTCTTGGCTGGTGACTCTAGATCTCAAGGAGGCATACCTGCACGTCCCTATATGACCAGATTGCAGAAGACACCTCAGATTTCTTGCAGGATCAGAGCATTATCAATTCTCAGCATTGCCTTTTGGCTTATCTACTGCCCAGAGTATTCACGAAATGCCTGGCATCAGTAATTGCTCATTGCAGGCTTCAGGGAATTCAAATTTACCCATACCTGGACGACTGCCTAATACAAGCGGACAACAAGGCAAAATTAACAAAAGATTTGGAAAATGTCATACAACTGTTGCAAGCCTTGGGATACACAGTCAACATGCAAAAGTCAAGACTAGTACCATCCCAAAGGATAACATTCTTGGGTGCAGAACTGGATACATCAACTCAGATGGCTTTTCTCACAGAAGAAAAACAAAAGCAACTACCAGCCTACTTCATGACATTAACAACACAAACTCGGCTTTCTGCAAGGAAAGTCCTGCAAGCCCTGGGATACATGGCATCATGCATAATATTGGTTCCACATGCCAGGCTGCATATGAGAAAGCTACAATGGTACCTAAGGAATGTATGGTCTCAACACAAGCACAGTCTAGAAGCCCAGATTCCAATAATTCCATGCCTGAAGCAAGAATTCCTGTGGTGGGCTCAGGCCTGTCAGTGGAACAGAGGCTTGCCTTTCCACAAACCTTATCTAAGCCAGACCATCACCACGGACGCCTCAGACCTAGGATGGGGGGCACACATAGTGGACAAGTGTATTCAAGGCCTATGGACCCAAGACCAGCTGAATCTACACATAAATCTAAAGGAGATGCTGACAGTGAAACATGCGATCCAGGCATTCAGACCACTCCTTCAACAGGGTCATCTGCTGATAAGGACCGACAATACCACAGTCATGTGGTACATCAACAAACAGGGAGGTACACATTCATATCCTCTATGCCGGATGGCAATGGACCTGTGGAATGTGGCCCTGAATCTCAACATTCAACTTCAGGCCAGATTTGTACCAGGTAAAGAAAATTCTCTAGCAGACACCTTAAGCAGAACTACCACGGATGCTCACGAATGGATGCTGCATCCAGATATCTTCAAAGCCATAACAAAGAAATGGGGACTACCAGAGATAGACCTGTTCGCCTCCCCACACAACCACCAATTGAAAAAATTCTGCACAAGAGCTTACCACCCACTTGCTTGGAGGGTGGACTCCCTTTCCTTCAGCTGGAAAAACCTGACAGCATATGCATTTCCACCTCTTCCCTTGATGTACAAAGTTCTACTGAAGATCAGAGAGGATCAGCCAAGGGTAATCCTGATAGCTCCAGACTGGCCGAGGCAACATTGGTACCCGCTACTGAGAAGCATATCTCGGACACACGCATGGCCTCTACCTCTATGTCCCTTACTTCTAACACAGAACAACTACAAGATCCTACATCCAAACTTGAAAACACTGCAGCTAGCTGCTTGGAATATTGCATAAAACAAAATAACCCAGGTTTATCCCAGAGGGTTAAGGACATTATCCTGGAGGCACGCAGACCTTCCACAAGGAAGACTTATTCAGCCAAGTGGAAAAGATACCTCATTTGGAGTGCAGCAAAGGGAGAAAATGTCTCATTGGCAAACATAGCACACATCCTGGAATATTTAGCAGAACTGTTCCACAATGGCCTGTCTTACTCCTCCATTAAGATTCATGCATCAGCAATTTCAGCAGAATACAACATGGATCCTCCTGTCTTCTCTCATCCTCTACTCAGGCAGTTCTTGAGAGGAATCAAAAATGTAAAACCTCCAAGGAAACCACCTTTACCTACATGGGATCTCAACTTTGTGCTGGAAAAGTTAACACTTCCCCCTTTTGAACCAGCAGCAACAGCAGAATTACAGTTCTTGTCTTGGAAAACTGCTTTCCTGCTAGCAATCACTTCAGCAAGAAGGGTATCTGAGTTACAGGCATTAATGGCAGTACAACCCTTCCTTATCTTCCGTCAGGACAGAGTCTCTCTGAGAACTAACCCTACCTTTATGCCAGAAGTGGTCTCCAGAGTATCATTGAACCAAGCGATTCATTTACCTACATTCTTCCCCAACCCACAGAACAGGGGGGAAAGACTGCTACATACCTTGGATGTGCACAGACAATTACACTACTATCTGGACAGAACTAAGACCAGCAGAAAAACTGACCAGCTTCTGGTAGCATATGCAACAGGAATGCAAGGAAAAGCAATTTCAAAACAGACAATCTCAAAATGGATAGGAAATTGCATTCGATTTTGCTACTCTTTTCATGGAAAGACAACTCCTGAAAATATCAGACCTCATTCCACAAGAGCTACAGCCACCACTACAGCTTTCCTACGAGTGGCTACCAAAGACATTTTAGAAGCTGCTACTTGGAGCTCCGTGCATACATTTGCCAAGCATTATAATCTTCCCTTATATTCTAGATCCTGAGCAGGTTTTGCAACTGCTGTTTTGCAAGGGATCTTAACTACACCATCTTTATCTTAGTGCCTCCTCCCCCAGTTTGGCTATGGTATTCTACCCATATGTTAGGACTGCAGATGCATCCTTGAAGGACATAATACAGTTTTGTACCTACCATAAATGTAGATGTCCGATAGGTATGCATCTGCAGTCAGGATTACCCACCCTCCTTCTCCTCTGTGGTATTCCTAGGGTATTTACCCCTCTTTTAGCTAGCTGGGGGAATCTGTTATGGTGTATTTGTTTGTATATATGTATATATATATATTTTTATATTGTTTGCTCTCTACTGTTTGGAATTATTTGCATTTATCCAAATTTAGCCTTCCTAGAGGGCACCTGGCATCTGGGGCAAGAAACACTGAGGAAAATGGCGTCGGCTGATGCCTTTATACCCAATAAACAGCAGCTATGACGTCGGGTGAAGTGCGACATCAGCCGAGGCCAGACCCAGACTTTGGAATCTGGCCGACCGAAGGGCTGCCTGAGGCAGGACAACCCTTATGTTAGGACTGCAGATGCATACCTATCGGACATCTACATTTATGGTAGGTACAAAACTGTACTTTCAGCATTCTGTTCATTTAGATGAGGCGAAAGTGGTTTGCTCAGCTTGAAAGAGTCATAAATTATTACTAATAGCAAAACTAACCTAACATTTGTGATCCTTGTCCCTGGGCAAGATATGATATATTTATATAGTTAATGAATAGTTTTGTATGTTTGTTAGAGAGAGAGAGACAGCTGCCAGGGACAGGTTTAAGTGCATCATCCATGAGGTTTGCACATTGAATATGGTTAATGAATTAATAAAATAATATAGCACTTAAAAATTGATAGAGGAGTGGAGTAGAACATGGTGTGACTTTTGTCTATTTCTGCCTCTTCCTAAGATGACAACCCTAAAACTGTAAGGGCCCTTCTATGACATGCACCACATGCATCAGAGAGGAAGCCTACTATGTCAGATATATGACCCGAAATAAAGTGCAAGGAATCTTTGACAAGCTAATACTTGCATCCTTTTCAAACACTGTACAGAAACTTTAAGAAGAAAGGAAGGAATATTTCAGCAAACATCAGTACTCTAGCATTCAGATGCCTAAATTATGTTGGGCAGCATTGCATTCTATTGTGAGTGATGATTAGATGTGCATTTTGGAAAACTTTCTGAGGCTGTTGTCATTCTCTGGGAAAGGTCACCATTAAGTGTGCATGTGACCCAACAGATTCCACTGAAGGACCTTCACTTTCAGTACATATGTGTAAAGTATTCAAATGCAAACTCTGCGCTTCTTTAAATAAGAAAACTCTTCTGTGCAGAGCAAATACCCTTAGTGTTTTCCTCGAGCATAGAAAGCACCTAACTTTAAGCCAAGGAATAGCCACTCCTGAACTGGAAGGAAAGTGATATTTGACTCTTGCAGCTAGATACAGTAAGTAATCAAAGAAGATGGACAAATTTAGCTGTGAAAACTGCAGGCAGAGTGTGTGTGTGTGTGTGTGTGTGTGTGTGTGTGTGTGTGTGTGTGTGTGTGTGTGTGTATGTGCGCGTGAGCATGTACATGTCTGCAACCGTGCATATGTGTGTATGTGTGTGAGGTCTTTGTAACCCTGTCAGTTCCACAAGGACTGGGTAAATTAGTTGTGCTCACACTCACTTGCCCAAAAGGTTCCTAGACTTAGTTAATTCCAGTGCCCTGGACCAACTGGTTGACATCCCCACAAGGGATGCAATATTCCTGGATCTGTGCTTACCAATATGGGGGACAACTGTAGCACCCCCCACTGTGAGGTCTTCCCTGGTGAGATCTGACCACAAATCAGGCTCATTTGATGTAACTGTCACACCTGACCCCCCCCCCCCCCAACAGCAGCTAAACTGAAGAACTTCTCCAAAGCAGATTTTAACCTCTTATGGGATGGTATAAATAGATTCACTGCACCTCTTTCCCTTCCTCCTCAGATGGAATTGGCAACTATGCTGAGTTCTGCACCAGTGCTTATACAAACACCTATATAACTGCATCGACTCACCCGTACCTGATAGGACCAAAACAAGCTCCTCAAGGAAGAGCAAACTTGCCTGGTGGACAAGTGCCATTAACAGGCTTTACAATAAGAGGAAGAAATTGCTATCTATGAGTAAAAGAGAGCGAGCCCTAAACTGGTAACACTCCCTCCTCAGCTTAAACAAGCGAATAAGACTTCTTGTGAAGTCTTCCAAAGCAAAGTATGAATCCAAATTAGCTTCCTCGACTAAAGACAGCCATAAGCCATTCTTTAGTTACATCCGTAACCTAAAAGGAAAGGCCCAGATTTGTGCAGAACTGGTAGTTAATGCTACCATATATACTGAGCCCCTGTGGCCATAGCTAACTTGTTGGCCAACAGGTTCTGTGAAATCTTCACTCCTGTATCCCCGCAACACGTACCCCTTGACATCCTTACCACCTGTCCCATACCTTGCATCTCTAAAGAGCAGGTCATAAGTGCCCTCTCTAAGGCCAAAAACACAGCATCTATGGGACCTGATAACATCCCAAGCTGCAATCTGCATGGGGTCTAACAAGAATTAGCAAAACCATTGGTTACTTTTTTCAGTCATAGTCATCTAAGCACTGGCTTCATCCAAGCTGAATAGAAAACAGCCACTATTATTCCCGTGTACAAAGGTGGTGCTTCCACTGATCCTGGGAAGTGTAGACCTATTAGTCTGACTAGCCTTATCTACAAGGCCATGAAGCGAATCGTCATGGACCTTATCAACAAAGACATAGGTAAACTCCAAACACTTGACCCTACTCAGTTTGGATTTTTCAAAGGAGATCATGCCTGTTAAATCAGGTACACCTCTTGAGACAGTCACCAAGGCCTCGGACAAGGGAAATCTGTGCATACAGCCTACCTAGACTTAGCCAAGGCATTTTAAACTAATCCCTACTCAGGCATCATTGACAAACTCACCCAGCTAGGTATCAACCCTTATATCATCCGATGGGTTGCTAACTGGCTCACTAATAGAACCCATATAGTCAAAATAGGTGAATCCATCTCCAACAGCAGACCTGTAACCAGTGGTGTTCCACAAGGGATCCGTCCTGGGGCCTCTACTGTTTGGAATCTATTTCACTGAAGTACAAGCAAAGACTAAAGGTCTGTGGCTGACAAAGTTTGCTGATGACTGCAAACTGGGAGTGGTCATAGCATCTCCAGATTATGTCAACATGCTACAAGAGGGTCTTACACAAACAGATGATTGGTGCCAAAGTCACGGCCTTGAACTCAATGCAAACAAATATGTTATCATCCCTTTCATTAAGGACGATGTTCCTGCTAACTACCACATCAGTAGCAACACCTTAAGTATGCACTCAGTGGTGAGAGACCTGGGTTCACAGGTTTGACAGCAGCCTTACCTTTGACCACCATGCCTCCAGAGTGGTAAGAATGGCATTCTATATGGCTCATCTCATAAGTAAGGGCATTGCCTCCAGAAAAAAAGAAGTTATAACCTCCCTGTACTCTTCCCTCATCAGCCCAATAATTGAGTACAACACTCCTTTTGGTATGTATCTTTCCAAGCACCTGCAGCAGTTGGAGAGACCACAGAGGTTCCGCACAAGAAAAATTCAAGGTCTTCAGCATCTGTTCTATGTGGATCGTCTGAAGTCACTGTCACTTTATGCTGTTTTGCACAGCTCAGAGGTGCTGTCTGCCTTACATAGAAGGCAATCTCTGACCCTGCTTTATTGGAAATGCTGCATCTGTGTAAGTCAAATAGTTCACTGGTTGCTTGCTCTAAGGACCTTAACCTGGTATGTGACACTACTAGAACCTGCTGGAGGAACAGATTTGTCTTCCAGAGGTTACCACCCCTTTGGAACAGACTCCTCTTCATGTCAAACAGAGCACCTCATTGGCTCTCTTCAGATGCAATCTGGATGATTGGATGGGTAACCATAAATTCACCCTGGGGTTTCCCCTGTGTCCCTCTTGGGCATGGGCAGTAGGTGCTGATCGTGGAAAGAAGGGTAGAATGTGGCTAGGCTTGTAAGGGCCCTACGGCCATTAGCCTAGCAACTTCCTGTGATACTATGATCCTATGATTTGAGACTTTCAGTTCTGTGGACATTAGCTTTTCAGCAGTTAGCCTGAGATTTCCTGTTTTTGTATTCTCATCTGCAGTTCGCTTTTTAAAGATGACAGTTGAATACAGACATCTTGAACTGTTCTGGCCTCTTAGGTTTTTTGTAGTGAGTTGCAGCCAGCCACCAGTTCACCTTCAAGCTCCCAGCATAGCAAGAAACCTCCCTCATCCTTTATGTATTTTTATGTAAAGAGATTACCTTATCCATTTTTGGCTGCAAACCTGAATGTAACAACCTGCTTCAACTGCACAAAGCAGGCCAACTTGTGAGGCATGTTTTCTGCCAGAGACTGCCTTGACCTCCTCCAGCTTAAATTGAAGACAGTTCACTGAAGAATGTGCGCCTGTCTGGCTGCAAGGTAAAGAGAGATGGAGACCTTAAAGTGTGCCAGGCAACTAGGGAATCAGTTAGCAACCTCTAACACTGAAGGAGCCAGTCACGGATGGAGACAAATGAAAGAACATGGCTTACTTGCTTTTCTTGAGGGTAGGAGAGGTTTACACATACTCTGAGACACTCTAGGTAGTGCTATCTCCCTGGTGGAGATCAGGAAGACCACCAGTCATGTTCTGGGGGGGTGGGGGTAGGCAGGGCATATTGAAGGAAGTACCCGTTGTGGAAGTGAGGGGACATCCACCACTGACTGCTCAATGTACTCTTCTCCTTGGTGTCTAGCCAAGCCCATTCAGCTTCTGTAGGGGAAAATGAAACAAAACGGATTGCCCTTGATGACTTTCTAAATGACAGTCTCTCCCTTTCCTTGGTAAAGGGGAGTGAATGGGTCAACTGGCCTTGAGTGGACTAATGGTTGATGGACAGCAGGACTAAAAATGTGCCAAAAAAAATCTCTAGCTGCTTGACAAGTACTTCCAGGTGAACCCTCTAACTTCAGTGCTGCTCCTGACTTGAACAGGAGCAAGCCTTCACCAGAACTGTCTTCCAGCTCAGAGACAGAAGGTCTTGCAGATTCACTCTTCACTCATGATATTGACAACATTAAGTCTGTATTCTCTTCACACCACCACCCAGAAGATGCATTCTTTGGTGAAACAATAAATTCAATGTGGAGAACATTTTAAATGGGGAATTTAAGAATCATATAATTCACACAGGGACTACCTGCAATTACTAGGGAGAGGGAAACCTAATTACATAGTTGTTCCTGCTGTTATACAAGCTTTGAGGATATCTACTCCTTTTTTTCCCTCCCCCACCTCCAAGATACTCTGTCAATTGGCTCACTATCTGCACTTATTTGACCTGTTTGTTCTGAGGGTGTGGACCTGGGTGTCCCTGAACTAGGCTAGAACTTTGCAGTCCATTTGTTCTTGCATGGAAGACCTATTGGTCCATCTATTTCCCCAACATTGAAAGTCATGTGGTAAGGAGCAGGTCAACTTGCAGTTTACTCAGAGTGACCTATTTCGTGCTGCTTGGTGAGGGTAGGAGGTATGCGTGCTAGTTATTCCTTAACTAACCAAAGAAACACAAGGTGTATGCAGTGTGAGCCAACATGACCACTACAGGTTGGTCAAACACTTGGCCACTGCTAGTTCTCACCAGGACTGCTGACCTAGTAGCCTCCCTCTCTCCCCAAGGATGAACAGGCTGGCTTTGGCCACTCAGGCTTATCCTCCTCAGCCCAGTCCCTCGATGCACATGCTTCTAACTGAGCATGGATCATTTGAGCTGTATTCAGGGCTTCATCTGTCTACACCAAGGTGCTGGGATTTTGAAGATGTTTTGTGAGTACTTCATTTGATCACAGTTGTCAACCTCCAGTACCGAGAAAATCTGACCAGTTTTCCTGAGTTGAAGACAAATTTAAATAGCTGTAGAGGAATCTGTAACTGGCACAGACATTCCTTTGAATGTAGCTAATGAGTTAGAGCTGGTGTCATTTCATAATATTTTACATAATTATAAAGAAAATTTCATATTAGGCAGGTTGGGAAAGAAAATGTGTAATTCAGCCACAAGGATTTGCTAATTGCCTGATGCACATGCTAATGCTACATTTCCAAGGTGATATAAAATAGTGAAGACATGCTAGGATGCACTAACTGACACATTTGAACAACAAATTTCGAGTCAAACTTTGCTAACAGTTGTTTCAGTCAAGCAGGCAGTTAAATTTGGCCATAATACCATTAGCACCTTTGATAGGGCAGTGGTCTCTGGCACGATTGTCAGGCAACATGCACGAATAACGGTACATCCTCTGCATGAAGATGTCAACTAGCGACTTCTAAATGCACCATGGAACATTTGCACTTCAGGCCTCCTTCTGATGAGGTATTTAAAAGACTGGAAAAGAAGGGCAAAGCAATGCACACAGTTAAGCAACTATTTCACTCCCCCATACAAAAGTATAGTAGAAACTTTTATGAAAATGCAAACATCAGAAAAATAGACTCACAAGTAGACTTTAGAAAAGTAGGTACTTTTGGAGTCCTTTTGTTATTCCATTATTCTGGTGTTTTGTGTTGTTTATTGAAGTAATACTACAGTAATAACTGGTGTGTAGTGTTTTTGCAATTGTAATAGAAATTTTCTCACTTAACAATGGCTGTGTTGTCTTAGAGTTTTACACCAGTTAATTTAGACAGAAGAATGTGTTTGAGGAGGGGTGGTGGAGAGGTAGTGGATCAAGTTTGGCAGTCTGAGAAATGGACCAAAAACATGCGGCAAAAATCTGGGCATTCTGCAAAAATCTGTACAGTTGAGAGGTATGCATATCACCTGTCTGTAGGGAAACAGCTTTAAAAGACATGTTAATATGAGAATGCCTAAAGAAAGTGTACGAAGAAAAAATATTTTATTTACTCAGGTTGTTCTTGGTTTCATGAAAATATCACCCTTGGAGACTGAGTCTGGTTTTATTAAGATTAAATGCATTCTTTTTTAAACACTTTTATTGGATTATCACTTAAGACATAGGCAAACATACTTTTATATAAACAAAAACAAACCATGTTAGCATGTTCCCATATCACATATATTCTTTCAGACAATTATCAGCATTAGGCATATTATTCAATTCCTGCCTTCCCTTAAACCTCACTTTTCCTCCAGAACATTATTCTGCATGTATTGTTCCCACAATTTCCATTTTGTTTTTGCATGTAATCTGCTCCTATCCTTTTCTAAAGACCCCACTTCCAGTTCTTTTGTCTCTTGTTACAATATTTAGTTCATCAACTGTAGTCGGTTTAGACTTTGATTTCCATTTTTTACCAATTGATTTTCGGCAGCCACCAGAATCAAGGCCTTATTTTGTCTAGGTAGTTAGGATCCTGTATCCCAGCTCAAGAAAAAATATTTCCTTAGTTACACCATTTGCTAACCCAGTATTTCTGACAGAGTACTTTGTAGGTAATTTTTAAAGTCTGCCAACTCATTACACTCACAAAACATGTGTTCCCAGTTGCCTCTCTTTCCCCATCACTCCTCCAACATTTGCCATCTACCTGATGAAAATTCCTTGGAGTTTGCTTGGGGTATAAAAATAATTGTACAAACACTTTCAAGCAAAAATCCTAAGTCTTGTAGACTTTGTTGCATATTTAGGAACCATAAATATGTCCTCCCATTGTTTCCTTGTGAACTGCTTATCCAGTCTCTCCTCCCAATCTTTTCTAACCTCTGATTGATTCCTATAGTTATCATGCAGTATTTTATATGCCCTGCTAATTATACCTTTTTAACAGCAGCTTCTGTTCTAGATTCAACTAAAAATTCTACCAGAGCAGGTGTATCACTTAAGATTCCCCTATCCCTTTCTCTTTCTTGTACTCTTATATCAATCCCTGATAGGGAAGGCGGTCTCTAGCCTGCAGTCCAAGTACATACTTGGCCTCTTTCCATTCTGCTACCTTTCTCTTTCTAGTTGTTTGCTCCCACTACTTTGGTTCCTTTGCCAGTTTTCCCCAGTAAATTCCAGCTCCCCTCTTGCTTATTCTCTGTACCCCTAATTGCAGTCATCTCTATTAACAGAATCTCTTTTCTCCATTCTTGTATCGGCTTAGTTCTTAGAATACTTTCTGCTAGTAAATAAAGCTAATAATCTATATGGCTGTTGTTGTCCTCCTTAAGGATCTGCGTCCAAAATCCCACACACTCCTATTTCTTGAACCCCCCCCCACTTCATCATCATTCCTTTCCTCTTTGAATTGTAAGTTTCTGCTTGTGTTATGTGTATGAGCCTTAACTGTGTAGCTCTGAAATACCCCTTCAAATCAGTTAATCCTAAACCACTAGCTGGTATTTTGTTAAGATTCTGCTTTGGATGATGCTTCAGGCTTTAAGAAATGTGACCGTTGTAGGCGCAAAATTTCACACCAGGATACCCAAGACCTGTAGACTGTGAGGTCTTCCCTGGTGAGATCTGACCACAAATCAGGCTCATTTGATGTAACTGTCACACCTGACCCCCCCCCCCAACAGCAGCTAAACTGAAGAACTTCTCCAAAGCAGATTTTAACCTCTTATGGGATGGTATAAATAGATTCACTGCACCTCTTTCCCTTCCTCCTCAGATGGAATTGGCAACTATGCTGAGTTCTGCACCAGTGCTTATACAAACACCTATATAACTGCATCGACTCACCCGTACCTGATAGGACCAAAACAAGCTCCTCAAGGAAGAGCAAACTTGCCTGGTGGACAAGTGCCATTAACAGGCTTTACAATAAGAGGAAGAAATTGCTATCTATGAGTAAAAGAGAGCGAGCCCTAAACTGGTAACACTCCCTCCTCAGCTTAAACAAGAATAAGACTTCTTGTGAAGTCTTCCAAAGCAAAGTATGAATCCAAATTAGCTTCCTCGACTAAAGACAGCCATAAGCCATTCTTTAGTTACATCCGTAACCTAAAAGGAAAGGCCCAGATTTGTGCAGAACTGGTAGTTAATGCTACCATATATACTGAGCCCCTGTGGCCATAGCTAACTTGTTGGCCAACAGGTTCTGTGAAATCTTCACTCCTGTATCCCCGCAACACGCACCCTTGACATCCTTACCACCTGTCCCATACCTTGCATCTCTAAAGAGCAGGTCATAAGTGCCCTCTCTAAGGCCAAAAACACAGCATCTATGGGACCTGATAACATCCCAAGCTGCAATCTGCATGGGGTCTAACAAGAATTAGCAAAACCATTGGTTACTTTTTTCAGTCATAGTCATCTAAGCACTGGCTTCATCCAAGCTGAATAGAAAACAGCCACTATTATTCCCGTGTACAAAGGTGGTGCTTCCACTGATCCTGGGAAGTGTAGACCTATTAGTCTGACTAGCCTTATCTACAAGGCCATGAAGCGAATCGTCATGGACCTTATCAACAAAGACATAGGTAAACTCCAAACACTTGACCCTACTCAGTTTGGATTTTTCAAAGGGAGATCATGCCTGTTAAATCTGGTACACCTCTTCGAGACAGTCACCAAGGCCTCGGACAAGGGGAAATCTGTGCATACAGCCTACCTAGACTTAGCCAAGGCATTTTAAACTAATCCCTACTCAGGCATCATTGACAAACTCACCCAGCTAGGTATCAACCCTTATATCATCCGATGGGTTGCTAACTGGCTCACTAATAGAACCCATATAGTCAAAATAGGTGAATCCATCTCCAACAGCAGACCTGTAACCAGTGGTGTTCCACAAGGGATCCGTCCTGGGGCCTCTACTGTTTGGAATCTATTTCACTGAAGTACAAGCAAAGACTAAAGGTCTGTGGCTGACAAAGTTTGCTGATGACTGCAAACTGGGAGTGGTCATAGCATCTCCAGATTATGTCAACATGCTACAAGAGGGTCTTACACAAACAGATGATTGGTGCCAAAGTCACGGCCTTGAACTCAATGCAAACAAATATGTTATCATCCCTTTCATTAAGGACGATGTTCCTGCTAACTACCACATCAGTAGCAACACCTTAAGTATGCACTCAGTGGTGAGAGACCTGGGTTCACAGGTTTGACAGCAGCCTTACCTTTGACCACCATGCCTCCAGAGTGGTAAGAATGGCATTCTATATGGCTCATCTCATAAGTAAGGGCATTGCCTCCAGAAAAAAAGAAGTTATAACCTCCCTGTACTCTTCCCTCATCAGCCCAATAATTGAGTACAACACTCCTTTTGGTATGTATCTTTCCAAGCACCTGCAGCAGTTGGAGAGACCACAGAGGTTCCGCACAAGAAAAATTCAAGGTCTTCAGCATCTGTTCTATGTGGATCGTCTGAAGTCACTGTCACTTTATGCTGTTTTGCACAGCTCAGAGGTGCTGTCTGCCTTACATAGAAGGCAATCTCTGACCCTGCTTTATTGGAAATGCTGCATCTGTGTAAGTCAAATAGTTCACTGGTTGCTTGCTCTAAGGACCTTAACCTGGTATGTGACACTACTAGAACCTGCTGGAGGAACAGATTTGTCTTCCAGAGGTTACCACCCCTTTGGAACAGACTCCCTCTTCATGTCAAACAGAGCACCTCATTGGCTCTCTTCAGATGCAATCTGGATGATTGGATGGGTAACCATAAATTCACCCCTGGGGTTTCCCCTGTGTCCCTCTTGGGCATGGGCAGTAGGTGCTGATCGTGGAAAGAAGGGTAGAATGTGGCTAGGCTTGTAAGGGCCCTACGGCCATTAGCCTAGCAACTTCCTGTGATACTATGATCCTATGATTTGAGACTTTCAGTTCTGTGGACATTAGCTTTTCAGCAGTTAGCCTGAGATTTCCTGTTTTTGTATTCTCATCTGCAGTTCGCTTTTTAAAGATGACAGTTGAATACAGACATCTTGAACTGTTCTGGCCTCTTAGGTTTTTTGTAGTGAGTTGCAGCCAGCCACCAGTTCACCTTCAAGCTCCCAGCATAGCAAGAAACCTCCCTCATCCTTTATGTATTTTTATGTAAAGAGATTACCTTATCCATTTTTGGCTGCAAACCTGAATGTAACAACCTGCTTCAACTGCACAAAGCAGGCCAACTTGTGAGGCATGTTTTCTGCCAGAGACTGCCTTGACCTCCTCCAGCTTAAATTGAAGACAGTTCACTGAAGAATGTGCGCCTGTCTGGCTGCAAGGTAAAGAGAGATGGAGACCTTAAAGTGTGCCAGGCAACTAGGGAATCAGTTAGCAACCTCTAACACTGAAGGAGCCAGTCACGGATGGAGACAAATGAAAGAACATGGCTTACTTGCTTTTCTTGAGGGTAGGAGAGGTTTACACATACTCTGAGACACTCTAGGTAGTGCTATCTCCCTGGTGGAGATCAGGAAGACCACCAGTCATGTTCTGGGGGGGTGGGGGTAGGCAGGGCATATTGAAGGAAGTACCCGTTGTGGAAGTGAGGGGACATCCACCACTGACTGCTCAATGTACTCTTCTCCTTGGTGTCTAGCCAAGCCCATTCAGCTTCTGTAGGGGGAAAATGAAACAAAAACGGATTGCCCTTGATGACTTTCTAAATGACAGTCTCTCCCTTTCCTTGGTAAAGGGGAGTGAATGGGTCAACTGGCCTTGAGTGGACTAATGGTTGATGGACAGCAGGACTAAAAATGTGCCAAAAAAAATCTCTAGCTGCTTGACAAGTACTTCCAGGTGAACCCTCTAACTTCAGTGCTGCTCCTGACTTGAACAGGAGCAAGCCTTCACCAGAACTGTCTTCCAGCTCAGAGACAGAAGGTCTTGCAGATTCACTCTTCACTCATGATATTGACAACATTAAGTCTGTATTCTCTTCACACCACCACCCAGAAGATGCATTCTTTGGTGAAACAATAAATTCAATGTGGAGAACATTTTAAATGGGGAATTTAAGAATCATATAATTCACACAGGGACTACCTGCAATTACTAGGGAGAGGGAAACCTAATTACATAGTTGTTCCTGCTGTTATACAAGCTTTGAGGATATCTACTCCTTTTTTTCCCTCCCCCACCTCCAAGATACTCTGTCAATTGGCTCACTATCTGCACTTATTTGACCTGTTTGTTCTGAGGGTGTGGACCTGGGTGTCCCTGAACTAGGCTAGAACTTTGCAGTCCATTTGTTCTTGCATGGAAGACCTATTGGTCCATCTATTTCCCCAACATTGAAAGTCATGTGGTAAGGAGCAGGTCAACTTGCAGTTTACTCAGAGTGACCTATTTCGGTGCTGCTTGGTGAGGGTAGGAGGTATGCGTGCTAGTTATTCCTTAACTAACCAAAGAAACACAAGGTGTATGCAGTGTGAGCCAACATGACCACTACAGGTTGGTCAAACACTTGGCCACTGCTAGTTCTCACCAGGACTGCTGACCTAGTAGCCTCCCTCTCTCCCCCAAGGATGAACAGGCTGGCTTTGGCCACTCAGGCTTATCCTCCTCAGCCCAGTCCTTCGATGCACATGCTTCTAACTGAGCATGGATCATTTGAGCTGTATTCAGGGCTTCATCTGTCTACACCAAGGTGCTGGGATTTTGAAGATGTTTTTGTGAGTACTTCATTTGATCACAGTTGTCAACCTCCAGTACCGAGAAAATCTGACCAGTTTTCCTGAGTTGAAGACAAATTTAAATAGCTGTAGAGGAATCTGTAACTGGCACAGACATTCCTTTGAATGTAGCTAATGAGTTAGAGCTGGTGTCATTTCATAATATTTTACATAATTATAAAGAAAATTTCATATTAGGCAGGTTGGGAAAGAAAATGTGTAATTCAGCCACAAGGATTTGCTAATTGCCTGATGCACATGCTAATGCTACATTTCCAAGGTGATATAAAATAGTGAAGACATGCTAGGATGCACTAACTGACACATTTGAACAACAAATTTCGAGTCAAACTTTGCTAACAGTTGTTTCAGTCAAGCAGGCAGTTAAATTTGGCCATAATACCATTAGCACCTTTGATAGGGCAGTGGTCTCTGGCACGATTGTCAGGCAACATGCACGAATAACGGTACATCCTCTGCATGAAGATGTCAACTAGCGACTTCTAAATGCACCATGGAACATTTGCACTTCAGGCCTCCTTCTGATGAGGTATTTAAAAGACTGGAAAAGAAGGGCAAAGCAATGCACACAGTTAAGCAACTATTTCACTCCCCCATACAAAAGTATAGTAGAAACTTTTTATGAAAAATGCAAACATCAGAAAAATAGACTCACAAGTAGACTTTAGAAAAGTAGGTACTTTTGGAGTCCTTTTGTTATTCCATTATTCTGGTGTTTTGTGTTGTTTATTGAAGTAATACTACAGTAATAACTGGTGTGTAGTGTTTTTGCAATTGTAATAGAAATTTTCTCACTTAACAATGGCTGTGTTGTCTTAGAGTTTTACACCAGTTAATTTAGACAGAAGAATGTGTTTGAGGAGGGGTGGTGGAGAGGTAGTGGATCAAGTTTGGCAGTCTGAGAAATGGACCAAAAACATGCGGCAAAAATCTGGGCATTCTGCAAAAATCTGTACAGTTGAGAGGTATGCATATCACCTGTCTGTAGGGAAACAGCTTTAAAAGACATGTTAATATGAGAATGCCTAAAGAAAGTGTCTAAGAAAAAATATTTTATTTACTCAGGTTGTTCTTGGTTTCATGAAAATATCACCCTTGGAGACTGAGTCTGGTTTTATTAAGATTAAATGCATTCTTTTTTAAACACTTTTATTGGATTATCACTTAAGACATAGGCAAACATACTTTTATATAAACAAAAACAAACCATGTTAGCATGTTCCCATATCACATATATTCTTTCAGACAATTATCAGCATTAGGCATATTATTCAATTCCTGCCTTCCCTTAAACCTCACTTTTCCTCCAGAACATTATTCTGCATGTATTGTTCCCACAATTTCCATTTTGTTTTTGCATGTAATCTGCTCCTATCCTTTTCTAAAGACCCCACTTCCAGTTCTTTTGTCTCTTGTTACAATATTTAGTTCATCAACTGTAGTCGGTTTAGACTTTGATTTCCATTTTTTACCAATTGATTTTCGGCAGCCACCAGAATCAAGGCCTTATTTTGTCTAGGTAGTTAGGATCCTGTATCCCAGCTCAAGAAAAAATATTTCCTTAGTTACACCATTTGCTAACCCAGTATTTCTGACAGAGTACTTTGTAGGTAATTTTTAAAGTCTGCCAACTCATTACACTCACAAAACATGTGTTCCCAGTTGCCTCTCTTTCCCCATCACTCCTCCAACATTTGCCATCTACCTGATGAAAATTCCTTGGAGTTTGCTTGGGGTATAAAAATAATTGTACAAACACTTTCAAGCAAAAATCCTAAGTCTTGTAGACTTTGTTGCATATTTAGGAACCATAAATATGTCCTCCCATTGTTTCCTTGTGAACTGCTTATCCAGTCTCTCCTCCCAATCTTTTCTAACCTCTGATTGATTCCTATAGTTATCATGCAGTATTTTATATGCCCTGCTAATTATACCTTTTTAACAGCAGCTTCTGTTCTAGATTCAACTAAAAATTCTACCAGAGCAGGTGTATCACTTAAGATTCCCCTATCCCTTTCTCTTTCTTGTACTCTTATATCAATCCCTGATAGGGAAGGCGGTCTCTAGCCTGCAGTCCAAGTACATACTTGGCCTCTTTCCATTCTGCTACCTTTCTCTTTCTAGTTGTTTGCTCCCACTACTTTGGTTCCTTTGCCAGTTTTCCCCAGTAAATTCCAGCTCCCCTCTTGCTTATTCTCTGTACCCCTAATTGCAGTCATCTCTATTAACAGAATCTCTTTTCTCCATTCTTGTATCGGCTTAGTTCTTAGAATACTTTCTGCTAGTAAATAAAGCTAATAATCTATATGGCTGTTGTTGTCCTCCTTAAGGATCTGCGTCCAAAATCCCACACACTCCTATTTCTTGAACCCCCCCCCACTTCATCATCATTCCTTTCCTCTTTGAATTGTAAGTTTCTGCTTGTGTTATGTGTATGAGCCTTAACTGTGTAGCTCTGAAATACCCCTTCAAATCAGTTAATCCTAAACCACTAGCTGGTATTTTGTTAAGATTCTGCTTTGGATGATGCTTCAGGCTTTAAGAAATGTGACCGTTGTAGGCGCAAAATTTCACACCAGGATACCCAAGACCTCTGCATGGTATGCCTGGGGCTGGAACATTTATCATCCTCTTGCAACATCTGCAAAGCCTTTGAATTTTCCTCATTAGAAGAAAGAAGAAATAAGTTAATTTTGAATGGCCTTTTTCCTTCTGACAAAGGGAATAAGAAGGACATTCACTAAAAAATTGATTAAAAAAAATGATAAAAAGGATAAAAAGAAGAAAATCGGAGGATTCCTCATCAGGCTGTTCTCTTTTAGTGCTTCAAAACCTGAATCCAAGCAAGAGACTTTGGCTCTAGCCACTTTGGGATTGCATTTTTCATCAGTCTCAGTCCTAAGACCCTCTTATGCTAAAACAATAATGATACCAGACTGATCTCATAGCACATTTGACCAGACATAGGTCTTCCGAGAGGGAATTGTCGAAATTCCTGAGTTCTCATCCTCCTCCTGCTTCATTTTTCAGGTCTACCAGGTCTTTCAAGAATGGATGTTCTTCTTGTTTCACTGTTGCAGTCATTACATTTGGGTTATCTGCTTGCAGTAGCCCTCAGTCGGCCTGATTAACAAAGTCTTGGGTCCTGCATCGGTTGCTGTCCCTTCTTCCATGACGTCAGGTCATCGGGGGTATAAAACATGCAGCTGACTCCATTACATCAGTCTTTCTTGCCATGCGGTGCCCGAAGCAGAAGCAGTTCACAAGTGCCGGTCGGGCGACTCCTGAAATTTTTGTTTTCGAGTTTCAGAACCGAAGTCTTCAACTAAAGCTAAGTACCCCGTTGGGGAAACTTTTTCTTGCTTCTTATCGATGTCAGTAAAAGTTAATAATCGCATTACTTGTGGAAAACAAATACCTCACAAATATTTTCATTTATACTGTATTCCTTCCCTGGGCCCTGACCACAACGTATCTTGCTATCGGTTTTGTGCTTTATTTAATCAGCATACTATCTGTCGTCGGTATATTTTCGCATCTGAATATTTCGGTTCTCAGTTTAATTATCCAGAAATGTCGTCGGTTAGCCATCTGACTACCGGGATTCCGAAAAAACGCAAAGATAAAGCCAGAGACAGGCCACCTAGGTCCAAAGCTGCCGATGACGCTTCTCCTAAGCCAGTCGCCAGTTCGCCAGTACTCAGTGAGGCATTTTCGCAGCCCCTGATACCCACTACTTCTGATTTGCAGACCTCTACTGAGACCCATTCGGAGTCCGGTATGCCGCGAGATGCTTCAACTGTGGAACCTACGGATGTCTCTACCTTGGATGGGTCTGGAGCCGCTGTGCAGGCACTGGCTTCTGAGAGTGTATTCAGGCCTATGGACTTGCATATTAGAAAAAGAAAATAATCTGGTTCCACACAGCAGTGAAAATCAATATGTCCTTTATTGTAGTAGGTAAGCGCTTTCTCGGAATAACATATGCTTCATCAAACCAACAAAGATAGAATAGCAGTTACATTTTTAAACACTAAAACATCCAGTCAAAAATCAGATAAAATGTGCATCATAGCTAAAAGCCATGTGATAAAATACATCTGTAGAATATGTAGATCATTAAAAAATGTAATAAAACAGACTAAATGAACAATATGTACTTAAAACTGGTAACAAATACAATAGTAAAAAATAATAAAAGATGGACTATTGAAACATATATGATAAAATATTAAAAGAGAGATCAATGCTTTAAAGGCTGTGCTTTAAGGAAGGGTTTCAGGGAAACTCTGTTGTTTAAACCAGGAGGTTTATCAGCTTGAAAGCACAAAATCCATTTTTGTTCACTAGATTCTGTTCTATTATTTATGTCACCTCCTCTCTTGGTACTATGCAGAATCTCTAGTACCATAAAGCTAAATGTATGTTCTTTACCCTCTTTAGCTACATGTAGTGATAGTGCACTGGTTTCTTTAACATTCCTGATATCCCTAAGGTGTTCAAGTATTCTATCCTTAAACACCCTGTTCGTGTTCCCTATGTAAAATGAGAAGCAGGTAGTGCAATAGCAAAAATAGACAACATTTTTTGTTCGACAATCTGCATAAAAAGCAGTATCTATCTTAAAACCCAAAGTGGGATGTGTGAAATGATTACCAATATGTATATGTGTACAGGCCATACAATTCCTACACGTATATGTACCAAGTCTATCAGGTATTATAGTTGATTTAGTATTAAAGGATCGATAACAGAGCTTACTCTTAAGTGATCTATTATTTCTAAAGCAAAATCTGGCTGTGTGCCAATGACCCCATTCAACTCATGCACAGTAGACAGAATATCCCAGTTCTTTTTAATAATATCACATGCTACATGCACATTACTGGCAAAGATCAATGGCATCCTTAGTTTATTCCTAGAGGTATCAGTGGAAGCATCACTTAAGGAAGTATTGTCAATATTATCCCTGTTGTTAATACTAGTGGGGAGGGGGGGAAAGTATGACTGGCACTTATCTGATCTACGCCGCCATCCTTCTGCTATTTGAGAATCAATATGTTTACTACTATAGCCTCTTTCTAAAAATTCTTGTTTAAGTGTTTGTAATTCAACAGTGAGACTATCATCATCATTAAAAAGTCTCATAGTTCGAAATATCTGTCCTTTCAACAAATTGAATTTTGTATGATTCGGATGCATACTGCCATAGTGTAGAACATTATTCTTTCTAACAGTTTTCTTATACAAAGTAGTAGACACAGTGGATAAATTATTTTTAGTAATTTTAACATTGAAAAACTCTACTTCTTTGTCATAATATTCATAGGTAAAACTCAGAAAAGTATTCAGCTGATTTAAGTATAAAAGAAACTCTTGTAGCCGCTGCTCTGAGCCATGCCACAACAAAAAAATATCATCCACAAAACGTTTATACCATTTGATGTTAACCTGCTATTCATTATTCAAAAGTACATGTTTAGCTTCCCAATTAGCTAGGGATAGGTTGGTGTAGCTATTAGCACAAGCTGTGCCCATAGCTACGCCAACTTTTTGTGCATAATAAACATCATTAAAAATAAACACATTGTTTTCTACGATGATTTCCAAAACTGTGCAAGTAAGTGTCACCTTAGTATCAGGGGTGTTTCTCTCGCACAGTAATTCTCTGACATTTTCAATTCCCCATTCATTGGGTAGAGCAGTGAACAATGATTAAATATCCAGAGTTACAAATAAACATTGTCCTAAGATAATTTCATTTTGTTTAGACAGCTCATTTAAAAAACTCTTGGTATCCTTTAAAACAGTGCTACAATTAGCCAAGGCAGCATGCAAAGTATTTTCTACAAAAAGTAGAAAGTTAAAACTACCACTTCTACAGAACTTTTGCCCAATGTTCCTATTGTTCCTGTAAGTGAGGGAATTGTTTCAGAAGTCAACCTAAATACTTCTGTAGCTGCTGTAAGCAGTCACTCTGATGCTAGCACAAGCACTGCAGCTGTTAGACCTAAAACGAGCATGGCTTCCAGTGTGGGTTTGAATTCCACAGAGCAGGCCTCTGTACTATCAGGCTCCACCCGTTGACATTTTTTTATTGAAAGAACCTCTGCCTATAAGAGGCAGATCGAGGAATCACCTGCAAAATCAACGTACACGACGACTACACAGCCAGGAGGACGAAATAAGGTTAGGAAAGAGATACAAACAAACTTAGTTCACAATATCTCTACTTTAACTTTAACTAACTCACAATTGTCTGTGTTAAACAGAGGTTTAACCTTTGTTCCGGCTCAAAGAATGGACATAACAGAGGTAATTAAGACCTACACCTTTTTGGCAGAACTCTTACACTTAAAGCTATGTTTGGTAATATTAATAATGCTGATTGTATATTTTAGAAAGCCCAGCACTTACATACCTGTATATTTTAGAAAGCCCAGCACTTACATACCAGATAGTAATTCTACTATAGATCTGTTCATTGACCTTTGTGAAAAACAACTTAGAGAGAAGTCTCTAGATAAGCAAACTAATGATTTTAGTAATTTATCAGCTGCAGAGTTACAAGCTCTAGTTGAACTGAAAGAACTAAATAGTATAGAAATATGTCCAGCTGATAAAGGAGGTGGTATTGTTGTTATAGACAAGGACGAATATATAGAATCTATGTTATGTCATCTCAGTGACGTTGATACTTATGCTATTTTACCTATGCATATACTCAGTAGTGTCATAGAAAAAGTACACTTTTTGATCTTTGATTTATTAATAACAGGCATGATATCTGAGCAACTGTTTGAGTATTTCAAGGTAGAACATCCAACAGTCCCTTTGATATATGGTCTACCCAAAATACATAAGAATCCCTTAACTCCACCTATGCGCCCTATAGTTTCAGGCCGAGGTTGGGTAACTGAGCCACTTTCTATTTTTGTAGAAAAGACTTTGCATGCTGCCTTGGCTAATTGTATTACTGTTTTAAAGGATACCAAGAGTTTTTTAAATGAGTTGTCTAAACAAAATTTAATTATTTTAGGACAATGTTTATTTGTAACTCTGGATATTGAATCATTGTTCACTGTTATATCCAATGAATGTTGAATTGAAAATGTCAGAGAATTACTGTGTGAGAGAAACACCCGTGATACTAAGGTGACACTTACTTGCACACTTTTGGAAATCATCATAGAAAACAATGTGTTTATTTTTAATGATGTTTATTATGCACAAAAAGTTGGCGTAGCTATGGGCACAGCTTGTGCTAATAGCTGCGCCAACCTATCCCTAGCTAATTGGGAAGCTAAACATGTACTTTCGAATAATGAATACCAGGTTAACATCAAATGGTTTAAACGTTTTGTGGATGATATTTTTTGTTGTGGCATGGCTCAGAGCAGCAGCTACAAGAGTTTCTTTTACACTTAAATCAGTTGAATACTTTTCTGAGTTTTACCTATGAATATTCTGATAAAGAAGTAGAGTTTTTGGATGTTAAAGTTACTAAAAATAATTTATCCACTGTGTCTACTACTTTGTATAAGAAAACTGTTAGAAAGAATAATGTTCTACACTATGGCAGTATGCATCCGAATCATACGAAATTCAATGTGTTGAAAGGACAGATATTTCGAACTATGAGACTTTTTAATGATGATGATAGTCTCATTGTTGCATTACAAACACTAAAGAGGCTATAGTAGTAAACTTATTGATTCTCCAATAGCAGAAGGATGGCGGCATAGATCAGATAAGTGCCAGTCATACTTCCCCCCCCTCCCCACTAGTATTAACAACAGGGATAATATTGATAATACTTTCTTAAGTGATGCTTCCACTGATACCTCTAGGAATAAACTAAGGATGCCATTGACCTTTGCCAGTAATGTGCATGTAGCATGTGATATTATTAAAAAGAACTGGGATATTCTGTCTACTGTACATGAGTTGAATGGGGTCATTGGCACACTGCCAGATTTTGCTTTTAGAAATAATAGATCACTTAAGAGTCAGCTCTGTTATCGATCCTTTAATCTGATAGACTTGGTACATATATGTGTAGGAATTGTATGGCCTGTACACATATACATATTGGTAATCATTGCACACATCCCACTTTGGGTTTTAAGATAGATACTGCTTTTTATGCAGATTGTCGAACAAAAAATGTCTATTTTTGCTATTGTACTACCTGCTTCTCATTTTACATAGGGAAAACGAACAGGGTGTTTAAGGATAGAATACTTGAACACCTTAGGGATATCAGGAATGTTAAAGAAACCAGCGCACTATCACTACATGTAGCTAAAGAGGGTAAAGAACATAAATTTAGCTTTATGGTACTAGAGATTCTGCATAGTACCAAAAGAGGAGGTGACATAAATAATAGAACAGAATCTAGTGAACAAAAGTGGATTTTGCGCTTTCAAGCTGATAAACTTCCTGATTTAAACAACAGTTTCTCTGAAACCCTTCCTTAAGCACGGCCATTAAAGCGTTGATCTCTCTTTTAATATTTTATCATATATGTTTCAATAGTCCATCTTTTATTATTTTTTACTATTGTATTTGTTACCAGTTTTAAGTACATATTGTTCACTTAGTCTGTTTTATTGCATTTTTTAATGATCTATATATTCTACAGATGTATTTTATCACATGGCTTTTAGCTATGATGCACATTTTATCTGATTTTTGATTGGATGTTTTAGTGTTTAAAAATGTAACTGCTATTCTATCTTTGTTGGTCTGATGAAGCGGATGTTATTCCGAAAAAGCGCTTACCTACTACAATAAAGGACATATTGATTTTCACTGCTGTGTGGAACGAGATTATTTTTCTTTTTCTTGTATTCTCTGGTTTTTGCATCTGATTCCTTATTTGGTTCAAGGACTGTTTTCGTTTGGACTTGCATATTAAATTGACGCCTCCTTCTTCATTTAGGCCTAAATCTCAAACCATGCCTAAGAAACCGACGCCCAGGCCACATGCTCAGGCCTCTATGCCTAAAAAACAAATGATAAGAATGGCTGAAGATCTTATAACTTTAATCAGGGGAAGCTAACCTCCCGCTTCTAAGAGACCTAGGACTGAAGTTGTTTATGTATCTTCTGACCAGGATTCTGATGTTTCTGATTCTTCTGATGATCTGGATTTGCCCTTATCTACTTATAAGGCTTCTGATGCAGAGGACTCTATTCCCTCTGCTTGCCCTCCAGAGGATTTTTCTTTTGGTGAAACCTTACATACTCTAAGGGAGCATTTCCACTGGGAAAGCCAGGATTTTTCTGATTCAAAATAGAGGCTTAGGGATTTCTTACTCCTGCCTCAGCATAGGCCTTTAGCTATACCTCCTGTACTAGACATTGTTGATGATGCCTTTTCGGAATGTAGTTTGGACCCTGATTCTTTGCCTCCTGCTCTAAGAAAACATGACAGATATTACAGGGTTCCTGATTCACACAAGTTTCCTTTTAAAAATCCTATTGCAGATCCAGAGACACAGGGAACCAAGGGCATTAAGGCTTCTACTGCTAAAAATCGTACCCCTTCTGATAGAGAATCCAGGACGCTGGATAGATGGGGTAAGAAGGTTTACACTTCTGCAACCTTGGCCATTAGGGCTTTAAACTGCCAGTTTCATATGTTAAAGTATCAACAACATGTTATTGGGTTGCTTAAACAGAAAATGATGTTGATTCCTGACTGTGCTGAAAATAAAGAATTACAGGATTTAATGCATTCTGCTGAACAGGTTGGTAAACATACTTTGCAATTTGGATTTGATTCATTAGAGGCCTCTAGCAGGGCTGCTGTTACTGGGTCTGTGCTCAGAAGGCATGCTTGGCTTAAGGAGCAATCTTTGCCTGATCATGTTAAAGCTAAACAGTTGGATGCTCCCTTAAATCATTACCGCCTGTTTGGCAACAAAGCTGAGGAAGTTCTTAAAAAAATGGAAGATAAAGCTAAGTCTGTGCAAACTGTTAAAGATTTCTTGCAAGTTCAGCCTCCTAGATTTAGTAGACATTGGCCCTCTAAGAATTGGTCCTTTCCAGCCCCTTCCAGGTCTTCTCAAGCCAAACCCAGACACAGCAGAAATCCCAGAGTTCAGTCCCAGGGGACACACAAGACTAAGCAGTGGGGGATTTCCGCACCCAAATCTGGGAGTAGTAAGACTCCCCCCTATGGAAAGCTGTCTCAATGACTTGCTTTTAAAACTTCCAAGCACTTCCCAACTGAATGCTCCTTTAGGTGGAAAGATTGGGCTGCAGGCCAAAAACTGGGAACTCATTACCCAGGACAAATGGGTTTTAAATATAGTGTCCCAAGGATACAGATTTCACTTCCACACATTACCAACACCAAGCGGGTGGCCGGATCTACCCCCAAATCAGTGGGCAGAGGCCCAAAATCAAGTTCTCTTTCTCTTAAACATGGGGGCTATTCAGTTGGTACCAGAAGAGGAAAAGGGACAAGGTTTCTATTCAAGACTTTTCCTGGTATCCAGAAAAGGCAATACATGGCATCCTATCCTGGACCTTTCTAACACCTTTCTGGTGATTCCAAAATTCAGAATGCTGACTCTTCACCAGCTGCTTCCTATGCTAGGCAAAGATGCATGGTTGGCAACACTAGACTTAAAAGAAGCATACCTGCACATCCCTATCAGGGAGTCTTGCAGAAGATACCTACACTTCAAAGCAGGCTACATGCACTTTCAGTTCTCTGCACTGCCCTTTGGCTTATCTGCTGCGTCCAGGGTATTCACAAAGTGCCTAGCTCCAGTCATTGCATTTTGCAGGCAAAGAAATATTCAGATATACCCATACCTGGATGATTGTCTAATTCAGGCAGAAAGCCACGACATACTTTTGAATCATCTGGCCTTTGTTCAAAGGGTGCTGACTTGTCTGGCATACACCATAAAGGAAAAGAAATCACACCTGATACCCTGTCAACAAATTATATTCCTGGGAGCAAGTTTGAATACAACTTCCCAGATGGCTTTCCTCATGCCAGAGAAACAGATTCATTTGACAACCTACTGCAAACAAGTGGCCACAAAAACCCAGCTATCTGCAAGGCAAATACTGCAAGCCTTGGGGTTCATGGCCTCCTGCATTCTTCTAATTCCATATGCAAGGCCGCATATGAGGAAACTATAATGGTATCTCAAAAGCCTATGGTGTCAACATTCACAGGATCTAGAAGCAGTGATTCCTGTCATACCTTGCCTATGCTTAGAGTTCCTTTGGTGGGCAGAGGCTTGCCACCAAAACAGGGGACTACCATTCACACTAAACCCTGCCGTCCAAACCTTACCAACAGACGCATCAGACTATGCATGGGGGGCTCACCTGGCAGGGAAGTGCATTCAGGGCAAATGGAACTCAAGTCAAATGCACCTGCAATAAATCAAAAGGAAATGTTAGCTGTACAGAATGCCCTGACAGCCTTCAAGGACCATATTCTTCCAGGACAACACCACTGTCATGTGGTACATAAACAAGCAAGGGGGTACACATTCTTACCCCCTCTGCAGACTAGCCATGGCATTGTGGAACACAGCCTTGAGCTACCAAGTGATTCTACAAGCTCAATTCCTGTCAGGAAAACTAAATACACTGGCAGACGGACTAAGCAGAAACGTCATGGACCCACACGAGTGGAAACTGGAACCAAGGATTTTCCACATGTTGACAAGCAAGTGGGGGAGCCCAGATATAGACCTGTTTGCCTCTCCCCAGAACCATCAATTGGACAAATTTTGCACAAGGATTCCCTACAAGCTAGCTTGGAAAGTGGATGCTCTGTCCTTCAGCTGGAAAAAACCTATCAGTTTATGCCTTTTCTCCTCTGCCTCTGCTCTCCAAGGTACTACTAAAGATCAAACAGGACAAGCCAAGGACGATTTTAATTGCACCAGACTGGCCACACCAGCACTGGTACCCCCTCTTGCGCAGTGTGTCACGCTTGGCCCCATGGCACCTGCCTCAGACTCCTTCCCTGTTGTCTGAGCAGGAGAACCTGATTCTGCACCCTCAGCTGCAAACCCTGAACCTAGCAGCCTGGATAATTATCTAATCTTTCCTTTACCATCCCTCAGTAAATCAGTGATGGATATCATTTTAGAGGCAAGGAGGCCTAGTACTAGAAAATCTTATGCTGCAAAATGGAAAAGATTTTGTGCCTGGAATCAATCTCAAGGGATGAGCGCAGCAGTGCCCAATTTACCTCAGATTCTACAATACTTGATTGAGATGCTTCATAAGGGTTTGTCCTTTTCCTCCATCAAAATTCATGCCTCAGCCATTTCAGCTCATATCATCACAGATCCTCCCCTCTTCTCTCACCCACTGCTCAAGCAGTTCCTCAGAGGGGCCAACATTTTAAGGCCACCCAGGAGAGCTCCAACTCCAGCCTGGGACCTTAACTTTGTCTTGGATAAACTCACTCTTCCTCCTTTCGAGCCAGCTGCTACTGCAGATTTAAAATTCCTTCCTGGAAACCGCTTTCCTTTTAGCAATCACTTCTGCAAGAAGGGTATCTGAATTACAGGCCCTTATGACAGTAGAGCCTTTCATCATCTTTGATGTGGTCAGGGTGTCCCTCAGAGCCAACCCCTCCTTCATGCCCAAGGTGGTATCCAGTGTGGCTCTTAATCAGTCCATTCATTTGCCTACCTTCTTTCCTAACCCACAGAACAAAGGGGAATGGATACTGCACTCCTTAGATGTGCACAGACAACTTAGATTTTACTTGGACAGGACTAAACCTCAAAGGGAATCTGAACAACTGCTGGTGGCATTTGCTGCAGGGACAGAGGGGGAAGCTATTTCAAAGCAAACCATTTCAAAATGGATAGGTCACTGCATTCATTTCTGCTATAAGCACCATGGAAAACCTATCCCACAGGGCGTCAGACCCCATTCAACCAAGGCTGCATCTACCTCCACAACCTTTCTCAGGGGCATTCCTACCAGGGACATCCTAGAAGCTGCTACCTGGATTTCTGTACTTACTTTCTTCAAGCATTATCATTTGCCAATTTTCTCTATATCCAGAGCAAGCTTTGCCACTGCAGTCTTGCAGGGTCTTATAGCTGGTCCTAATTCTATTTAAATTCCTCCTCCCAATCTTAGCTTTGGGAATCTACCCAAATGTAATGACTGCAACAATGAAACATGAAAAATATAATACAGTTGTGTACACTTACCATAAATGTAGATGTTCGAGTGTATTCACTGTTGCAGTCCTGGTTACCCTCCCTCCAGCCCCCTTTCTTCTTTTGGCTATTTCTGTACTCTCTCTTACTATGCTCAAAAAGCTTTTTGGTGTATTTGCTTTTTTGTTGGAGGTATATCCTTGTAATTATTGATTTAATTGCTTCCCATTAGGGGGCACCTGACATCTGGGGCAAGAAAAACTGATGTAATGGCATTGGCTGCATGTTTTATACCCCTGATGACCTGACGTCATGGAAGAAGGGACAGCATCTGACTCTGGACCCAAGACTTTGTTAATCAGGCCGACTGAGGGCTACTGCGGGCAGATAACCCAAATATAATGACTGCAACAGTGAATACACTTGAACATCTACATTTATGGTAAATGTACACAACTGTACTGTACTGATATTGATTGGAATTGAGTAAGGAGGGCCTTCATCAAGGCCCAGATTCATATGGGGGTTCATAGGTATATACTAGGTTAAAGACCACTGGGAAATTTATAAGCCGTGCAGCTTAACCTAATTGTATGCCTATGTATCATGGGAGTTTATTAGGATGAAGTATGTTAGGAAGTTTCTAGAGATTGTGGGTGTGTTAGTTTGGGCATTACTGTCAGCCTCTGTATGTCAGAGACATAGTGGCCAGATCCATGTGAATTGGTTATCTCCCATCCATTGCTCATGCTTACTCTTAAATAGGGTGAGGGATGGGCTCAGCTTCACATAGGTGTGGAGACTGTCCAGAGAATGGGGATCCTCTTGAGGCACATGTCTGTCTTGCTAACATGTTTTATATATGTCAGAAGCAAAATTTAAATCCTTGAATCTTGTGGTTCTGATGCTGTTTGTTTTGTTGATGTGCAAAAGGTCCATCAGAGCTGGATCTGAGGATTCCTTGTATGCCAGACAGAGATCACCTGTCAGTAACCTGTAGAAGGCTGAGTATAGAGATTGGGCTTTAATGTTATCCATATAGGATGTGATGCTTATACCCTGGATTCTCCTGGTAAGGAACCTTTGTCAACATTCCATTTCTTGCATGTGTCTGGTCATATACACGCCAAAGGTGTAATTATACTCGATGGGTCTGATAAAGGCCGAATAAATTGACACTTTGACTTCCATAGATGTGGATGCCATGCCTTTATTTATAATTTGGGCAACACTGAATGATTTTCTTACTACCGTGGCTACATGTTGGCCAAAGGCCAGATTACTGTCTACATATATTCTCAGATCCTTGACTACCAGGTCAACTCTTAGGGATGTTTTATTGATGGAATAATTTGCTTGGGTGGCAGTTTTCCCAAAAGGCATTATAATGCATTATTTGGCATTGAGTTTTAATCCATGACTTTGGCACTAGTCATTTGTCTGTGTTAGACCCTCTTGTAAGATGTTTGTATCATGGGGATAAGCTATGATCGCTCCCAATTTGCAATCATCTGTGAACTTGGTCAGCCAAAGGCCTTTAACATTAGCCTTTACCTCTGAGAAGTAGTTGCCAAATTGGAGTAATCCCAGCATGGAGCCCTGAGGTATCCTGCTGGCGACCAGTCTCTTAGTGGAGGTGGACTCACCAATCCTGACTTCATGGGTCCTGTCTGTGAGCCAGCTGGCAGTTCAGTGAGTTATGCAGGGGTTTATGCCCAATTTGATGAGTTTGCCAACTGTACTTGAGTAGGGTACTGTATTGAATGGTTTAGCCAGGTCCAGGTAGGTGGTATGCACCATTCTCCAGGGTGGATAGGGCTGGTCCAAGGGCATTGATTTACAATGTTCCTTCCTCAACATAGGATGTTCATCGTGTTACACTGCTGCAGTCATTACACTTGGGTTATCCTGCTGTCAGGCAGTTCCCCAGTCGGCCTGAGTTCCAAAGTCTTGGTCCGGCATCGGTTGCTGTCGCCTCCTCCCCGACATCAGTGCGACAGGGGTATATAAGATGCAGCCGATGCCATTTTCTTCAGTCTTTCTTGCCGCGCAGTGCCCGAAGCAAAAGCAGTTCGCAAGTGCCAGTCAGCCGTCTCCTGAGATTTTCATTCTGAATCCAGAACCGAAGTCTTCTACAAAGCTAAGTACCCCGTTGGGGAAACTTTTTCTTGCCTCAGACCGATGTCAGTAAAAGTTAATAACTGTATTTCTTGTTGGAAGCAAATACCTCATAAGGATTTCCATTCCTATTGTATCCCATGCCTAGGCCCAGACCACGATGTCACTGGTTGTCGGTTTTGTGCTAGGTTTAATAAGCGCATTATTAAACGTCGGTTGGATTTTGCCCAACATTATTTTGGTAGAAAATTCAATTATACCATGCCGTCGGAACTTCCGACGACTGGAATACACAAAAAGTGCAAAGACAAGGATAGGCATCCGAGGCCCAAAACTGATGACAAAGCCTCTTCTAGGCCAGTCGATGGTTCTCCGGTTTTCAGCGAGACGCCTTCGCAGCCCCTGACGACCGCTTCTGTAGAACCACATGCCGCCTCTGACTCCCACGTGGAGATGGCTCAGCCTTCGGACGCACAAGTTATTCAGCCTACCAAGACTAACCTGTCAGAGGAATCCTGAGTAGCTGAGCAAGCATTAAACCCTCAGCTAAGTCTAAGCCTCCTTCAAAATCAAAGAAACAAATACAGCATTCTCCAGGACAGGCCTCCATGCCTAAGAAACAAATGCTCAAAATGTCCGAAGACCTAATCACTCTGATCAGGGGGTCCCATCCCCTTCCTGATAAAAGGCCTAGACAGGATGCAGAGTATGACTCATCCGACCAGGTGTCCATCTCTTCTGATTCATCCTCAGACCTAGGATACTCTTTACCCCCTTATGAGGATTCTGATGCTGAGGAATTAATTCCATCAGCCTCACCGCCTGAGGACTACTCCTTTGGGGAAACCCTACATACCATGAGGGAGCATTTCCACTGGGAAGGCCAGAATTACTCAGAATCCAAGAAAAGGCTCAGAGACTTCCTTTTATTACCTCAACACAGACCCCTTGCTATTCCGCCAGTATTGGATATTGTGGATGATGTGTATACTGAATCCAACTTAAATCCTGATTCCTTACCTCCAGCCCCTGTTAAACCTGACAGATACTACAGAGTCCCTGACTCGCATAAATTTCTGTACAAAAGCCCTGTAGCTGACCCTGAAACTATTTCTCAGGGACCCAAAGGAGTTAAGGCCTCATCAGCCAAGAATCCAGTTCCGTCTGACAGAGATTCCAGAGCATTAGACAGATGGGGAAAGAAAGTATATACGTCTGCCACTTTAGCAATGAGAGCCTTAAATTGCCAGTTTCACATGCTAAAATATCAGCAATTTTTACTGTCTCAGTTAAAACAAAAAAATGCTTCCAGAATCAGATCCTCCTAATTTTAAAGAAATGCAGGATTTATTGCATGCAGATGAACAAGTGGCAAAGCATACTTTGCAATGTGGTTTTGATTCTCTAGAGGCCTCCTGCAGAGCAGCAGTTACAGGCTCTGTCATTAGAAGACATGCTTGGTTAAAAGAACATACGGTACCAGAACATGTTAAAGCAAAATTATTGGATGCACCTTTGTAGCAGCATGTGTTATTTGGACTTAAGGCAGAAGAGGTATTAAAGAAAATGGAGGCTAAGGCAACATCTATGCAAACGGTGAAGGATTTCTTACAGGTTCAGCCTCCTAGATTTAGAAGAAACTGGGCAACTAAGAATTGGTCCTTTCCAGTTACAGACAGACCTCAAAGGGGAAGATACAGACGTCCAAGAGGTAGAGGTCAAACACAAGGTCCTTACAGGCCTCGACAATGGGTTGCATCAGGCCAGAAAGAAGGGGAAGACAGGCCCCAACCATACAAAAAGCAGCTCCAATGACTTCCCACTAAGCTGCCAAGCAAATCCCTCTTGGCAGCCCCCTTTGGAGGAAAACTGACACTCTTCTACCAAAATTGGCAAATGATCACCAAAGACAAATGGGTTCTCAACATTGTATTTCAAGGTTACAGATTCCACTTTCACACTCTGCCAAGGTTAAAAGGAATGCCAAATCTGCCACCAAATCAATGGGCAGAGGCTCAAAAACAAATTACAGCACTCATGGATATGAGAGCTATTCAAAAGGTACCATCACAGGAGCAAGGACAAGGATTTTATTCAAGACTCTTTCTGGTACCCAGAAAGGACAAAGCCTGGAGGCCCATTCTGGATCTTTCATCTCTAAACACTTACCTGAATGTTCCGAAATTCAAAATGTTGACACTACAGCAGCTTCTTCCCATGCTGGGCAAGAAAGCTTGGCTCGTGACTTTGGATCTCAAGCAGGCATACCTGCGTGTCCCTATCAGACAAAACTGCAGAAGATACCTCAGATTCATAGGTGGTTCAATGCACTACCAATTCTTTGCACTGCCCTTTGGCTTATCTACTGCGCCCAGGGTCTTCACAAAGTGCCTGGCACCAGTAATTGCATTTTGCAGACAGAAGGGAATTCAAATTTATCCGTACCTGGATGACTGCCTGATTCAAGCAGAGAGCAAGGACATTCTTCTAAAGCATCTGGCGTTTGTAAAAAAGTTATTAAGTTGCCTAGGGTACACAGTAAATGAAAAGAAATCAAAACTAGTGCCCTCACAAGAGATTATATTCCTGGGTGCCAGCTTGAACACAACGGCCCAGATGGCTTATCTCATGGCAGACAAGCAAGGACAACTGACTCAATACTTTCAATTGATGGCAACAAAGACCCAACTCCCTGCAAGAAAAATTCTGCAGGCTTTGGGTTACATGGCATCCTGCATACTACTAATTCCATATGCCAGACTGCATATGAGGAAACTACAATGGTACCTAAAGAATGTATGGTCTCAACACTGTCAAAGTTTGGAAACAGTTATACCACTAATCCCTTGCCTTCAACAGGAGTTTCAATGGTGGGCTCAAGCTTGTCACCTCAACAAGGGACAGCCTTTTACACAACCCACAGCCAGGCAAACACTGACAACAGATGCATCGGATTACGCCTGGGGAGCACACGTGGCAGGCAAATGTATTCAGGGCACGTGGCCTGTAGAACAAAGGCATCTTCACATCAATCAAAAAGAGATGCTAGCTGTACAAAATGCCCTTATAGCTTTCAAGGACCTGCTGCATCCAGGACAACTACTGCTAAAGACAGACAACACCACAGTTATGTGGTACATAAACAAGCAAGGGGGCACTCACTCCTACCCCCTATGCAGACAAGCCATGACCTTGTGGAACACAGCAATAAACCTTCAAGTTCATCTGCAAGCACAATTCCTGCCAGGAGAGAAAAACACAATGGCAGACAACTTAAGCAGAAACATCATGGATCCCCACGAATGGGAATTGAATCCACAAATATTCAGAATGATAACACAGAAATGGTGGAGCCCGGACATAGATCTGTTTGCATCCCCAATAAACTGCCAGCTACAGAAATTCTGCACAAGGAGTTACCATCCACAAGCATGGAAAGTGGATGCCCTCTCATTCAGCTGGGAGAACCTACAAGTATACGCTTTCCCACCACTACCTCTCCTGCCAAAGGTACTCATAAAAGCCAGGCAAGAAGAGCCAAAGATGATCCTGATTGCACCAGACTGGCCACGTCAGCACTTGTACCCAATCATAAGGAGCTTAGCACAAGAACCACCCTGGATTTTGCCTCAAATCCCACATCTGCTGACTCAGCACAGCAATCAAATACTACACAGCCAGCTAAAGACCTTAAACATAGCTGCATGGAAGATTCCCTAGTCAAGCAAGCAATGCCTCTCTCCAAAGCTGTTATGGATGTCATTCTGGAGGCCAGAAGGCCTAGTACCAGGAAAGCCTATTCGGATAAATGGAAGAGATTCTGTGCCTGGAACCAAGCTCACAGCCTTGACCCTCTTGTCCCAAACATTCCTCAGATGCTACAATACTTAACTGAAATGCTGGACAAAGGCCTCTCCTTCTCATCCATCAAGATCGAAACCTCTGCCATCTCTGCTCATTACAACACGGATCTACCAATTTTCTCTAATCCCCTATTAAAGCAGTACCTCAGAGGGGCAAAAAACATAAGACCGCCCTGTAGAGCATCTACTCCAACTTGGGACCTCAACTTTGTTTTGGAAAAACTAACTTTACCTCCTTTTGAGCCAGCTAACACAGCAGAATTAAAATATATCTCTTGGAAAACTGCACTGCTCCTGGCAATTACATCAGCATGAAGAGTTTCAGAATTACAGGCACTAATGGCAGTGGAACCTTTCCTCATTTTCCACCAGGACAGGGTGTCTTTAAGAACTAACCCTACGTTTATGCCAAAGGTGGTATCCAGTGTGGCTCTAAACCAAACTATTCACCTGCCAACTTTTTATCCTAAACCACAGAATAAAGGGGAGAGACTACTGCACTCTGGACATTCACAGGCAGTTACGCTTCTACTTGGACAAAACCAAAGCTTTCAGAAAATCTGAACAATTATTGGTAGCATATGCTGCAGGAGCACAGGGAAAAGCCATTTCAAAACAGACAATTTCAAAATGGATAGGACATTGTATACGTTTCTGCTACACATGCCATGGAAAACCTGTACCTAGTATCATTAGATCTCACTCCACCAGGGCAACAGCCACTTCAACTGCCTACCTCAGAGGAGTACCTACCAAGGATATTATGGAAGCAGCAACTTGGAGTTCTGTACATACCTTCACCAAGCATTACCATCTGCCTCTATACTCTAAATCCAGAGCTGGCTTTGCCACTGAACTGCTGCAGGGCCTTATAGCCACCCCTAATGCCTTATAGAACCAGCCACCCTACCTCAGCTTTGGGATTCTACCCAAGTGTAATGACTGCAGCAGTGTAACACGATGAACATAGTACAGTTTTGTACCTACCATAAATGTAGATGTTCGAGTGTATACACTGCTGCAGTCCAGGTTACCCTCCCTCCTTCCCCTCTTACTGCCTGGTACATACCTAGGTCTTCTACCCTTTACTACCTATGGGGAGTATTTGCTGGTAGCTGTAAGTTGTTTTTTGCTTTTCTTATGTATGCTTTATTAGCAATTGGAATTGCCTACCTATTTAGAGGCACCTGACATCTGGGGCAAGAAAAACTGAAGAAAATGGCGTCGGCTCCATATTATATACCCCTGTCGCACTGACATCAGGGAGGAGGTTACAGGAACTGACGCCGGACCAAGACTTTGGAACTCAGGCCAACTGGGGAACCGCCTGATGGTAGGATAACCCAAGTGTAATGACTGCAGCAGTGTATACACTCGAACATCTACATTTATGGTAGGTACAAAACTGTACTTTTTAGTGATGGAGTCTTTGGAGCTAAGAAGTATCCCAGTGCATCCTGCTTCAGCAGTGACCAGATTGGTTCTATCTGTGCTGACTCTCCAGCATTTGATGCACAAAACACAGATTCCTCCTGTATTGAGTGCATCTTGGCATTAACCCTTCAAGTCCTCATCTGTCTTTCTAGTGGTGATATATTCTGCTCTGTTTTCAATGTTCTAGTCATCAGGGTCTGGAGGTGTTGGCTCTGATCTAGATGCCAGAACTATCTGATCTGTCAACAACAGGGGCTCTTTTCTCAGTTTGTCATTGTCCTCCTTTGGGAAGAGACAGTACTAAAGGGAAGGTCCTCTGGGTGGACTGGCTCTGCATCGTCCTTCAGTTTCTTTGAGAGGATCATTGCCTACCTGTCACTGCAGGCAGAGGATGCTCTGTCAGTTTTGGCTTCTCCCTCTGACTCCACTCTTTCTATGTCCACAGCCCACATCATTGAACCCAAGGACAAAGAGCTGAATGCCTTGAACTCCCACTTCAGCAAAGATCCCAGTACTCTTTGGGAGCTTTGGAAGATTCCCCTCTAGATTCTCCAAGAAAGTATACATGCAAAAGGAGACAACTAGATTACCCAACAGAATCTCTCACTTCAGGCACTGATCTCAGTGATGGGGAAGGTTCCCCACAGTCTCTTGACTCCAAGTATGATGAAATTCTAGAATTAATATAGCAGAGGAGTACTTGGCTCATCAACCCCCCCCCCCTCCCCTGAATTAGGAGGTTCTCCTTGAGGCACTCAGGTTGACCCCCCTCCCTATACTTCGTAAGTAGTCCCTACACCCAGCCACATTATTGATCTGGTGGCAGAGGGGGTATGGCAGGAAGATGATGTCGTGGAATATCAGTCCCACAAACCTGGCAGGATACTGTTGATGCCTAAGGACAAACATCACTGAAGCAAAGCCCCCCAGTGGACTCTGTTATTGTGGCAGCAGCCATGAAAAGAGAACTTTTCAGTGAGAATGCTACAGTCTAATCTCCTGTCAGGGAGTCCAGTGTGGTGGACTACATGTGGAAGCAAGCCTATACCTCAAGCACATTTACACTTCAAGTGCTGAACTGTATCACTCATATGACAAGGCTACTTCAAGACTTAACAGAGCAGGTGCTGGACTTCTTGTGAAGGCTCAATACACCAGACACTCAAAAAAAGGTAAACAACGCTGTAGTTACTAGTGACTCAGTCTCCAGAGTGGTTAGGGCATAACCATGTAACGCCATTTCTCTTGGCACTTATTTGATTTTGCAGACAACTTCAAGGCATCATTTGTCAGTACTTCATATAACAGGCTGACCTTTTTTGAACTGAAGGTCAAAGAGAAGTTTCTGAAAAATGAACAGGGAGGTAAACACACACTGCCTTAGGATTGTGCTTTGAACTCCCTCAAAGGTCCTTCTGTAAGAACCGAGGGGGTGGGGGCGAAGCTCTCTGATGTAAGAAATCTCAGCACCTTCCCTTTGACTCCTTTTCAAAGAAGAGAAACAGTGGCAAAGGGGGATACTTTAATGACCACTGTCACAGAGTGGGTCTTCAAAATGAGGGATGTGGAGGTTCTACTTTTAGGAAGCAACCTTCATGTCCCTGAGGGCTTGCCTGATTGCTCCACTCTGTTGACCATTATAGGTCTCATGTCTTTTCACCTGAGGTTGTGATTAGCCATCACATGCAATAGCTGAGTGAAGAACATAATATTTAGAGGCTGCACAAAACCCATTTCTCATCAGCCCCAAAATTATCCCTGCCCCCCCTCATGTGCCACCCTGCCAGAAGAAGACAGTGGTGAAGGAGATTGCTCAGCTCTTTCATAAAAGAGCCATCCAGAAAGTCCCACCAGATCAGAAAGGGTCCAAAGTCTGTTTTATTTACTTCAGCAAGAGACTATAGGCTTTGTTTGTGTCTGTCCTTAGGCATTTCTCACAGTCTTTCAAAAGTTCCTGCTGGAACCTTCACAATGCTCTCTTATTCATAGGATGTCATCTGGACGTGAGGTGAAGAACTGTAAAACTTCCAGAAGAACAAATGGTAACATTGAAAACTATGATCTCAAAACTCTGTCTTATGTCTTACATTCCTGCATTGCTGATTCTACTAGTTGTAGGTTTTATTTATAGATATTCCAAGGCTCCTGAGCCTCATGACCATTCTCCCCCCTTGCTAGTAACCACCCCCCCCCAGGCTGCACCCCCCTTTTGTAGGAAGGCTATAGCGGTCAGTCCTAGAGTAAATTTGTAGATACCAATCCAGTCATATAGTTTATTTTTAAGAAAGATTGGTGATTTTCACAGCTTAACATACAGGAAAAGTTAATTACAGAGGTTTGGGAGGCACATATCACAGTTTATGAGGTCAGTTATAATACATTCTGTGGCTTTGCATATGAGGCTTGTAAGGCTGATAGGTTTGTAATTACCCAGGCCAGTTGTATGGACATCCATATGATGGGGGCATCTGACTGTTTTGTGCTTCTCATCAGGGAGAAAGCCAGTACCTAAATTTAAGTTAAACAGTTTGAGGATTTTTTTCTGTAAGGGCTTAACCATATTAATTAAGCAACCAGGTATATTGTCAGGTCCCATGGAGAAAGTATTTTAAGTCTTGCTTAGCACTTTCAATAAATGATCTTTTGAGATAATTGGGAGAGTAAGGCAGTCAGATGTTTTGGAGCTTTGAATAAAAGTCTTAAAGGTGAAGTTGGCACTAAATTTGTAAGAATATTGGCAATGTCAGTTGGGTCAGAATAGTAGACCCCATTATGAATATGTTTTGAGCAATGTACAGTATTTTTTTAAGTTTTCTAATAATAGCCAGTGAAGGATTTATAGTTATTTTTAGCTTCATAGGCCAGTCTAAGTTTGTGGGCTTTTTTAATGGACCTAATCGTGTTCTTCATTATTCATAATATTTTTGATGTAATCCTTGAGAAGTTGGGTTTTAGATCTATTAAATGATTTAAGGAGTTAGTTTAGTTTGTTCTATAATTTATTTATGGCGGTTGACCACTAGGGTATCTTGTGTTTGAGTTTCCCATGATACTTGGTTTTGGTTGAGACTGCTAGCTCTATGTATCATTCTAGTTAGGTACAGAATTCCTTATGTATGCATTCTGACACTTATGGCTACGACAGTCACACTGGTTCCTCATTCATGGTTGTACATGAGGAAATTAGGGTGGATCCTTTGCATTCAGTGGCCCCAATTCCTGGATGCAGTCAACACTCCTGTTCATCTTTCATCTACTTGCTTGTCATCTAGAGTGGTGGATCCAGTCGTCCTCCATCACTACAAGAAAACCATTCATTCATCCTACTCCTTCAGAAGGCCACAGTAATCATGGGTTCTTTGTGTGTGGGGGGTACATTTCAAGGAGAGAATTGCCCAAGGGATGTGGACTCAGTGAGAGGCTAATCTTCACATCAGTGTTCTGGAGATTAGGGAGGTCCTTCTAGTATTTCAGGCTCTTAAGGACTTTCTTTCCCTGCTGTATGATTTCTGTTGTTACAGACATCTGTGGTATGATGTATCAACAATCAAGGGGTAACCTGCAACTATCCCCTGTGTCAGTAGGCCATGAAAATGTGGCAATGGCTGATGTCTTTGCACTGTTCTCTGACAGCAATGCACTTTCTGGGATGGACCACCTATTTGGTGGGCAGGCTCAGCAGATGCATTTTGATGCATTGTGAGTGGTCCCTCAATCCATCAGTAGCACAGATGATATTCTGCTGCTGTGGCAAACCTTGCTGCAATGCCTTTGCATCCATGACCAGCACTAAGTGTAGCAGCTATTTTGTTGTGTTTCATTCCCAGGGGCAGACACCCAGGGATGCTTTGGTCTGTCGGTGGCCTCCTGGTCTCCTTTATGTTTTTCCACCACCACCTTTCATGTCAGAGTTCCTAGAGAAAGCATCCCTCTGCAAGACCTCAGTCATCCTCATAGCCCCCTTATTGGCCGAGGCAAATGTGATTCCCAGTGCTTTGGTTTCACCTCACAAAACAGCCCTGACTGCTTGATTTTAGACCAGATGAATTGTCTCATTTCCAGTGAGGCTAAGTAGGATACTAGATTCCTCAAACTAAGCTCATTGTTTCTCCACTTCCTGTGATGGGCAGGGATCCATCGTTTCCCCAGGGTGGTTCAAATCATTTCCATTTCTCAGAAGGATACCACTTGTAAACTCTATAGGGGTAACTGGAACCCCCCCCCCCAAGCAACCCAACAGACTGGACCAGTTTTCAGCTTCTCTTTGATTGTAGCACCAACTGCTATTTCCAATTTCCCAAGATTTTAATTCTCTATCCTTAGCCTCTTAGAAGGTCTGTAAAAAATTTCTTAAAGGCACTTACTTTTTAGACCTCCTGTTAAGGATCCCAGTCCACCCTGAGATCTAAACTTTATTTTGGAGACTTTGACTTGAGCCTCGTTTGAACCAGCTTTTCTTGGGACTTAAGACACTGCTCCCTGATGACCTTGTTCTGGTAGACATCACTATAGCCATATGAATATTGGAGTTGCATGGTGTCTCTTAGTGGCCTCCTTATTTAGTTTTCCATAAATACAGAGTCTCCCTTAGAACCAATACATGCTCATCATGTTGCTGCTGCAGTCGCTTTAGCTATATGGGTTATATCCTGTCAAGAATATAACAGCTGGTCAGCTTTCAAAGCCTCAGGGCACCTTCCATGCACCCAAATTATCAGTCACATCGAATTGTGCTGACTTAAAAGCCAGATTTGGGGGCCAAGTCCTCCAGAGCTTTCCTGCTATGGAATAGAGCATTCCTCTGCAGGCTTTTGAAGATCAACAGTCTTTATTGAGCAGATAAGTTCCCTTCTTGGGAAAACCTTCCACATTAAAAAAAAGTTTGCTTATTGATAACATTTTGCTAGGAAAGTTATTTTTAAGCTAGGAGTTTGTGTTTTAATGGACTTTCACAAGACTTAACTATATTTTTACATGAGAGTGCACTTTTTCCTGTCAGTTTAAAAGTTGATTAAATTAACTGAAAACCATTTTTCTCTGGAGAAATTGTTTATTTTACTTTTTGGGGCTGGTAAAGTCTTTTAAAGTGCGTCTTACTGTGTTTGTTTGTGAAAAAAGGGAAAGAGGCTCCATTTTTGGCTTGTCCGTACTACAAACTACTAGTCCCTCAGTCGGTCCTTCTTTCAACCACAAAAAGAAAAGGTTCAGCAAACAGCTATTCCCACCACAGCAGGCTAGCAGTTTACCTCAGCTGCAGGTGGGTGACTCTGCTGTGGTCATAGCTTGTTCCTCAGACTAGTCATCTTTTACCCTGGATCCCTCTGGTGTAGTACCTACAGCCACTATGGACCTGGGATTAGTCATGACCTCTGCAGCGTTTGGGGTACCCTCAGTGTGCAAGAGATACACAGGTTTGTCAGCCCTGGGAGAGGGAACAGGGAAGACTACTCTCTTTGATGTGAGTGTTGTGAGATCCCTGGGGAAGCTGCTGTTGGCCCCATTGTTCTTGTCAAAAAGAGACAGAAAACTAAACATGCACCTGTCTGTTCCTCCTCAAATTTCTTTAAACTTTGGATCTGACACCTGGTTTAATTCAGGCTGTTGGTCCTTCTTTTTAAGGTGCTTTCCAGTAAAAGAAAGAGGAATACTTCTTTTCCTGAAGAAATTCAAGATTTTGAATCCAGACAGGAAGATGAAGGGACAGATAACAGGGTTTTCTGGACATTTTTCTGCTTCATACTCAGAGGAGAGCTCAGTTTCTGGTTATCCCTGTAGTGGTTTCTCTTACTCTGAAACTATTTCCAGAATGTGCCAGTGTTTTCAGTGGGAAAGCAGTGAGGTTTTTCAGTCCCTCATAAATACTATGAGATGTTACAGAACAAATTTCTAGAACCTTCACCCATTCCTCCAGTTCAGTCATTTTTGGGGGATATGTGTGTCCCTGCCTGAAATCATCATGATAATCAGACTGCGGTCTCTAAAAAGGCAGATAGAATGTATAAAGTTTCTTAATCTTTTACGTTTATATACACTTTTTTCCTCAAACCTAACCCAGCAGCTATAGTTTTAGTTAATCCTACTGCTGAGAAGTATTTGGTTAATTCTAATCCAACTCTTTCTGACAACGATAGGAATATTTTTAACAAGTACGGGAAAAAAGATAAATGCTTCTGCAACTTTGATTTTCATAATTTTGAATTTTTAGGCTCGTATTAACGTTTATTGTGTTTAATTGTGAAAGTATGATGAATGATTTGTCTGCAGTTTCTTGTGAGAAAAACTCTGCTTTAAATCATTTGGTTTCTTCCATTTTACAAGTTACAACTGCTATATGTGTGTGTGTGTATGTATGTGTGTGTGTCTCAGCTGATACTTCTTCCAGGGCTACGATCACTGGTATAGTTTTGAGGAAGTTTGCTAGGCTGCGTTCTCTGAAACTCCCAGATGATGTGAAAAAATTAGATTTTAAATTCTCCTTTGAGTGAGATTTAATTTTTTGGTTCCTCTGCTGCAGATGTTAACAAAAAGTGTGATGAAAGGAGTAAACTGAATTAGGGAATATTTTAAGATTTTTTTCAGCCTTCCTTTTCCAAATTTTCTAATCGATTCTTTAACCCCTCATCCAGTTTTGACAAAAAAACAAAATAAGTAGTCTCAACAGAATGTGGGTAAAGAGATGTTTAAGAAATAATGACAGGAGATTCAAAAAGAATTCAGGAACACCCCTAAAAAAGACAGTCCAACAAGACAGAATGTCTATTTAAGGGATCCCCCCCCAACTTGGCCGTTCCCTTTCTCTTCTAGAAAGTCTGAGTCTCCACTTTTCTCTTTCAACCAATAGTTTCAGACAAATGGGCTCTGAAGATTATTCAAGTTACTGATGGCAGTGAGAGCAAACCCCTCCTTTCCAGGGGGTAATTCCTTATCCACCAGACTAGACGTCTTTATTTCCCCCTGTCCTTCAACTCAGTGCTGTCCCAGGGAGTGATTAAGACCATTTCCTATTCCCCAGATTTGGAATGGTTTTTATTCATTGTTTTTATTGCCAAGGAAAGAAAATGCTTGGAGACCAGTTCTTGGTCTTTTTTCCTAAACCTGTTTGTGAAAGTTCAAAATGATGTCACTTCACAACCTGCCAACTTTTCTACCTGTTTTAAGTTTCCTGGTAACGCGAAATTTAAAGGATGCTTATCATCACATCTCTGTTCATCCAGATTTCATGCATAAGGTTTTGCGTGTCCAGATTATATTATCAGTTCTCTGCCTTACCCTTTAGTACAGGGGATCCACATTTTCCATATTTAAGCAGATTGTTTATTTTTGCAGTCTTTTCCATAGTGTCAGGAATCTCTCACTTGGTTGAGAGATTTCTTACACAAGTTGAAATTCCAAGAGAACATTTAAAAGTTTTTGTGGACTGTTTCACACAGGATTGTGTTCAACGGGTGTCAGCTAGATACCTTAGTTCAAATAGCTTTGCTTCCACAGGAAGATGTAAATCTATATCTAGAACTATTTCTGAGGTTTTCCAGTCAGACTGCGGTCAATGTTAGGGAATACCTCAGGGTTAGGTTCATAGGCTCATACTAGGCTATCTGCCCTGGGGCAATTATAAGCCTAGCCTGATTCTGTATGGCTTACGCCACCCCTTGATTTGAGTATACTGTGCCCTTTTTAAGGTTTAGTTTACTGTGCCTCTGTCTAATAGTGACACGGGAGTAATCCCTGGGACAAACCTACGATCCCCCATCCACCTATCGAGATTCTTCTTGAAGAGATTCAGTGAGGTGCTCTGCCTCACATGAACTGGAATTCTATTCCAGAGGGTTATGAACCTGTCCCTCCAGCAAGTTCTATTTATTTCTGTGCTGAGGTTCAAGTCCCTCGAGCGTGTGGCTCTAAGGGATTTAGATTTACTGAGGTGGAGCATGTCCATTAATTCTGGATTTGACATAGCTTTGTATGTCAGGCATAGATCGCCTCGGAGTAGGCGGTATGCAACTGAGTAGAGCTGGAGTTTTTTTAACCGAGCAGCATATGGCATCTGTTTGAGACCCTTGATCCTCTTGGTGAGATACTTTTGGGGTCTTTCTAATTGCTGCAGGTGTCGGGTAAGGTACATCCCAAAGGGGCATTGTATTCTATGATGGGCCTGATGAGGGATGAATAAAGGGGCACGATTACCTCTCTTGATCTAGATGTGAAACCCTTCGTGATGAGGTGGGCTATGTAGAAGGTCTTTCTAACCACTTTGGCAATGTGGTTTTCAAAGGAGAGATTGCAATCAACTTGGGTCCCCAGGTCCCTAATAACTTTCTCTGTACTTAATGGGTTTCTGCCTATGTGGTAATTTGTGGGCACATTGTTTTTGCCAAAGGGTATGACTATACATTTTTTGGCATTTAGCTTTAAACCATGGCGCTGGCACCAGTTATCTGTCTCTGTGAGACCTTTTTGAAGGATGTTTGTGTCAGCTGGAGAGTTGATTATGGCACCCAGTTTGCAGTCGTCTGCGAACTTGGTGAGCCATAGTCCTCCCACGTTTGCCTGTACCTCGGAAAAGTATATACCGAACAAGAGTGGTCCCAGGACAGAACCCTGTGGGACGCCACTTGTGACCGGTTTCGAGACTGACATGGCTCCAGCAACTCTCACTCTGTGGGTTCTGTCTTTGAGCCAGTTTGTGACCCATCTTGTGACATAGGGGTTTATATTTAACCTGGATAGCTTATCTATGATGCCCGAGTAGGGTATTGTTTCAAATGCCTTTGCAAGGTCCAGATAGGCTGTGTGGACTACCTTTTCTTTATCTATGGCTTTGGTGACTGTTTCGAAGAAGTCAACCAGGTTCAAAAGGCAGGATCTGCCCTTGACAAAGCCGAACTGGGTAGGATCTAGTGTCTGTAGGTCCCCAATGTCTTTGTTTATGAGCTCCATGATGATCCTCTCCATAGCCTTGCAGACTAAGCTAGTCAGGCTTATGGGTCGATAGTTTCCAGGGTCCGTAGAGGCTCCACCTTTGTGGAGTGGGACCACTGTTGCTGTACGCCATTCTGTGGGCACATATCCTGTAGTGAGGCTGAGATTGTATAGCTGTTTTATTTGAGGGATTAGTTCCTCTTGGAGTTCATGTAGGACGCAACCTGGTCCCATGGAAGCAGTGTTTTTTGCTTTGGAGAGGGCAGCCTTCACCTGGGCATCAGAGATGTTTGGGAGGCAGCCCTCTGCCGGGATAGATACTTGCTCTTTTGGGGGGAGGGAGTGGAGAAGTTTGCACTGAACCTGTCTGCCAGGACTCATATATGTGTGTGTGTGTGTGTATGTATGTGTGTGTGTGTATGTATGTTCAAAAAATATGGTCTGGGTCTCATGGCATCCATGATTCTCATGGTAGAGAAGCATGCTAGATTCTCTATCCCATGATTCTCATGCTAGAATGACTTTACATGAGAAAGATACAATTATACCTGAAGTCTCTTTGGTCTCAGCAGCAACATCCTCTGTCTGTTCAAATCTCTGTACTGGGGTTTTTCAGAAGAGAAATTTGCTGTCTCCATCAAGTCCAGGTCTCTCCTTCTCCCATCCTAATCCAAAGCAATTAGTCACCACTGATGCCTCAGAATTCGCTTTAGGAGCAGTTTCAGGATGGATAAAAGTCAAAGGTATGTAGGATACCAAGGATAGACACAATCACATAAATATAAAAGAAATACTTACCCTGATCAAGGCATTTAAGTCTCTGAATCATCTTTCATCTCTTGGACCTGTTCAAGTTGTTACAGGTAATACCACAATCATGTGGTACATCAGTAAGCAAAGAGGAACCATGTCATACCCCTTTGCAGAATAGCCATGTTAGCTGGGATATAGTTTCACAGCACATTCTCACTCTAAAGGCATCCTACATTCCATCACAGCAAAATTTTGTGGCAGACAAGCTGAGTAGGAGAAGGGCAGTGTCTGAATTGTAAGCTCTTATAGTGCATCAACATTATCTCATTTTCCACAGAGACAGTGTTTCTTTGAGAAGTCCTTTTATGCCTGAAGTTATATCCAAGATTACTTTAAGCCAAACTATCCATCTCCCTGTTTTCTTTAATGTACATTAAAATGAGGGAGAAAGGCTACTCGATACTTTTGATGTTCACAGACAACTCGGGTACTGTCTTGACAGAGCTAAATCTTTCAGATCTTTGGATCAGTTGTTCATTTCTTGTGAGGGTAAGATCATGTAAGAACTTGTGCCAAAACAGACCATTTCCAAAAGTTTGTCTCAGGCTATTACCTTTTGTTATACTCACCACAGCAAAACTGCTCCAGGCAGAGTCAAGGCCCACTCTACCAGAGCCTTGGCTTCATCTGTGTTTTTTTGGAAACTGTTAGATTCCAGAAGTATTCTAGAAGAAGCATCTTGGCCCTCTGTACATAGGTTCATAGGTGTTCACTAGGCTAACAACCACAAAGGCCTTTTTAAGCCTAGCCATGTATCCCAAATCTCTGATGAGTTCTGATACCCTTGATAAGTGTAAGCATGGGCCTGGGAGATAAACCATTTACAGGTTACCTGTTTGCATCAGAGACATAGGTGCCAAACCAGGGATGAATTTCCATTTTTCCATACAGTTGTCCAAGTTGCAGTTGAATTGGCTTAAGGAGGAACTCTGCTTCACATAGATGGGGAGCCTGTTCTGTAGATGGGGCAATCTCTGGGATACAAACCTCCCTCTCCAGCAGGTTCTACTTATATCACAGGCAAGGTTTAAGTCTTAATAACGGGTAATTCTGGTACTGTTTGTTTTGTGTTTAAAAGGCATTATAAGCTTCTCTAGGTCTACATCAGACTTTGCTAGGAGCATTCTCCAGGGGCTCCTGGACAGTTCCCCCTTCACCTTCCTTATGTAGTATGCTAAGGTAATTTACCCATGTAGCTAAGGCTACTGCAGCAGCAATGAGTGGGATGAACATAGTGCACTTGTGTAAGTAAACTTACCATCTGATGTCAGTTTTCATTCTATCCTCAACTGGTGAGTTCAAATCTGATCCCTCTGATCTGACTCTGCTGTTGCTAAAGCTTGTGGCAAGCAAAAACTCTCCCTTGCCAATAATGTTTCTATCCCAATTACCTCTGATCTTGTTTGCCGCTATAAGAGAAAGATTTGATGACCGTTACCCTTGAGCAGATAAGTTTGTAAAGTTTTGAATTCTCTTTTTTTTTTCCTAGTGAAGCCTTTATATTTCTTATATTCCTTTTATAGTCCTTAACGAATTGGCTACCCTTTTGATGTTTATTCTACTTAAAATATCTCTCTTCCTCCATCCGTGCATTTTTGTACCTTTGAATACTATTGATAATATGCTTTCCCTTTTTTCTCTGCATGCAGTGTAGGTTACTTATTACCATTGATGGTAAACTCTTTTCCTTCCTATCACTTTTATTTAAAAAAAACTCTTTAATTTCTGCTGTTGAATTTTTCTCCTTAAAAACTGTTGTTCCTACCATGGCAGAGAAGGAAGAGAGTCCAGCTGTATTCAAAAAATGTCTTAAGTGCGGGCAGAAGATTCCATTATCGGATACCCACCCTTTGTGTTTATTGCCTGAGTCCTCTCCATTAACAGGAAGATTGCTCGGTCTGTCATGGGCTTAACCCTAAAGCCCTAGTAGAGAGAAAAAATAAGTTGTATTGAAAGGGCTTCTTCCTTCTTTTGGAGAGGCTTTATCTGGAGCTATGTCCTCAAAAAAATCTGAAAGATTTAAATCTCCTTCTCCAAGCCCTTCTACCTCTTCTTCTAAGGCTTTGGAACAGCCAAGGAAAAGATCTCCTTCTGAGCCAACTTCTTCGGATCCTAAAGGGAAAAAAACTAAATTTTTGGATCTGACCTCAACTTCGGATCCGAAGCTCACAAAAAGGGATTAATCGGATTCAACCTCAACATCGAATCTGAAATAAAAAAAAAAAAGCCATATCAGAGTTCTTTGGATCGGAAGCATAAGCCAGTTGATCCAGCTACTCCATCCAGTATTGTTTACCTTCCAGGGACTAGATACTCCTCTTCAGTAAATCCATTTCCCTTCAGGGTTCCCTCTCCCTTTTTGGAGAGACCTAGGTCCCCCTCAGGATTTTCCACTCGCTCTTCCAGGAGTTTAATAGAAGAAGATGTGGAGAGAGTGGTGAGAAGAATTCTGTCGGCGCAGACTCTGATGGGTGACCCTTCGGTTCCTACCCCTTCAGATCAGGAGGTCTGATCTTCTGTCATAGCCCCTCTTCCAGTTCCTCCTCTGACTCATTCCACTGTCTCAGAGTTCTTGGATCCGAGCTGTCCAGTTCCGTCTGACTTGGATCTGAGGATAGAGGTATCCTCAGATCAAAAGTTCATTCAGATCCGGAGAGTTCTCAGAATTGAGGTTTCCCTGTCGGATCTGAGTTGTTGGACATGACTCTGAAGTTGTCAGAGCCGTCTCTGCACCTCAGAACCTTGGCAAGTGTTAGCTTGTTTCTGGCTTCTGCCTGGGGGGATTGTTCTTGGAGCTGGGAGGGACAGCGGTCCAGAAGCTTGCCTATTGGGATCCAAGGTCCTCTCCCTCTCTGGGGTGGTCTGCCTTTGAGGCTATGGAGAGAGCATTTTTCTGAACTACATAGATGATTCCTACCCCCATGGATCCTCAGTCTACAGCCTTGATGTCTCTGCCCTTGGAGTCTCAACCCTCTTTTCCACAGGGACAGCCAGTTCTGAAACCCCCAGCCTTCCTAACTGGTATACCGACTTCTACTGATACCTCTCCAAAGCATCCCACTGAGGAGGTCCCTAAGAAAAACACATGCAAGAGGAAGCACTTAGACTCCCCGGAGGAGTCTATCACAGAAGATACAGACTTTGAGGAGGGTGAAAGGTCCCCAGGGTCACCTCCTATCTCATTTGGAGACATCCTTGAAATCTTAAAACACAGAGGTGGCTGAAAGTCCAGCAACCCTTCTTCCAAGGATTCTGTATTCCTGGAGGCTTTCAGTACTGGCCCATCTACCTCCTGGGTGACTCCACCTACCGACAAGCTCATTGAGTTGATCTCTCGGTGGGCATGGAAGGATCCCAACATAATTGAAGTAATTCCTTGGAGACCTGACAAAATTATGGCACCACTGGAGGGCAAGCAATTTTGGGGAAAAGGGGTGCCTGTTGATGCCATGGTCATGGAGGAGGCCACTAAAAAGGAACTTGCCGAGCAGAGTTCCACTCTTCATTCTCCATCGGGTGATGGACAGGTTTAGGAAGCATGTCTGTGCTTCAGCGATCTTCGCCTGAAGGTCACTGAATTATTTGGCACATTTCAAAAGATTGCAGAGGGATTTGATTAAGGAGATTTCAAATACCCTCTCAGGATCCATTTCTGAGGAAGTACAATCGTCTACTTCTCAGTTTGCTACCCTGCAGTTCATGTCTAATTCATCCAAGAGGCTCATTTGGCATGTAGCCGAAGAAACCTCAAGGGCAGCGGGTTCAGACATTTCCATCAGGAGGCACGCCTTGATGCACATATGTGACTTTGTGAAGTCCCTCATGTCTTCATTGGTCAATGCTTTTTTTGACGGCACTTTCTTGTTTAGCCAGAAAGTGAAAGACACATTATTCAGGTGTGAAAAGGATGGAAAGACCCTGTCTACCATGGGCATATGTTTTTCAACACCTCAAAGATCCTTATTCAGGAATCAATGAGGTTTGTGGTTCAAAAAGTCCTCGGGACCTTTCCAAGATACATGTGGAGGAGGTTCCCCCCAGAGGTAGAGGGGGAATTCTAATGGTAGACACCACCCCCATGGCAGAGGTGGCCCACAAAACCAGGAGTCCAGGGATTTTTTTTTTTGACAGACCCTTCCAGCACTCCTGAAAAATGGCCTGATTGCCCTCCTCTGGAGGCAGTCGAGGGGAGTCGACTATCCCTGCAACAGAGAGCCTGGCTAGAAATAACAATGGATACTTGGGTGCAGAGGATTATTTCCAGAGGTTATATAATACCTTTTCCCTTTCTCCTCCAGTTTAAAGGAAAATCTGTGATGTCCACCCAGTCAGAGGGAACAAGCAGCAATTCAGGTACAAAGGCTGCTAGAAAAAGAGTCATCCAAGAAGTCCCAGCAGACCCACTAGAATACAGGGATTTTCTGGAGAAAACAGTCTAAGGTACTTGGTCCCGTGAAGAGAGCAATTTGCATGCCAGTGTCCTAGAGATGAGAGCAGTACTTTAAGTGTTGCCGCCCCTTCAGAATGCTCTCCTTCTGGGGCCGATTGCAATTCAAATGGACAATTTGTCAGTAGTTTGGTATATCAACAGATAAGGACGAACCAGATCTTATCCGTAGCGTCAAGAAGTGAGCGATCTCATCCAACCACTCTCTAATAACAGCATACATTCCAGAAAGTCCAGTGTGACAGCAGACAAGCTGAGCAGGTGCATCCTTCTATCTCATCAGTGGTCTCTCAACAAGAACAATGCAGAAATGATTTTATGTCAGTGGGGCCAGCCTTGCTGCGATCTTTTTGCCTGTCCCCTAAATATCAAATGCAGTGGATCTATATTATATAATCAAAGTTTTATAACTTCGAATACCATATGGTCGATCCCATATGGTTGAAGTTATAAAACTTCGAATATATATAAAAAATAAAAATAAAAGCAGCAAACACAAAACTAAGAATTAGAAGCAGGGCAACCCCCCCACATCCCCCGCTCTTTAAATATACCCACTCCAAGACTGCACTATAATGTTCCCTTTACCGAACTGTAGTGTGATCTTGGAGTTGGTTATAGTGCGGTCTTGGAGTTGGTATATTTAAAGAGCAGGGGGTGCTGGGGGGCTTGTCCCCCTGCTTTAAACTGACAGGTTACTTTTTTTTGTACATGTTCAAAGTTTTATAACTTCAACCATATGGGATCGACCGTATGGTATTCGAAGTTATAAAACTTTGATTATATAATATAGACCCAAATGCAGCATCTTCTTTTTCTTCTTTTTGCTTTTCCCAGTTAGGGGTCGCCACAGCGGATCACCTGTCCACTCATGATTGGCAGTGGAGTTTTACAGTGTCAAGTTGCCAGCTCGACGCCCAGCCGTCTACATTAGACACACACACACACACACACACACACACACACACACACACACACACACACACACACACACACACACACACTCATGCCTAGGGCCAGTTTTAGAGTGTCCAATCCACCTACAGCATGTCTTTGGAATGTGGGAGGAAACCCATGCGACCACAGGGAGGACATGCAGACTCAGCACAGAAGGCACCCCAGCCGAGGATCGAACTGGAGAACCTCTTGCTGTGAGGCAGCAACACTAATCGCTGCACCACAGCAGCCGCCCGCCCTTTGCCCTAATCTCCCCACAGGGGAATCTCCGAGGGATGCTCTCCTTCATGATTGACTCCTCAGTTTACTTTACTGTTGTCCTCCAATTCCTCTAATGCCGAAATTCCTACAGAAAACTGCCATGTTGAAGAACAAAGTCATCCTCATTGTACTTTACTGGCCTCATCAGATTTGTTTCTCCTTCCTTTGGCCTCATTTACTTCACCAACTTTGGATTCTGGATCCTACTCCAGACCCTTCTGACTCATCTAGACTTATCAAACCTCAGGCTGGTGGCCTTACTTCTCCAATTCCATTAATAGCAAACAATCTATGCTGTCTTCACCTGGCTGACATATTCTTTTATCTTACCAAGTAACAAAAACCTGTTCCACGAACAATAAAGGTCTTCCTCCCACAGAATTCCAAAAGGATAAAGTCCACCAGTAAAGTTATGTAATCGATTTATTTTCACACCAAACAAAAAACAAAAAACAAAAAATCTTAGCGCTTTCGTCTCCCTCCGGAGACGACTTCAGAGATGAATTAAAATCACAAAATGCATTAGTTTTTATACTTTATCTAGTGGGCTGGTCAATAGGTTAATTAATTGATTAACACATTTCATTCATTTCCTTCTAAAAGTAAAATGCACACTATTTTCATTGTGTGTAGAAAATACAATTTTCTCACAGAAAACATTGGTCTTTAAATTCAGTTATCAAATGTCTGTCTACAAATTCAGTATAAATATAAAATATATAACGTTATATTGAATATATCAAAATACGTTGCAATATATTAAATGAATTCAATAAATCATAAGTACATTTAATATACTTATTATAATGAAGAAAAAATGAATGCAAAAAGATCAACATAACTTTCAATGCTTTTTCTAATAAATGAATACAAGTAGATCCACACAACAGTATATAGTACCAAAACCTTAAGACATATACAGTGGGAGACCACTGTTAACATACTAAAAAAAGAAACACTAATATCCTGTTAAATATATTACATACAATAATAATGATAATATTAGTATAAATAGTATAAAAATACAAAATGTAGAAATATAAATGGTAAAAATAGTACTGATTTTAGTACTATTAAAAAGTACTGATAGCGCTCCAACTAGGAACTCTGATCAAGGTTGCTCTGACAAACTTGATGTCATACAGGAAGGTGACGATGTACCATCTGGGCTTGGTCCAAGAAGAAGCAACAGAATTAAAGCAAACACCTATAATAAATCTATTGGAAACAACTATAACAATGCCAATAAAAATTTTTTAGGAGGTCGGAACAACCGCCCTTCACAGAACAAGAACAAGAACTGGAACAATCAACGGTATTAGAAGCTTTACATACCGAAGAGGAGAACCTGGAGAGCAACCTTCCCGTTATTTTGACTAACAGTAAAGGGGACTTTAAAATTTATAATTTTTCAAGTATCAACATTGAAGCTGACCTTGTTGAGTTGCTGTCCTATGGTTATACCTTCGTTCCTAGTAAACTATTCAATTTAGCTAAAACGCCAATTGACTTGAAATGTTTTGTCCGTAAATTGAATTTGAAATCGTTTTTGGTAACGATAGCACTAATGAACACTCAACACTAAAATTGCCTAGTACCTTTAACCTCCTACTACACCCTAGCTTGCACTTATTTGAAAATGTTTGCGAAGTGGATATCAGGCACTTGCCAATATTCAATGTACAGAGGTTTATACAGGATAAGGGCAACATTTCTAATGATCAGATTATGGCTTTAAATAATCTTTGCCAAATGCCAGTTAGGGTTATTAAGACAGATAAAGGGGGTGGGTTGGTCATTTTAGAAAAACATGATTATAATGAGAAGATGCTATCAGTTTTAAACTCTTCAGCTTATTCTGTTTCTTCTTTGAATGAGATGTCAGGGTCTCATTATAGAATCAAAGGCTATTTTAGAGACCTTTTCCTTTCTGGTAAAATAGATGTGGACACCTATAATTTTATTGATATTTCCTTTCCGAAAGTCCCAGTAATGTTTGGGATACCTAAGATACACAAAGACCTGCAGAATCCCCCTATGAGAGCCCTTGTGGATGGCAGGTCATCCTTGACCCATCCTTGTGCAAGGTTAATTGATAGTATTATCTCAAAATATTTAAAAATTCTTCCTGAGATTTGTAAAGACTCTTGGTCTTTTTTGAGGTCTAGCAACAACATCAAATTTGATAATTCAGTGAACTTCCTTTCAATTGATGTTGTTGATCTCTACACTTCCATTCCGCACCAAGAAGCCATCAAATGGATTGGTTTAATGTTAGGTGACCTAAATGCATCACGTAACGAAATTGATATTGTCACACAGTTACTAGACAGTCCTATCATATAACTTTTTCATTTTTGAGAAGCAGTACTTTTTACAAAAACAGGGGATTGCTATGGGCTCACCCTGTGGAGGGAGTGTAGCTAACTTGTTTGTGGCATACTGGGAGAAGAATTTCCTTCTTAACAATTCAGGATTTAGATCGTATCTGAAGTATTATACCCGGTTTTTGGATGACATCTTCATCCTCTTCCAGGGTGATGCCCATTCTGCTCAAAATTTGATTGAATATATGACCAGACTACTGAGTTCTTGAAATTCACATTTCATTTCTCTGATACTGAAATTAACTATCTAGATGTGAAGTTAGTGAAGGACTCATTACATCGAAATTATGTGTCAACAATTTTTAGGAAGCCAACTTACTGTAATTCCTTTCTTCATTTTTCGAGTCATCATCCATTTAAACAAAAACATTCAATAGTAAAAGGACAACTTGTACGTGCAGTACGCATGTGTAGTTCTGTTAGCGCCTTTCAACAGGAATGTTTTTTTCTGAAAGAGCTATTTAGTAATCGAGGTTACCCGATATCACTGATTGATGATATTATAAATGAAGTGGAATTAAAGAGATCTGCTGGCTTCTATAAACCACTCCTTGGAGAGGATAGCCCTATGGTAATTGTAAATGATTCTGTATCTTTTCTTGGCCCTGTAAGAGATGATTCCACAGCGTTCATTCAAACATCAAGTACCACAATTGAGCGTAGGTTCACCACGAGTTTTGTAACTACTTTTAATTTCAATTCTGATAATATTTGGGCGATTATTCAAAAGAACTGGCACTTTATTAGGTGCAACTCCCTCTTGTTGGAGAAGTTAGGTCATCGACCCTCTGTTGTTTATAAAAGGGGGAATAATATTAAAGATTTACTACAGAGGAACAAGGATACTAATCCTTTTATTAGACAAAAAGGGACAATTATTTGTGGGGCATGTAACTGGTGTAAAATGTTAAAAACTGGTAATTCATTTTCTGTTAGGAATAGGAAATATCAGATATTTAACATAATTACTTGTGACACAAAATCTATTGTGTACATAGCACTGTGTGACTGCTGTACAGCATTCTATATTGGCAAAACGGATCGTAAATTCCGTGAACGCATTTATCAACATGTGTATGCCATTAAAAATAAAAAATGTGAAAACGCTTTAGCAAAACATGTATCAAATTCTCCTGGTCACAGTTTTCATTTCATGGGCATAGACCATGTGGCACCTAACATCAGGGGGGGTCCTGTTTCTTTATTATTGGAAACCTGTGAACTTGAATGGCAACTTAGTTTAGATGCATTCACAGTTCCGGGTTTAAACGAAAATTGCAACATTTCTTCAGTGTTAAAGTTTAGAAGTTACTTGAGATGATTTTTTATGAAATCAAATTATTATCAAAATACTTTGATTGTATAAAAGGTAATATATTCAGAAGTATGTTTGTATTTTTCCTTCCATAGTATTGTTTACCTCCCCTTGATGGGGGGTTTTAAGGTTTCTTACTTGTGGTAATTTAATTTGTATTTACTTTCTGAGTACTTGATTTTATTATTATTATTTTTTATTGATATTGCTTTAAGGTTTCTTTCACTGATTTACAATAACAGTTGGCGGTTTGTGGGTTACATCTATATTGTATATTTAAAATTCTTTTTAAAATTTCATAACGTTAGTATATATTTAAATTTATATATAATTTTTTGTTAATTTACAATGTGAATGCAGATTCTAATATGTATTTAACTGTTTACTAGGTCATTTTATGTGAGTTTGGTTGACCTAGGGCTGGCTGGTTTTGCTTTTTATATGTTATTCGTTTATTTTACTTTAACTAAGTTTAGGAGTAGGAAGTGATGCTTTTTTAGCCACTCCCTTTGTCTTTGAACTACTTCCTTTACTTTAAATTTGAAAGCTTGGTGCGCTTTCATTCCATTTCTGAAGAAGCTGCTGAATTTTCAGCAGCAAAAACGCTGTAATTTTGTATTTTAAATTAAAGTGCGTTAAATTTGTACCTGTGTGGATTCCTGGACTGTTGGTTACCAGTTTCTTGGTGTTTTCGTAGTTTCAAGTTCGGAAGTTTGTTATGTTATGAATATTGCAAGATGGGAATAGAAGGACATAGAATTATTTTAATGGCTGTTTAGTCATTTTTTCTTTTTTTTTAAGCATGTTTTTAAGTGGTTCTGTTAGTATTATGTGATGCATTATACAATGCTTATAATTGTGTGTGGGCTCTTTAAATGTGATACAGTGGAAGTCACATGATGATGGGGTGTGTTTTAAATATGGTAGACTATTCAAGTAAATGTCATCTAATGAAGTCTGTTTATCACAGACGAAAGTGCTAATCGTGCTTGTTTTAGTGAATAAAATAGGACTGGTTGTCATTTCTGTGTCCCGCTGCTCTTTGTTGTGGATTTTACCGTTTGTGGCTGGTGTTGGTGAATTTCAATAAAATGGGTACTGTGACCATAACTTGCAGTTAGGCATCTGAAGCAGAGCATAGGAAGGTACTTCATTCAATAGTGATTGACAAAACATCTCTGAACCTTTCCTGATGAATTAGCTGGTGCATTATCTTGAGAGATATGTACCTGTACATAAGAAGTTACTGCATGGTAAGGAACACTTACTTTTCTAAGCTCAGTGGGACATCTGTGCATTTTAAGTGCCTGTTTTGCTGCATGTTGGCACTAGAGGTTACATCTTGGAGAGTCCACATTCATTTATTTCCTTTTCATTGTCCTTGATAACTTATTAGCAGGAATAATTTGAGGATTTAGATGGAATGAGAAATATGTTTTAGCAGCATCTATTAGGTTAACCAGATAAATGTTAAAAGAACAAAGTTTTTAGCTGCAAAATAATATGCTCAATTCTTGCCCTCCCTAAAACCTCATTCTTTCTCTTCCTGAACATTATTCTGCTTGCATTGTCACCACAAATTCCATTTATTTGTATGTATTTTTTTTCTTCTCTTTTCTAAAGATCCCTCTTCCAGTTATTTTATCTCTTTTACAATATTCAGTACTTCAAATGCAGGTGGTTTAGATTTTGATTTCCAATTGCTAGTAATTGCTTTTTTAGCAGCTCACAGAATTAAGCTTACTAAGGCCTTAATATGTATAGGCAATTCAGATCCTGTGTCCCAGGTCAAAATAGTTATTTCCTTAATTACAACAATTTGTTTCCCCAATATTTTTGATAGAATACCCTGCAGGGATTGTTTTAAATCTGCCTTTTTAAAAGCATCTGTCAATTTTGTTACATGTTGGCACTAGAGGTTACATCTTAGAAAGCCTGCATTTATTTTCTTCCTTTTCATTGTGCTTGATAGATGTTCTTCGTGTTTCACTCTTGCAGTCATTACATTTGGTTTATCTGCCTGCAGGTAGCCCTCAGCCGGCCTGAATATCAAAGTCTTGGATTCCTGTGTTGGATGCTGTCTCTTCTTCCATGACGTCAGGTCATCAGGGGTATAAAACATGCAGCCGACGCCATTACATCAGTCTTTCTTGCTGCGCGGTGCTGAAACAGAAGCAGTTCGCAAGTGCCGGTCGTCCAACTCCTGAAATTTTCGTTTTCGAGTTTCAGAGCCAAAGTCTTCAAAAAAGCTTAGTACCCCATTGGGGATCCTTTTTCTTGCTCTAAACCGATGTCACTAAAAGTTAACAATTGTCTTACCTGTGGAAAGCAAATACCTTATAAAGATTTTCATTCGTACTGCATTCCTTGCTTAGGCCCAGACCATGACGTCCTTTGCTGTCGGTTTTGGGCTTTATTCAACCCCTGAACTATTCGTCGTCAGTCTATTTTTGCAGAAAATTATTTTGGTACTCGGTATAACTATCCAGAAATGGCTTCGGTAAGCCATTCGACTGATGACATTCCGAAAAAATGTAAGGATAAAGACAGAGACAGACTGCATAGGTCCAAAACTGCCGACCTCGCTTTTGTTAAGCTAGTCGCCAGTTCGCCGGTACTCAGTGAGGTGCTTTCGCAGCCCCTGATACTCGCTACTTCAGATTCACAGGCCTCTACTGAGACCCATTTGGAGTCCGGTATGCCACGAGATGCTTCTTCGACTATGGAACCTGGGGATGTCTTTACCTTGGATGGGTCCAGAGCCAGACTCTGAAGGTGTATTCAGGCCTACAGATTTCCATATTAAACCGACGCCATCTTCTTCTTCAAGGCCTAAAACTCGACCCATGCCTAGAAAACCGATGTCCAAACTGCATGGTCAGGCCCATATGCCTAAAAAACAAATGCTTAGAATGGCTGAAGACCTTATTACTTTAATTAGTGGAAGCCAACCTTCTCCCTCTAAGAGACCAAGAACTGATTTTCCTTCTGATTCTTCTGTTCAGGATTCTGATATTTCTGTGTCTTCTGATTATCAGGATTTGCCCTTATCTACCCAAGAGGATTCTGATGCAGAGGATTCCATTCCCTCTGCTTCCCCTCCAGAAGATTTTTCTTTTGGTGAAACCTTGCACTTTCTTAGGGAGCATTTCCACTGGGGAAAGCCAGGATTACTCTGACTCCAAAAAGAGGCTTGGGGAGTTCTTATTCCTCCCTCAACACAGGCCTTTAGCTATCCCATGTGTTCTGGACTTTGTAGATGATGCCTTCTTGGAAACTAGCCTGGCCCCAGACTCTTTACTTCCACTTCCCAGAAAACCTGACGGGTATTACAGAGTACCTGACTCTCACATGTTCCTCTTCAAGAATCCTACTGCGGATCCAGAGATCATTTCCCAAGGACCAAAAGGCATCAAGGCTACTGCTGCCAAAAACCCTACCCCCTCTGATAGAGATTCCAGGGCCTTGGACAGATGGGGTAAGATGGTATACACGTCTGCTACTCTGGCCATTAGGGCCTTAAATTGCCAGTTTCATATGTTAAAGTATCAACAGCATATTATGGGTCTGCTTAAACAGAAAATGATGTTGATTCCTGACTGTGATGAACATAAAGAAATACAGGATGTTATGTAGTCCTATCTCGCTAACATTCTTACCCATGGGTTCGGAGCCGAATATCGGATCCGACTCGGCCGATTTTTGTAGCTTGAAATCTTTCATTGGCTGGGCTAAGCAGGTATCCCAAGGTACACTGCTCCATATCCACAGATCTCGTTTACCGCTCGTGTAGCTCGGACGTGGACTCGCTTGGCTGTGGCTAAGTACCTTTTTTTTCTTGTCTTAAGAAAAATTTTTTGGCTCATAATCAAAGCTATTTTCATAGCTATTTGTCTAAGTGTTGTTGTTGAGGTGTGATCGTGTGATTGTTTGTGTGGTATCCCGCTGACTGTTCCCTCGGGCTAGGCCCATTTCAGTTAGAGGGCCTAGTCCTCCTCCTCTTGCCTTCTGTGTGTGTACGGTCTAGACTGTCTAAGTTAGAGGTTTGGACCACCCCTTTCCTCGTGGTCATCACCCCTTTTGTTGAGAGGTTGGTACTTTTTTTTTAGTGTGTGTTTGGTCCCTGTTCAGTGTTCGTTCCCACGTTTTGTGTTGTGAGCGCCTGTGAGTTCTTCTCAGACTTGTGTTTTGACTTTTGGTGTGGTAGTAAGATGACCAAAGATCCCAAGGAGCACAAACCTTCGGGTTTCAAAAAGTGCTCCAAATGTGGGTACAAAATGTCCATCACCGATGGGCATTCCATTTGTGTCTATTGCCTGGGAGCCATTCATCTGCAGGAGTCCTGCAGTTTTTGTCATGCGTTCAGTCCTAGAGTTCTCCAAGATTGGGCATTCCATTTGTGTCTGTTGCCTGGGAGCCATTCATCTGCAGGAGTCCTGCAGTTTTTGTCATGCGTTCAGTCCTAGAGTTCTCCAAGAGAGAAAGAATAAGCTAATTTTAAAGGGACTCTTGAAACCCTCTTTTGAAGAGTCTATGGATTTGTCTCCCAGTGGAAAATCTAAATCTGGCAAGTCAAAAAAGAGATCTCCGGCTCAGTCAGCTTCATCGGAGCCTCTGGAGAAAATCTCAAAAATTGCATCGACCTCCTCGGCTCCACTGTCCTCGGGGCCGCAGGAAGTGTTGGTGTTGACAGAACCGACGTCGGCTCCAATTTTATTGGAACCTCTTAGGAGCCGATCGCCCAGTATCAGATCAGTTTCTCCTGAGAGGAGATCTCCCTCCCTGTCTTCCAAATCCTCCAGGACCCTTTCGGATGTGGATGTTGATAGGGTGGTTCAGAGGCTCCTCCAGTCACCGGTTTTGGCAAAATTATTTTCGGCTCTGGAGCCCGTCCCGACCCTCTCTTTGATCATTACTCCTCCGAGCGCATCTCTGTCTTCAGAGCCGGAGTGTTCTGCGCCGTGTGATGTTACTAGGCCGGCTCCGATGGCCCCTTTGGCTCCATCGGTACTGGCGTCGGCTTGTCCTCGGGGTTGGGGACTATGTCTCAGGGCTTATTACGGTCCTGAGCCTCCCTCTCGGTGCCTCCGCTCGGGGAACTCCGACCCCCGTCATGGCCTCGGAGGCCGGTCGCTCCTTGGATTTGGGGAGGGCCTGCCTTCGAGGCTATACAGACCGCGCTGGCCAGATCGTCAGCTACATCAGGTGGGTCGGTCACTCTGTCCCCCACCACTCCGGTGAGAGCTTCTGATTACCACCCATCCATGGACAGCAGAGCACCAGGGCCTAGGGATACCCCCACGAGTGGTCCCCAAATTTCTGAGGGTCCCTCAGAGTTCATGCCTGAGGAGCTCCCTAGAAAGAAGAAGTGCAAGAGGAAGCACATAGACTTCCAGGATGAGTCCCTCACCTCTAATACTGACCTCGAGGAATCGGAGGGGTCCCCCAAGTTATCCTCTGATGATGGTTCCTTCTCTGACATCCTGGAGATACTGAAACAAAGAGGTGACTGGCCGTCCAAAGCCCCTTCCGAGGAGGAGTCAGTATTCCTTAAGGCCTTTGGTGCTCAGCCCTCCTCCTCCTGGGTGTCTCCACCCTTCGACGAGCTCCTTGATCTGATATGTCGAAGAGTGTGGGAAAACCCTGATTCCGTAGAGCCCGTGCCCAGGCATCCCAACAAGTTTCTTTCTGCCCCCAGGGCAAAGAGTTTCTGTCTAAAGGAGTCCCTGTAGATGCTATGGTGGCGGCGGCAGCCACTCAGAAGGAAGTAGCAGAGTCTTCTTCATCCATCCATCCTCCTAACAAGGAGCCTAGGACCATGGATCGGTACGGGAAGCGTACCCCCTCATCAGCAACCTTTACCTTACGGTCGCTGAATTACCTGTCTCACTTCACTCGACTCCAAAGAGATCTCCTCAAGGAGTTAGGAGATACTCTTATGGGTAATGTTCCTGAGGCAGTGGCTCAGACGGTTGACGCCCAGGTCTCTACCCTCAGTTCCATTGTCAACTCATCCATGCGGCTCATTTCGTATGCAGCCGAAGGAGCGGGTAGGGCAGCAAGCTCAGGAGTCGCCCTTAGAAGGCAAGCCTGGCTGTGCCTGTGTCACTTTGTGGAGGCCTTCAATTCTTCCTTCACTGACACCCCCTTTGATGGTTCCTCCTTGTGTGGGACCAAAGTGAAAGACACCCTCACCAGGTGCGAGCAAAAGACCCTGTCTGCCATAGAGGTCCGTTTTTGCCTTATCCCAAGGCCCAGCGGGGGGGGGGGGGTGTGGTTCAAGAAATCACAGAGGTTTTTTCCTGCTGCACAGGGTGAACCCCCCCTCCAGAGGCAGAGGAGGGGGAGGTTATACAGGGAGACGCCACCCCAGAGGCAGAAGGGGCCCCCGCAATTCGGGAGACTGCAATTCCTTTCGTGGCTCTCCCTACTCTCGTTCCTGAGGGAGTGCCCAGCTGTGCTTATCCGGAGCCAGTCAGGGGTCGAATTTCATTATATCCGGAAGCCTGGGAAAGCATCACCCAGGACCGATGGGTATTCCGGATAATTTCCGGAGGTTACCTCATTTCGTTTACATCACACCCTCCTCCAATCAGAAAAATCCCAGACGTTCCACCCAGTCAAAGGGATCAAGCAGCCTCAGAGGTCTCAAAGCTGCTAGAAAAAGGGGCCATCCAGCGTGTTCCCTCAGACCAAATTGGATTAGGGACTTACTCAAGATTCTTTTTGGTGTCGAAAAGAACAGGGGACCTGAGACCCATATTAGATCTCAGCCAACTGAACCATTATGTACACAAGTCCAGGTTCTGTATGGTCATGCTACAGTCGATTCTCCCATTGTTGGGAGCGGAGGTATGGATGTGCTCCATCGACCTCAAGGATGCTTACTACAATGTAAAGATGGACAAGGCATCCAGGAGTCACCTACACTTCCGGCTGGGAGCCAGTCATTTCCAGTTTCGAGCCCTGCCCTTTGGTCTCACCACAGCCCCCAGGGTGTTCACCAAGTGTATGGCGGTGGTGACGGCTCACTTGAGACGTCAGGGATTCCAAGTGTTTCCATATCTGGACGACTGGCTCCTTACCGCCCCCACCAGGCATCAGCTAGTTCAAACCAGAGATGCTACCATTACTCTGTCACCAGTTGGGTATAACAATAAATTGGGAAAAATCTGCTTTATTGCCCTTGCAGCGTGTCACCTTTATAGGAGCAGCATTAGACACCATTCGAATGCGAGCATTCTTACCGCAGGAGAGGATCAGAGTCTTACAACAACAGATACACATGCTGATGCCCCTGAGGCAAGCGAAGGCAAGATGGGTTCTCCAGCTCATAGGGACCATGGCAGCGACAGTCATGTTGGTCCCTCTAGTGAGATTGCATATGAGAATTCTCCAATGGCTCCTCTTTGTTCAATGGTCTCTCCAGAGATTTCCACTTCCTCACCCCATTTTGCTCACGGACAGATGCAAGCAGGACCTCGGTTGGTGGCTTTCCATCAACAATTTGGACAGGGGAAGGCCATTCGTTCCACCCATTCCGATTGCCATGGTGACCATGGACGCCTCCCAGATGGGGTGGGGGGGGGCATTATCTTGGCAGGACAGTCCAGGGCACGTGGCAAGAACACGAGATACATCTGTATATAAACGTCTTAGAGATGAGAGCAGTGCTACTTGCGTTGCAGGCACTTCAAAGTGTTCTACCTCTAGGGACGATTGCTGTACACTCGGACAACATGTCAGTAGTGTGGTATCTAAACAAGCAAGGGGGAACCCGGTCTTACCCTCTGTGCAGAAAGGCCATGCGAGTGTGGCATTAGGCAGTAACTTCCCAACAGTTTCTGGTGGCAACGCACATTCCGGGGAAGTCCAACGTGATTGCGGACAGGCTAAGCAGAGCTATTCTGATGCCTTACGAGTGGTCCCTGAATCGCCTGGTTGCAGAGCGAATCTTCAGCAGATGGGGTCAGCCTTGCTGTGACCTTTTGCAAGCCCCCTAAATGTGAAATGCAGTGACTACTTCACGCTGATCCCCCCACAGGGGGAGTCACCCAGGGATGCTCTGGTTCAAGATTACCCTCAGGTCTGCTTTATGCTTTCCCTCCGTTTCCCTTGCTGTCCAAGGTGATTCAGAAAGCACAATCCTTGGGAAGCAGAATGATTCTGATTGCTCCACACTGGCCTTGTCAAGTATGGTTCCCCTTTCTTCAGCAATACATTGTGGATACTCCTTGGACTCTGGACCCTCAACCAGATTTACTGACGCACATGTCGGGACAGTTCCACCCCTCCCTGATGACCCTCCGGTTGACAGCCTGGCTACTCCACTTCCATCGTTAGTTAGGCTTCATAATTTCTCACCAGAAGTGGTTCATATATTATCGTCTTCTCATAAACCATCCACTAGAAAGATTTATTCTAGTAAATGGAAAAGGTTTTCCATCTGTGCACATACCCGAGGCATTGATCCTTACACAGCTCCAATCGCTTCAGTCTTGGAGTTTTTGTCTATGCTTTTCCATCAGGGTTCCACATCAGCTACCATCAAAGTTCAGTTGGCAGCGATCTCTAATTTTCATGTAGTGAATGAGCTTAGTCTCATGGCTCATAGACTATGCAAAGCATTCCTGAAGGGTACTGTGTTGCTCCGTCCCCCGGTGTCAGAACCAATCATGCCCTGGGATCTCAATTTTGTTCTACAAGCCCTTACTTTACCACCTTTTGAGCCTGCAGCTACCTGCAAATTGAAATTCTTGACCTGGAAAACAGCCTTCTTAACAGCAATCACTTCAACAAGGCGAGTTTCAGAAATTCAAGCCCACTCCATTAAACCTCCATACTTAATCTTCCATAAGGACAGGGTCTCTCTTAGACCAAACCCTTCGTTCCTTCCAAAAGTGGCTTCCGTGTCTAATCTTAATCAGTCCATTGAGTTGCCTGTGTTCTTTCCTCACTTTTCGAACAAGGCAGAATTTAGATTTCATCAGTTGGATGTACACAGACAATTACGCTTCTATCTGCACCGAACAAAAGATATCCGGAAGTCTGATCAACTTTTTGTTTCCTTTTCGGAAAACAGAATGGGGTCCCCGGTCTCCAAGGTCACCTTATCTAGATGGATATCTAGTTGTATATCTTTCGTCTACCAAGCAGGAGGTAAAGATCTGCCATTTCTGGTCAAGGCTCATTCTACTCGGGCTGTCTCTACAGCTACGGCCTATCAGGCCATATTGTCCATGGATGATATATGTGCTGCAGCTACTTGGGCTTCTCCTCACACATTTGTTTCTCATTACAAATTGGATGTGGTTTCCAGGGCAGGTCGTCCTTTGGCTCCACAGTTCTCAGGAGTATTTTCCTATGAGCCACCCAGGATGTAGGTGCTAGGGACGCTGTCCCACGGGTAAGAATGTAGGCGAGATAGGACTACATAACATCAAGAAGTTATGTACTCACCATAATGTTTGATGTATGTAGTCCATCTCGCCTCACATTCTTACTTATCCTTCCCCCTTCCTGGAGGATTTGGAGGTTAGGTTGTTTATCTACAGAGTTCCCTTGTTTGGCTTATTCTTTACCTGGATGTGATGTATGCATGAGGTACAAATGAGTTTTGCAGCAAACTAGATCTGGGGATATGGAGCAGTGCACCATGGGATACCTGCTTAGCCCAGCCAATGAAAGACTTTGAGCTAGAAAAAATCGGCCGAGTTGGAGCCGATATTCAGCTCCAAACCCACGGGTAAGAATGTGAGGCGAGATGGACTACATACATTAAACATTATGGTGAGTACATAACTTCTTGATTTAATGCATTCTGCTGAACAAGTTGGTAAACATACTTTGCAATGTGGTTTTGACTCTTTAGAAGCATCTTGCAGGGCTGCTGTCAGTGGGTCTGTACTTAGAAGGCATGCTTGACTTAAGGAGCAAAACTTGACAGTTCATGTTAAAGCTAAATTACTGGATGCCCCCTTAAACCAAGACCACCTGTTTGGCAACAAAGCAGAAGAAGTACTTAAAAAGATGGAGTAAAAAGCTAAATCTAGGCAAACTGTTAAAGATTTCCTGCAAGTACAGCCTCCGAGATTTAGTAGGCATTGGCCTTCTAAGAATTGGTCCTTTCCAGTCTCTTCCAGGCCTTCTCGGTCCAAACCCAGGAACAGCAGACTACCTAGGCTACAATTTCAAGGTACACACAGGTCTAAGCAGTGGGGGGCTCCCACTTCCAAAGCTGGAAGTAGTAAGACACCCCCCTATGGAAAAATGTCACAATGACTTCACCTTTCCAAGACCTGCTCAACTGCCTGCTCCCTTAGGAGGAAAGATTGCCTTGCATGCAAGAAACTGGGAACTCATTACCCAGGACAAATGGGTTTTAAATATAGTTTTCTAAGGATATAGATTCCACTTCCACACCTTACCAACCCCAAACGGTTGGCCAGACCTACCCACAAATCAGTGGGCAGAGGCTCAACAGCAGGTTCTCTATCTTCTAAGTATCAGGGCTGTTCAACCTGTCCCAGCAGAAGAAAGGGGACAAGGTTTTTACTCAGGACTTTTCCTGGTACCCAGGAAAGACAGCTCCTGGTGTCCTATCCTGGACCGTTCTATTCTAAACACCTTTTTGGTAATCCCAAAATTCAAAATGCAAACACTTCAACAGCTGCTTCCTATGCTAGGCAAAGATGCCTGGTTGGCAACCTTAGACTTAAAGGAAGCTTACCTGCACATTCCAATAAGGGAATCTTGCAAGAAATACCTACGCTTCAGAGCAGGCTCCATGCACTATCAGTTCTCTGCACTTCCCTTTGGCTTTTCTACTGCAACCAGGGTATTCACAAAGTGTCTAGCTTCAGCCATTGCATTTTGCAGGCAGAGAAATATTCAGATATACCCATACCTGGACGATTGTCTGATTCAGGCAAGAAAGCCACAACATGCTGTTAAAACATCTGGCATTTGTAAAGAAACTTCTAACCTCGCTGGGGTACACCATAAACGAAAATAAATCTCATCTAGTACCCTGCCATCAGATTGTATTCCTGGGAGCAAGGTTGAACACAACTTCCCAGATGGCTTACCGCACGCCAGAGAAACAAGTTTATTTAACAGCCTACTTCAAACTACTGGCCATAAAGACCCAGCTATCTGCAAGGAAAATCCTGCAAGCCCTGGGGTTCATGACCTCTTGCATTCTACTAATTCCATATGCAAGACTGCATATGAGGAAACTACAATGGTATCTAAAAAGCCTATGTTGTAAGCATTCTCAGGACCTGGAATCAATGATTCCTATCATTCCTTGTATAAAGGCAGAGTTCCTTTGGTGGGCAGAGGCCTGCCACCTCAACAAGGGGCTCCCTTTCAATCTACCCCCTGCTGCCCAAACCTTGACTACAGATGCATCAGACTGTGCATGGGGGGCTCCCTTGGCAGGGCGGTGCATTCAGGGCAAATGGACCCCGAGTCAGATGCACCTGCATATCAACCAAAAATAAATGTTAACTGTACAGAATTCCCTGACAACCTTCAAAGACCACATCCTTCAAAGACCACATCCTTCCAGGACAACTATTGGTAAAAACAGACAACACCACAGTTATGTGGTACATAAACAAGCAGGGGGGAACCCACTCGTACCCTCTCTGCAGACTAACCATGGCTCTGTTTAACAGAGCCTTGAGCTACCAAGTGCACCTACAAGCCCAATTCCTGCCAGGCAAGCTAAATTCACTGGCAGATGACCTAAGCAGAAATCTCATGGAACCACACAAATAGAAACTGGAACCAAAAATATTCAACCTCTTGAGGAACAAATGGGGGACTCCAGAGATGGACCTGTTTGCCTCCCCTCAGAACTACCAATTGGACAAATTCTGCACAAGGACTCCCCACAGTCAAGCTTGGAAAGTGGATGCCCTGTCCTTTACCTGGGAAAGCCTCTCAGTTTATGCCTTTCCCCCTTTGCCTCTCCTCTTGAAGGTTCTGCTAAAGATCAAACAGGACAAACTAAGGACAATACTAATTACACCAGACTGGCCTTGCCAGCACTGGTACCCCCTTTTGTGGAGTATGATACTGCTGGATCCATGGCACCTACCTCAGACACCTTCCCTGCTGTCCAGATTCTGCACCCTCAGCTTCAAACCCTGAACCTTGCAGCCTGGTTAATTCCTTGACCTCTCCAGTAGCATCCCTCAGTAAGCAGGTGTTAGATGTCATTCTGGAACCAAGGAGACATAATACTAGAAAATCCTATGCTGAAAAGTGGAGAAGATACTGTTCCTGGAGCCAGACCCAGGGTATGGGCAATACGGTGCCCAGTTTACCTCATATTCTTCAGTACTTAACAGAAATGCTCCACAAGGGCCTATCCTTCTCGTCAATTAAAATTCATGCCTCTGCAATTTCAGCACATTGTAATACTGAACCACCCCTCTTCTCTCACCCCCTGTTAAAGCAATTCCTCAGGGGGTCTAAAAATGTAAGACCCCCCAGGCGAGCCCCCTACTCCAGCCTAGGACCTTAACTTTGTTTTGGAAAAGCTCACTCTCCCTCCATTTGAACCAGCTGCAAGAAATTCCTTTCTTGGAAAACAGCCTTCCTTCTAGCCATCACTTCAGCAAGAAGTGTGTCTGAATTACAGGCCTTCATGGCAGTGGAGCCCGTCATTATCTTCCATGCAGACAGGGTTTCCCTCAGGACCAATCCTTCCTTTATGCCCAAGGTGGTGTCTAGTGTGGCTCTAAATTAGTCCATTCATTTGCCTACCTTTTTCTCTAATCCACAAAACAAGGGAGAACGAATTCTGCACTCTTTGGACGTGCACAGACAACTTAGATTTTATTTGGACAGGACTAAGCCTCTCAGAAAATCTGAACAGCTGCTAGTTTGGCTTTGTTGCAGGGGCAGAGGTGAAGGCCATTTCAAAGCAAACCATTTCTAAATGGATAGCCCATTTCATTCATTTCTGCTGTAAGCACCACGGAAAACCTACCCCACATCCACCATGGCCGCATTTACATCTACAGCCTTTCTAAGAGGGGTCTCTACCACGGACATCCTAGAAGCTGCTAACTGGAGCTATGTTCATACCTTCACCAAGCATTACCACATGCCTATTTTTTCTAAATCCAGAGTAGTTTTGCCACTGCAGTTTTGCAGGGCTTAATAGCTGGTCCTTATGCTCTCTAACTGCCTCCTCCTTTCCTTAGCTTTGGGAATCTATCCAAATGTAATGACTGCAACCGTGAAACACAAAGAACATAGTACAGTTGTGTACACTTTCCGTAAATGTAGATGTTCGAGTGTATTCACTGTTGCAGTCCTGGTTACTCTCCCGCCAGCCCCCAGACGTCTCTTGGCTCTACCTTTCCTTCTTGTTTGGTATATTTGTGCTTTTTGGTGTGTTTGCTTTTGTTGGAGGTGTAACACAACATATAATTGCTTCCCATTATGGGGGCACCTGACATCTGGGGTAAGAAAAACTGATGTAATGGCATCGGCTGCATGTTTTATACCCCTGACGACCTGATGTCATGAAAGAAGAGACAGCATCCGATGCAGGAATCCAAGACTTTGATATTCAGGCCGGCTGAGGGCTACCTGCAGGCAGATAACCCAAATGTAGTGACTGCAGCAGTGAATACACTCGAACATCTACATTTATGGTAAGTGTACACAACTGTACTTTTGATAGCAGGAATAATTTGAAGTTTGAATGTAGATGGAATGAGAAGTAAAAGTTTTAGCACCATCTGTTAGATTAACCAGTATAAGGTTAAAATAACAAGTTATTCAGAAACACAAAAGTTAGTACAACTGCAAGAAAATTATGAAAATTATTTTATTCTTTAATCTCATAATAGGAAGTCTGTGCTACAGTAGCCTTGATCAAAATTTGTTACTCTCCTCTTGTTAAATCCATTTGCAATATTCAATGAGTCTTATCCCTGAGCTGTGCATTGTCAAATGTTTAAGCGTATTTTACTACTTTCTGAATTTTTTTTTGTGTACTTGAAAGGTGCATAATGAAGGTTTCTATGCAGAAGAGAATGGAGATCGCAGGATCAGACGTCTTCTGATGAGCGAAGTTGAAGCAGAAGCAGTTTGTTGGCTTCTGAAGTATTTGTATACCGCCGATGCTAAAGTGCCATGTAATTTACTGTCAGACGTTGAGTCTTTGGCTGTCAGGTGGGTGCATATTAAATCTGAGCTACAAGTCTTTTAGTACTGATAGTCACTGTTTTAGATGCTTAGATGAGATGAAGTATTTTATAGAAAATAAAAATAAATTGTGCTATATACAGTTTGTAGTTTAGAGATCTATGCTTCTTTTTGGTCTATCCCCTCCCTGCACACATTTTAAGTGGTGATCACATAATCCAGGTAGCCACTGACTTGTCATTGTATTCTTAGGTTTTAGCCTTTCTTTCCAGGTTCGTTTGTTTGTATGTGGAAAGCAGGATTGTAAACTGTCCTGTAAAATAGGGTATTTTAAAATAATATAAATATAATTAGTACTGTGTGATGTATAATTTGTGGCAGTATCTGGAATTGATATCTGGAACTGAGTTTTCTCTTGTCTTCACAAAGTTCACAATTTTTGTTCATTTTTCTTCATCTGTAATCCAGTGCTGCCTGCTTCCTTTCATAGGACTGAGAAAATAGACCAGTACACAGTTGGCATGCTAACAGTAAGTACTTGATTTGATGCCAGTGATCATACTTGATAGGTCATTGGCTGGGTATACTTTCTCTACCAGTCAGAAGTTAGCTTTTTTTTTTCAGTAAATTCTAACATTTATGGATGCATGCATATCTGTCTAATGCATACTGTGGTGTAGTGTGGCAACTACTTAAACATGCTTGGGCCCAAAGCCTGCCAGTTCTTTTTTGGGGCTCGCTGAATCTTTTTTATTTTATTTTTATAAATGCCTGTATTAATTTCACACTGTTTAAATAATGGCACTGGCACACATGCATTTAAAAAAGGCAAACCATTGTACACATTTTTCATGAGTTCTGTGCATTATACTTGTGTTTTTTAAATAATTATCATTCACTCCAACATACGTTCATAGGTTGGTACTAGGCTATCGGCCCTAGGGCCTATACAAGCCTAGCCATAACAATTTCCTGGATATCTCGTCCCACAATATTTACTTACCTGGACCACTGTCTAGCAGGGTGACTGACGTGATCCCCGGGGTGAATTTCCTATCTCCCATCCAATCATCAAGGTTCCTTTTGAAGAGGGCCAAGGAGGTGTCTGCTTGACATGTATGGGCAGTCTATTCCAGAGTATGGGGAGTCTCTGGGTCAGGAACCTATCCCTCCAGCATGTTTTGTTCATTGTGATGACAAGGTTTAGATCCCTGGAGCGTGTGGCTTTGAGGGATTGGGATTTCTTTAAATGGAGCATGTCCAACAGCTCAGGGTTTCACATGGCCTTGTATGTTAAGCAGAGATTACCTCTGAGTAGACAATATGCCACAGAGTATAGCTGGAGTTTTTTTTAGATGGTCAGCATAGGGCATCTGCTTTAGGCCTGTGATTCTTTTAGTGAGGTATTTCTGCGGCCCTTCCAGCTGTTGCAGATGACTTGTGAGGTATATCCTGCCTTCTCTTAAATTTCACCCCTCTTCCTGATTATTATTCTGCATGTATTGTTCCCAGAAATTCCACTTATTTCTATGCAGTTTGCTCCTTCCTTTCCACCTTCAGCATTTGCCATCTAGCTGAGGAAAAAAAATGCTAAAGTCTGCTTGTGGTGTTACCTATGCAGACACTGCCATGCAAAAATTCTAACCCTTCTGGACTTTGGTGCATTCTTTTTACTTTTACTAAACTATCACTTGTGACATAGCACACACACATTAATAGAAAAAAAAAAAAACTTTTAACATTTTTTTTTATTTACACATATTTTACATATTTTCCTTCCCTTAGAACTGCTCTATCTCTCAAATTAAACACCATATTCTCATTCTAAGGCCCCTCACTGGTCCAAATAAGTAATCTTACAAGTTAGCACTAATAAACCATAAGCACTACTTACTGTTATACTCTCTACGATTACCTTGTCCGCTGTTGGTCCGTTTTAATTCAGTTCCCTATATTACTTTAGCATGTCCAAAGGTCAGTCAATGGTTTCCTCTCCAGTCCAGCTGGTGAATCTGGGAATTTTGAGGCAATGTTACAACTGTCTCATGTACACGGACAACCCTCTCCTCCTCCAAACAGGTTCAAATATATGTGAGAGATGCAACCATATAGCCAAACTGGAGGCTGAGCTCTCTCATCTCAAAACTGGTGTAACCAGTCAGGAGGAGAAGGTAACCTCACACAACACAATTCCAGTATCACATAGTCCCACCACAACAGCGAACCAAACACATAAAAACACAAAAACATACTTGGAGGCTCTAAATAAAAATCTACCTAAGCAACAGAGACCTCCAAAGCAGACATCTAAGCAAACGCTACCCCAAAACAAAACACGTACAACACATAGCACAAAAAGTCAGTGTGCCAAGCAGTCACAGCCCTTAAGGCTGAATAACACACCTGATACCCTTGTAATAGGTGACTCTATTGTCAGACACACTGACATCCCACTCACCAGGCTGAATAAAGAGAAGGTCACAGTGAGCTGCCTGTCAGGCGCTAGAATCCGCCACATAACGCAAGCACTCAGGTCACTCCAAAGCAAATAGAAATATGACTCAGTCATTGTACATGCTGGCATGAATGACCTGAGACGTACCTCCCTCGACTGCATGAAAAGAGACATAGAGGAGCTCACTGATCATGTAGCCCAGGCCGGTATGACCCTGACCTTGAGCAGCATCTTACCCTCACCTAGAATGATGCCACAGTATAAAGACAAAATGATCGATTTTAACAATTGGCTAAAATTTTGGTGTCATTCAAAGGGGATCCAGTGTCTGTCAGCCTTGGATGACATGCTCGACAAGCCATGTTGCTTCACTAGGGACGGCTTGCACCTGTCACCCCTGGGCTTTCGGATATTGGCAAAGGCTCTTGCCACCCCCATAGTGCCTTTTTTAGGCAAGGCTCAAAAGTCAAACCCACCTCCATAGACAGCACAAGGAACAAGAAACTAAGGGTAATGCTGCTAAATGCCAGAAGTCTTAACCTCAAGATGCATGCACTCGAAGCTCTACTCAGTATGGAGAACATCGATATCTGTGCAGTGACAGAAACCTGGTTCAAGGCTCCAGAGAGCACCCCAGCACTACCAGGTTATACCTCATATCATGCTTTTCGGCCCCGAAACCCGGACCGAACCACAAAAGTAGGGGGAGTTTCCATATTTATCAAGGATATCCATATCTCCAGGTTAGTGGCAGTGCACGAAGTATCGGAGACCATCCATGTGCAACTGACAGTGGGCAAGACTGCTTTTCAGTTTATAGCATCCTACAGACCACCCTCTCAAAGTCAGGAATCCCACTCGGCTTTCCTGAAAACTTTGGAGAACACTAAGATCTCTCCGAACACCATTATATTGGGCGACTTCAACTACCCAAACATAGACTGGGAGCATTACTCAAGCCCCAGCACCTTAGCCCAAAGGTTCCTGGAATTTATAAACTCAAATGCTATGGAACAACTAGTCACCACTCCCACAAGAGGGGAAAACATACTAGACCTGATCATTACCAACATGGGGACTCTATGCTCCATACCAGAAGTATATCCCTCATTGGTAAGATCAGACCATAAATTAATTTTGCTGGATATCCACATCCCGACCCCACCCCCAGCCCAGAAAACCACAGTGAAAAACTTCTCAAAAGTGAACTTCACACTTCTCAAAACTGAAGTGGAATCCTTCAAGGCCCCAGGGCCGGTGGAAACTACGGCCCAAACTGTAGAATCCTATATAAACGCATTCTACGGACATCTCCAGGAATGCATGGATCATGCTATCCCAAACAAAATCAAGACCCAGTCACCCAAAGGCAGGCGTCCAGTCTGGTGGACCCCAGCCATAAATAAACTGTACAACAGAAGGAGGAAGCGACTACATGATAGAGTAAAATCCCTAAAAGGGAAGGCATCTCTGATCAGTACTAGCAAAAAATTACGATCCCTCATAAAATCCTCCAAGGCCAGCTTTGAGAGAAAAATTGCACAGGACACTAAAGACAATAATAAGGCTTTTTTCAGTTAAGTTGGAACCTGGGATGCAACTCCCAGACTTGTTCTGAGTTGATTCTAAACGACAAAAAATACACTGAACCCACAGATATCGCCAGTATCCTGGCAGACAGGTTCAGTGCAAACCCCCCCCCCCCCTAAAAGAGCAAGTATCTATCCCGGCAGAGTGCAGCCTCCCAAACATCTCTGATGCTCAGGTGAAGGCCGCCCCCTCCAAAGCAAAAAAACACTGCTTCCATGGGACCAGATGGCATCCCGGGTTGCATCCTACATGAACTCCAAGAAGAACTAATCCCTCAAGTAAAACTGCTGTACAATCTCAGCCTCACTACAGGATATGTGCCCAAAGAATGGTGTACAGCAACAGTGGTCCCACTCCACAAAGGTGGCCTCTGGACCCTGGAAACTATCGCCCCATAAGCCTGACTAGCCTAGTATGCAAGGCTATGGAGAGGATCATCATGGAACTCATAAACAAAGACATTGGGGACCTACAGACACTAGATCCTACCCAATTTGGCTTCAAGGGCAGATCCTGCCTTTTGAACCTGGTCGACTTCTTCAAAACAGTCACCAAGGCCATAGATGAAGGGAAGGTAGTCCACACAGCCTATCTGGACCTCGCAAAGGCATTTGACACAATACCCCACTCGGGCATCATAGATAAGCTATCCAGCCTAAATATAAACCCCTATGTCACAAGATGGGTCGCAAACTGGCTCAAAGACAGAACCCACAGAGTCAGAGTTGCTGGAGCCATGTCAGACTCGAAACCGGTTACAAGTGGCATCCCACAAGGTTCTGTCCTGGGACCTCTCTTGTTCGGTATTTACTTTTCTGAGGTACAGGCCAACGTGGGAGGACTATGGCTGACCAAGTTCACAGATGACTGCAAACTGGGCGCCATAATAGACTCTCCAGCTGACACAAACATCCTTCAAAAAGGTCTCGCAGAGACGGATAACTGGTGCCAGAGCCATGGTCTAAAGCTAAATGCCAAAAAGTGTATAGTCATACCCTTTGGCAAAAACAATGTGCCCACAAATTACCACATAGGTGGTAACCCATTAAGTACAGAAAAAGTAATTAGGGATCTGGGGACCCAAGTTGATAGCAATCTCTCCTTTGACAACCACATTGCCAAAGTGGTTAGAAAGACCTTCTACATAGCCCACCTCATCATGAAAGGATTCACATCTAGATCAAGAGAGGTAATCGTGCCCCTTTATTCATCCCTCATCAGGCCCATCATAGAATACAATGCCCCCTTTGGGATGTATCTTACCCGACACCTGCAGCAATTAGAGAGACCCCAAAAGTACCTCACTAGGAGGATCAAGGGACTCAAACAGATGCCATATGCTGCTCGGTTAAAAAAACTCCAGCTCTACTCAGTTGCATACCGCCTACTTCGAGGCGATCTCTGCCTGACATATAAAGCTATGTCCAACCCAGAATTAATGGACATGCTCCACCTCAGTAAATCTAAATCCCTTAGAGCCACGCGCTTGAGGGACTTGAACCTCAGCACAGAAATAAATAGAACATGCTGGAGGGACAGATTCATAACCCAGAGGCTCCCTTCGCTCTGGAATAGAATTCCAATTCATGTTAGGCAGAGCATCTCACTGACTCTCTTCAAGAAGAATCTTGATGAGTGGATGGGGGATCATAGGTTTGTCCCGGGGATTACTTCCGTGTCACTATTAGACAGAGGCACAGTAAACTAAACTTTAAAAAGGGCACAGTATACTCAAATCAAGGGGTGGCGTAAGCCAAAAACAATCGGGCTAGGCTTATAAATGCCCCAGGGCAGATAGCTTAGTATGAACCTATGAACCTATAACAACTGCCTTACAGTTCAATATTACATAAATTGCTCAATTTCCTACCTTTCCTTAAACCTCATTCCTCCTCCCATACATTATTCTGCATGTATTGTTGCCACAAATTCCATTTATTTACATGCAACTTGTTCCTTCCCTTTTCCAGTTATTTTGTCTCTTTTACAGTATTCAGTACTTCAAAATCTAAACCAACTGTATCTGATTTATTTTTTCTTGTAATTGCTTATCTGATGTCACTCTTCATCTATTTTTGACCCTTGGGTACTCGGTTCTAATCCTCGGAACTTGTTCGGCCATTTTACAGCTCTCGCCAGCCAAAAATCTCTCAAGCTTAGACTCTGCTCACAATATTCTTCTCTATATTACTTCAGATCTCGTTTGTTGCTCTTATAGCAGGATGCATCAGCCATTCCTTCTCTCGCAGCTAAGTAGATTTTATAGAATTTATTAGCTAACCTATATGTTCTTGTCCATCTCTTAATTCCTTTCAAACTTTTCTCTCTACCCACACTTTTACGAGTGAGTGCATTTTTTTCTTTATACCTTTTGGTGTCTCTTCTTTACCATTGCTGGTAGTTGTCCTTTCCTTTAACCTCTCTTCTCTACTGTTGGGTAGTTCTTTTTACCCATTCTTGGTAAAATTTTCCCTTTCTCTCCTATTTTTAGGTAGTTTTTCTACAAGTAGTCTTTCTCGGTATCTTTTGTGGTGTGTGTGCAAGTGTGTCACTGGAGTTCTGCATGTTGACCTTCCTTTTTTTTGTCATCAGTATGGCAGACAAGTCTAAGGGCACTACTGGTTTTAAGCAGTGCCAGGAATGCATGCATAAGATGCCCAACTTTGGCATTCCGCCTGTATTTACTAATTAGGTCCTTCTCATTTGGACCAGGAATGCTCTATCTGCCAAGCCTTTGGTAATCAGGCTTTGGTAGAGCATAGAAATTAATATTGAAGGGCCTTCTTCAGACTCCTTTTGAAGAAGCTTTATCCATGGTTGATACAGTTCCTACTGCCTCTGGTTCTAAGACTAGTCATTATGTGCTGACATCTCCATCAACACCAATGGCACCTTTGACAAAGAAACATAAATCTTCCTCTGTAGGGGCTTCCTCAGAACTGAAAGCTAAGGTTCTGAAGCTCTCAGAGCAGACTATCTTGGCACTGTCTTTCACTTCGTCACCCTTGGCTCTGATGTCAACACCGACTACTGTAGCTTCCCAGTCGGTGCCAACCTGTCCTTCTGCACCACAGCAGTGTCTACCCACTACTTTGGTGCCAAAAGTGGATCTTCTTTATACACCCAGGATGAGGTACTGCCCATCTGTTGACCCTTTTCTTGGTCAGCTTCCCAGTCCATTCCTGGAAAGGTCAGAATCCCCCATGGGGATGTCTGTTCATTCCTCTAGAAGTCTGTCTGAAGAAGACTTAGTGAGGCTGGTGGACCAGCTTCCAGCGGCTAAGGGGTCTTTCTGCCCCCCTCCCAGACCACTCTTTCAGCTGGAGTTGTGATGTACTCTCCCAGGACTCCACCCATTCCTCTTCTTCTAACCTCCTCAGAGGCCTTAGAGCTCTCCACCGACTCTTCTGGTTCCAGTTGTTCCTTCATCGACAGCCCTTCTATCTTCAGTTTCGGAGTCGGCTCTGACTCCTTCGGTTCCTTTGGAACCACTCGACTTCCGAAGTCATGGCTTCATCGTCCGTCGTCAGGTCCAAGGGTTTGGAGTCAGCTCCTATTTTTTGCTCTGAGTCACCATTTCCTCTTGGAACTTCGGCAACTGGGGCCCCTTCCTCAACTCCTGTGTCAGAGGTGGGCTTCTCGGGGTGGGTGTGACCTTGGTTCCGAGTTTTTCTCTCTCATTTCTGGGTTCCCATCCCTCCTCAGGAGGGCCCGACTTCCAGGCTTTGGAGAAGGCATTGATCTCTTCAACCTCTCTCAGGTGGCTCCTTCTGGGTTGGAGTTTCATTCCCTGATCACTTCTTACCTAGAGCTTCCACCATCCTCTATGTCCAGACAGTGAGCACTGAGGCTGAAAACTCTCCCTGCAAAGGACACCCCTTCTTCCAAGTCCTTTTCAGAGATTCTCAGTGAAGAGCCTTTTCGGAAGAAAAAGTGTAAGAGGAAACACTTGGATTCCCATGAGGAATCCGTCACAGGAGACACAGACTTCGATGAAGGGGAGGGTTCCCCATGGTCACCCCTGGAAAATGTCTCATTCAGAGACATCCTGGAAATCCTAAAATAGAGAGGTAACTGGAAGCCCAAAGACCCTATCTCCGAGGAGTCAGAGTACTTGCAAGCCTTTGGTACTCGACCGTCTTCTTCTTGGGTGACCCTTCCTGCTGATGATGTCATTAAGTTGATCACTCATCAGGCTTGGAAGGCTCCCAACTCCATATAACTGATTCCCCGGAGACTGGACAATATACTGTTTACTCTTGAGGACCACCAACACTGGGCAAACGGGCTAGCAGTAGATGCCATGGAGGTGGCGGCCACCAAAAAGGAACTAGCTTAGGAAAGTTCCTCTGTTCATCCCCCTAACCGGGAGTCTGCGGCAATGGGCAGATTTGGAAAATGGGTTTATGCATCATCAACCTTCACCTTAAGGTCCTTGAATTTTATGGCATATTTCACTAGGCTCCAGAGGTATCTGGCTAAGGAGCTATCAGACACCCTGGCATGAGTTGTATCTGATGAGGTCCAAGACAAAGTCGCCTCCCAGTTAGCTACCCTGGAGTCTATTTCCAACTTGTCCATGAGGTTAATTTCACATGCAGCTGAATGGGGGACCAGGTCAGCCGGTTCAGGAATTGGTATTAGACACACCTGGATGCACCTGTATGAGTTTGCAGAGCCATTCAAGTCTTCCTTCATCAGTGCTTCCTTTGATGGATCACTTTGTTTGGCCCCAAAGTGAAAGAAACTCTAGTCAGGTGTAAGAAGGATGTGAAGACCCTGTCTGCAGTGGGCATACATTTTTCTGCTCCCTAACGATCCTACTCTAGGAATCAGAAGAGTGGAAAGATGTGGTTCAGAAAATCCCAAGGGTGTTTCTAGAACACGCATGGTGGAGGCTCCCCTCGGGGCAGAGCGGGGTGCTCTAATGGAAGACATCGACCCCAAGGCAGAAGTGGCCCACAGAATCAGGGTTCCAGAGATTATTTCTCTGGCCAGCCCTACCAACGCTTCTGAAAGGGCGCCTGAATGCTTACCTCTGGAAGCAGTCGGGGGAAGATTTTCTGTACATTCAAGAGCCTGGCAACAAATAACCTCAGAGGCTTGAGTGCTGAGAATTATTACCAGAGATTACACTGTTCTCTTCATCCTTTATCTAAGATGTCTTAACAAGGCTCCCTGATGGTTCCACCCAATCAGAGGGACCAAGCAGCCTTAGAAATCCAAACGTTGCTAGAGAAAAGAGTCATCCAAGAAGTCCCACTAGACCAGATAGGACTGTATTTTACTCAAGGTTCTTTTTAGTGCCAAAATACAGGGGACTTGGGACTAATTTTGGATCTTACCTTGCTGAACAAGTTTGTTCAACAATTAAAATTCTGGATGGACACGATTCAGTCTATACTTCCCTTTCTAGAGGGAAACTATTTGGATATGCTCTGTCAACCTTCAAGACATGTGTCACCACATAAAAATGGATAAAAGCTCCAGAAGGTTTCTTTGCATTCAGCCAGGAGCCAGTCACTTTCAGTTCAGACCACTGCCCTTTGGTCTCACCACAGCTCCCAGGGTGTTCACCAAGTGTCTGGGAGTAGTAACAGCTCACTTGAGACTGTATGGATTCTGGGTGTTTCCTTACCTAGACGACTGGCTCATCACCGCTCCCGTGAGACATTTACTGCTTCAGGCAACAGAATTAATTCTACACTTGTTCGCATTCCTGGGCATGACAGTGAATCAGTCAAAATCTCAGCTAAACCCCACTCAAGATCTTGAATTCATAGGAGCTCATCTGAATACTGTCTCTTGTGTAGCTTCCTTTCCTTAACACAGACTGCAGAAGATTAAATCCCAAGTACAAGCTGTTCTCTGCAGAAACAAGGTTTTGGCACTACTAGTCCTTTAAGCGTTAGGTTCTATGGTGGCAACAATCACCATGGTTCCTCTACCAAGATTCCATATGCGGATACTACAATGGCTTCTAGTATCACAATGGTCCATTCTAAACCACCCAGTGACCTACCCTATTCTTATTACCAATTGCTGCAAAAAAGACCTGTCCTGGTGGATGGAATCTGAGGAAATTCTTTTAGGCCGTCCCTTCATCCCTCTTCAACCCAAGGCCATAGTGACCACTGATACCTTCCAAATGGGGTGGTGGGGCATTATCTGAGAAGAACATTCCAGGGCACCTGGTCCCTGGTAGAGGTCAACCTGCATGTCAGTTTTCTGGAGTTGAGGGCAGTGCTCTTAGTGTTGTAAGCCTTTCTGTCTGTCCTCTCTCTAGGAACCATTGCAATTCAATCAGACAACATGTCCATGGTCTGGTACATCAACAAACATGGCGGAGCCAAATCTTAGCCCCTGTGTCAAAAAGCTCTTGGAGTGTGGCAATGGGTGATTTCCTTCAACTGCTTTCTGATAGCAACACACATCCCTGGTAGCTCAAACGTGATAGCAGAAAAAACTGAGAAGATGTATTGTATTGCCTCATGAGTGGTCTCTCAATCTCAGAATAGCGAAGGGCATTTTCTGTCGCTGGGGCCAGCCTTGCTGCAACCTATTTGTATCACCCCTGAACAACAAGTGCAGCAGCTACTTTGCCCTAATCCCCCCTCAGGGGGAGTCCCCAAGAGATGCTCTTCTCCTTGACTGGCCCTCAAGTGTACTCTATGCATTTCCCCCCTTCCCCCTCATTCCCCTCTTTCTCAAGAAAGCATCCAGGTTGAGAAGCAAAGTAATCCTCATTGCACCCTATTGCCTCAACAAATTTGGTTTCCATTTCTGTGTCATCTAATTCACAGTCCATAGATTCTGGACCTAGTTCCAGACCTGCTGTGTCATCCTCGGGGACTGGTGCATCCCATCCTTCGAAACCTCAAGCTGACTGCTTAGTTCCTCCAATTCTGTTACTCACCAGGCATAATGATTTACCTTCCCCAGTGCAAAAGATTCTGCTAGCTTCCGATATACCATCCACCCTGAAACTGTACCTTAGCAAGTGGAAGAGATTTTCAACTTGGGCACACAACAGTAATCTGAACCCCTTCTCTATACCATTGGAAAAGGTTTTAGAATTTCTAGACATTCTGCCATTGGAATAAACTTTTGTATCCCCCCACAACAGGTTTATCCTAGACACCAGAAGGGTGGAAAGAAACTGTGGCTCAACAAATCTCACTTCTGTGGATAGAATCCCCCCAGAGGCAGGGGGGTGGGTTGCAACAATCATAATGAACATCATCTCCATGGCAAAGGTAGAGCGCAGAATCAAGGCTTTCTGGATCCTTTCACAAACAGGTCTTTTTGGCATTCCTGAATGGTTTCCAGACTGCTGCACTCTGGAAGTAATCCGGGGGAGCTTGTCTCTGCACCCTATGGCCTGAACATCCATCATTCAGGAGTTATGAGTACAGAGAATCATACCCAGAGGCTGTATGATCCCTTTCTTTACCATCCCCCTTGTTCAAGAAAACATCTCAGTGTGCCTCCCACCTAATGGAAGGCAGCAGCGCAAGAGATAAAAAAGCTGATAGACAAATGAGTCATCCTGGAGGTGCCATGAGAACAACCAAGATCTGGAGTCTACTCGAGGTTCTTTTTGGTGCCAAAGAAAAATGGGGACATCAGGCCCATTCTGGAACGCAGTCATCACTTGAACCAGTATGTAAATCAGACAAAGTTCTGGATGACCATAGTTCAGTCCATCATACCATTGTTGAGGAAGGATGAATGGGCATGCTCGATAGACTTCCAGGATGCGTACCATTATGTAAAAATGGACAGATGCTCCAAAGGGTTTCTCCACTTTCAGCTAGAGGCCAGTCACTTCCAGATCAGAGCCCTGCCTTTGGTCTTACCACAGCCCCCAGGTATTCACCAAGTGTATGGCACTGGTTGTAGCTCATCTCAGACTGCAGGGGTTCCGAGTGCTCCCATGTCTGGATGACTGCCCTGTAACTGCTGCCACTAGGAATTTTATTCAAGCCAAGAAACTATTTGCACCTATTTAGGAATAATAGACAGTCTGGCCAAGTCAAAGCTTCAACTAGTTCAAATGATAAAGTTCATTGGAGTCCATCTGGATACCAAGCTACAGATAACCAGATTACTGGAATCAAGGATTCTCACCCTTCAGCATCAGGTGATGATTGTATATGCTCATAAAAAAACACCATCAAGATCTATTCTATGTCTTCTCAGCACGATGGCATCCTTCATCACTTTAGTCAGTCTAGCCAGATTTTAGATGAGAGTGTTACAGTGGACCCTTGTAATCAGTGGTTAATGAGATGTTGCCATAAATTTTCCTGTGGCTTTCAATCAGATTTGCAGAATGCAGTTCTCACAGTTGACCATTTGTTTTCTGTCCACCCCAGGTCACATGACCATGGACGCTTTCCAGCTGGGGTGGGGAGGGCATTCCTTGGGAAGAAATGTCCTGGGGCTGGGATCTTCCACAGAGACCAGTTTTTGCATCAGTGTCCCGGAAGTAGGAGCAGTCCTTTTAGCGTTGCAAGCCTTTCAGGATTCCCTCCCCAGTAGCGTGATTGTCGTCCAACCAGACAGTATGTCAATGCTTTGGTCCATCAACAAACATAAGGGAACGCATCCTTACCCACTGTTTCAAGATGCTATTAAGGTTTGGCAGTGGGTGATGTCTTCCTACTGCTTACCGATAACAATGCACATACCGGGTGTAGAATAGTGTGTGTGCTGTAACTTTAAGAAACATTTCAAAGTGAGGGCACGTGCCGGCAGCAGTGCCATTTTGAGAGAACAGCCAGAATGTTAACATGTCTGAGCGCAGTAGTCAGTCTGTTTATAAGTTTATTTAACTTAATATGCCGTCCTGATGTGTTTATATATAATACAACTGCATGAACCGAACCTGCAACTGTTCATCTGTTTTATTCTGACCGAAGGAGCAACATGGTATCAGAAGTGTGATTGAAGAGTGCAACTTCTTCAGGCCATTAGGTGCAGAGTTAATGGTGAAGGTACATTGAGCAGGTTGAATGATACACTGCTCAAACAATTAAAAAAAGGCCAGAAATGAACTTCAGGTGACCAAACCTTGCATAAATGATTTATTTTGTAAAGAAAATGATACAAAGCACAAAACCCATTATTAATTAAAAGAGTAGCACAAAACTCATTATTAATCAAACAAAAGGCACAAAATGCATTATTGAGTAAACAAAATATTTGAAACCATGATATTTGATAGAATTATCAGAAATAATTATGAGGGTGTTCAGAGTTACTTCCGATTTGCATAATGAGCATGTTAAAAGTAAAACGAGCACAAGAAGAGTATAATGAGCGTGATAAGAGGTCAAATGGGCATAAAAAGCATACAAAAGCAAGGAAACTGCATGTTTTGACGTGAGCTACTTTTCACATTGACCAAAGCTATTCAAAGTGTTAACTAGAGTGTTCAAAATATTTCAGTGTGTGCAAAATGTTTGCAGTGTGTGCTTTATTACAGTACAATTATTTTGAAGAGTGCAAAGTACAGTTATCTTGCAAAGTGCAGTCATTTCAAAGTGTTTCTCACAGTGTACAGAGTTATTTCACAAAGTACAGCCATTTCAAGATGTTTCTTGTGCTGTATCATTCGCAAAGTACAGTCATTTCAAAATGTTTCTTACACTGATAAGGAGTGGTTTCACAAAGTATATTGGTTTCAAAGTGTTCTTGTGCTACGGAGACTTATTTTACAAAGTACAGTTATTTTGAAGAGTCTGTTGTGCTATTGGGCATAATTACAAGTTCTGGCATATATATATGTGTGTATGTTCATACATAATTCCAAGGGTCTTTATTACAGTGTGTTGATATGGCAAAGGCATTTTGCAGACCTAGTCCACTTGTGTTTAATCATAATATTGCAGAGAATTGGAGAGTATTTGAGCAGGAATATATTTTTATACAAGCAGCTTTTTCTGATAAAGATGCCCATACGAGGGCATTTATTTTGCTTAACTTAGTGGGGCAGAAGCCATTGAAAGAGTGCGTTCATTTATGTATGCACCAGCAGTATATGCAGAAGGGGAAAGTACCATATTGTTGTACGAGCTGAAACAAGGGAGGACCCTGAGTGTTTGAAATGTAAATTTAGAGAAATGTGTAACCCCCCCAGACAAATGTTACATTGGAGAGGCACCTATTTTATACAAGAGACCAAAAACCAGGAGAAAGTTTTGCAGCTTATATTACTGACTTGAGAAACAAGGCTAAAATGTGCAGATTTGGTGATGTGAAAGATGAGTTGATAAAAGACAGGCATGTATGTGGTGTTAATAATGCTGCATTGAGGAAGATTCTGCTTCGTGACAGTGATTTAACATTGAGCAAAGCTATAGAGATTTGTGTGGTGCATGAGCTTGCAGAGATGCACACAAATATGCTTGCAAGTGATAAGAGCATGGTTTCATCAGCTTCTAGAGCAAACATAGACAGCAGGCAGCATGTGGCCAGCAGAAATAGGCCTAAGCACATGGCAGCTGCAGCCCCTGCAGGATTTCCAGGGAGAGCCCCTAACTTTCCAGCAAGTTCTAAGACTAGTTCAGTAAAATGGGCATGCTCAGTGCAGCATAAGGGTGAGTCCGCAAAACCCATGTCAAGTCTTACTGTTAGCTTTCGTAATTGTGGTGGCAGTAATGAATCTAAAAGAGAAAAGCGTTTAGCATTTGGTCAGTAATGCCACAGGTGTAAAAAATGGAGCCACTTTCAAAAGTTTTGTAATTCAAGCAAACCTCGTTTATTTATTAGGAAAGGTCACTCAAAAAAGCAAGTTGATCATATAGAAAGCTGCAACTCTACTTTCTGTGTAGACAGTGGATCAGTGGTGTGTGAAAAGGTTAATGCATTAGATTTGTTGGCAAAGAACAAAGTGTTTTGTACTGTCCTGCTCAAAGGTAAACCCACGGAGCTCAAAGTAGACACTGGTTCAAAGTACGATATTATGTCAGCAGAAACATTTGCTAGAAAGAGCTGGTGAACAACTTAATTTGACCAATTGTGCGAGGTGTGTTGCTTAGGGAGGTGAAGAGATTCAAACTGAAGGCTCAGTAGTGCTTTCATGCTATTCAGCTGGGAACAATTACTGCTGGCAATTTATGTAGTCAAAAGACCTGTTTGAGTGAGACTGCTTTCTTTTACCAGAGAAGTCCATCATGTAAGCACATGTCCGAGTTCCAGTTTTACCAATGCTATTTTTTCAGGGTACGCTGATATTTTTGAAGACAAGTTAGGCAAACTTCCAGTTGTGTACTCCATGAAATTAGACCCAAAGGTCAGTCCAGTAGTCAGACCAGCGAGAAAAGTTCTGATAGCTATGCAGGACAAAGTGAAGGTCCAGTTAGATAAAATGGTGCGACAAGGTATGATTTGTCCAGTCACAAAATCAGCTGAATGGTATCTTCCATGGTAGCTGCTCATAAGAAAAGTTCAGATAAAATCAGAATATGTATTGACCCAGAGACTTGAAGCATTAAAGTGGCCCCACCATCCTGTGTATACAGTCAAGGAGATTGCTACCCTCATGCCAAATACCACTGTTGTTTCTGTCTTAGATGCAAAGAATTCATTTTGGCAAGTAATGCTTGATTGCAAATCTTCACTACTGACTACATTCAGTACCTCATTTGGTAGATACAGATTTCTCAGAATGTCTTTTGGAATAAATTCTGCAAGTGAAGTCTTTCAGCGTGCAATGGAGCAGATTTTTTCAGGTTACCGTGTGCTATAATAGTAGATGATTTACTAGTTGGAGGCAGTAGTGAAGCAGAGCATGACAGAAACCTCAGGAAAGTTCTGGACAGAGTGTGTGAAGTGAATCTAAAACTAAATCCTCTGAAATGTAAATTCAGACTACCAGAAGTTACTTATGTAGGTCATTTATTTACCAGTACAAGCTTATGACGACCCTTCCAAACAGCCATTCTTGAGAGATGCCAGCTCCAGTCAGTGTCCAAGCCTTACAGCATTTCCTCGGTATGGTTAACTATTTGGGCAAGTTTATACTAGACATCAATGAATTATCAGCACCTTTAAGAGAGCTGACATGCAAAAATGTTGCCTGGTCATGGTTAGAACACCACAGAACATTTGATGACCTTAAACAGAGAATTGCCAGTCCACCTACGTTGAGATACTATGATATCCACAAACCAGTAATTCTTTCCTGTGATGATCCAAAGTTTGGTCTTGGTGCAGTTATTCTTCAAGAGGGCAAACCAGTAGCCTATGCATCTAGAACTCTTACCTCAAACTGAGATGCAGTGTGCTCAAATTGAGAAGGAACTTTTGGTAATTGTGTTCACGTGTTCGAAGTTCCGTGATTATATTTATGGCCGAGCTATCCAGATCGAGACTGATCATCAACCTCTAGTCACTATTTTAAAGAAGCCTATGCATACAGCTCCAGCAAGACTACAAAGAATGATGCTCAGCTACAAAATGGTCTATACAAAAGGCAAAATTCTTTATTTGGCTGATACCTTATCCAGATCGCCTAGAAATACCACAGAAAAGCTTGATGCAGAGAATTTTGACTTCGATGTCATGGAGGTGTGTAATTTTTCTACCACAAGACTTGAGCTAGCTAAGAGATCATACAAAGACTGATACAGTTTTGCAAACAGCTCAACTATTTCATCAATGTTGGATGGCCATCAAAGCAATCTTGTGTACCAACAGAAGTGGAACCTTATTTTCCTTACTGAGATGAGATGTTGATGGAAGATGGTATCATTTTCAAAGGTCCTAAAGTTATTGTTCCTACTTCCTTACAACATGAGTACATTCAGATTTTGCATCGTGGCCACCCAGGTTCCGAAGCTACCAAAAGAAGGGAGAGAGGACTAGTATTTTGGCTTTCCAGTTCGAAAGACATTGATAAAGTACTTTCATATTGTTCAGTATGCAATAGTACTAAACCGGATTTGCAAAAAAAGCCACTTCAGCTAAGCCAGATTCCTGAACTACCTTGGTCAACAGTAGCCACTGACATATTTGAGTGAAGCAGTCAACATTATTTAGTGTTGGTAGACTCTTGTTTGAACTGGTTTGAGATCGATCTGCTACCTAAGCTAACATCCAGTGTTGTTATTACTAAGTTGAAACGTCACTTCTCAGTCCATGGTAGTCCACACAGTTATTTCTGACAACGGTGCTCAGTTTACCACTCAGTTATTTCAGAAATTTGCAAAGGAGTGGGACTTTATCCATATTTGTAGATTAGAGAGCAAGTGCTATGTACTGTATCTTTAAGAAGCACGTCAAAGACTGAGTGTGGACGTGTAAATGTTAAGCACGTGCTATTCCTAGTGCCATTTTGAAAGGGCAGCCAGAGAGTAAGCATATATGACTACAGCAGTTAGTGTGTATAAAAGTTACTTAAGTTAAAGTCAGTAAACTTCTATCATGATATGTTTATATAAAATAAAGCTGCTTGAACAGAACCCATGAAGACTCTTCTGTTGTGTCCAAAGTAGGAGAGTGACATGGTGTCAGAACCAGGATTGAAGAGAATAAAATTCAGAGCCATGAGGTGCAAAGATGACCGTGAAGATAAACTAAAAGAAAGGAGCATTGAAAAATAGCCAGAAAAGAAGCAAAGGTAATGAGAATATGCAGGAACTACTTATTTTATAAAAAGGACAAAAACAGGGCATTACAAGGGCACAAAATGCATTATTAAAAAAGCGGGAGGCATAAAAAGCTTATTAACTAAGGGAAATGTTTAAAGTTAAGGTGTTTGATGAAACGATTAACAGAAAATTAAAACTAGCATGTTTAAGGCAAGAACAGGCATGTTTAGAGTAAAACGAGCACAAGAAAAGTGCAGTGTGCATGAAAAGAGATTAAACGAGCAAAACGGATATAATAAGGGCAAAAAAAGGGGCATATTAAGTGTAACTTAAGCAAAGTGACTGCATGGTTTTGGCAAAGTGCTGTGTTTTGGCATAATACAGCTTCATGTTGTATCAAGGGCATAACTAAAGATGTTCTTCGTGTTTCACTGTTGCAGTCAACACATTTGGGTTATCTGCTTGCAGGTAGCCCTCAGTCGGCCTGATTATCAAAGTCTTTGGTCCAGCGTCGGTTGTTGATGTCCTTCAAGGATGCATCTGCAGTCCTAACATATGGGTTGTCCTGCCTCAGGCAGCCCTTCGGTCGGCCGGATTCCAAAGTCTGGGTCTGGCCTCGATTGATGTCGCACTTCACCCGACGTCATAGCTGCTGGAGTATAAAGGCATCAGCCGACGCCATTTTCCTCCGTCTTTCTTGCCGCGCGGTGCCCGAAGCAGAAGCTGTTCGCAAGTGTCGGTCGGTCAGATCCAGAGATTTCTACTACCGAAGACTTCTAAAAAAACTAAGTACCCCGTTGGGGACTCTTTCTTGCCTCAGCCGATGTCAGACAAAGTAAATAATTGTTTAACTTGTGGGAAACAAATACCTCATAAGGATTTCCACTCTTACTGCCTTCCTTGCTTAGGCCCAGACCACGACGTATCAGCTTGTCTAGCCTGTGCTTCCTTCAACCAACGGACGCTTAGACGTCGGTCGGAGTTTGCAGAGGAGTTTTTTGGTCCCGCTTTTGCATATAAAATGCCGTCGGAGACTCCGACTACACAATTAGCTAAAAAGCGCAAGGAAAAGGACCGACACTCGCGGTCCGCGGTTTCGGCTGAAACCACGGTTAGTGTCTTGGTTTCGGCTGAAACCGAGTCCTCGGTTCTTCCTTCGGCCGAAAGCATGCCTCCGATAACCGAGGCCTCACAGAGCATGGCTGAATCTGCTACTGAAATTACTGCTACAGAAGCAGGCACCCAGGATTTGTCAGACACTATTCCTTTAGACATTTCTACCCCTGCACGTGGGGCTGCTAGACCCCCTGCTTCTATGTCTATCAAGGCCTTTTCCAGGGCTAAAGCAGCTAAATCTTCTAAGGCCTTACCTACAAAAACTCCCTCCCACGGGCCTGCCTCTAGTTCCCAGATACTCAGTCTGGCTGAGGACCTTATTTCTTTGATCAGGGGATCCCAACCTCGCCCAGACAAGGCCTCTCAACCTCCTCCAGATAAGAGGCCTAGGACTGAACCCCCTGAACCTGTCTCTACAGACTATTCCTCGGATGACTCAGATATTTCAGACCATCAGGAAGGCCCATATTCTCCTTATGAGGATTCTGATGCAGAAGACTCCATTCCTTCTGCTTCTCCTCCTGAAGAATTTTCTTTTGGGGAAACCCTACACTCTATGAGGGAACACTTCCAATGGCAGGGCCAGGATTTTTCAGATTCAAGGAAAAGGCTAAGGACTTTTTTACACTTACCACAGCATAGGCCTTTAGCCATTCCTCCAGTACTATCAGTTGTTGATGATGCATATAATGATGCCAGTACTGCCCCTGATTCTCTTCCTCCAGCCCCTGCCAAATTTGACAGATATTACAGGGTCCTGGACACACACTACCACTTGTATAAGGCTCATGTTGCAGACCCAGAAACCATTTCAAAGGGCCCTAAAGGTGTGGCAGCTGCCTCTGCCAAAAACCCTCTTCCCTCTGAAAGGGAATCTAGAGCATTAGAGAGATGGGGTAAAAAGGTTTATACATCTGCTACTCTTTCGGCCAGGGCCTTAAACTGTCAGTTTCACATGATTCAGTACCAGGAATTTTTGTTAGACCAGCTAAATAAAAAACTGTCCTCTCCTGAACCTATAGACCGCAAGTCCCTTCAGGATTTGGTACATAGCTCTCAGCAGGTCAGTAATCATTTCTTAAAATGTGGCTATGATGCACTGGAGGCTTCCTTTAGATCAGCTATGACTGGAGCAGTGATTCGAAGGCATGCCTGGTTAAAAGAGCAATCCTTACCAGACCATGTTAAGTCAAAACTCCTAGATGCTCCTATGGAGAAACAAAGTTTGTTTGGCTCCCCTGCACAGGAGGTACTAAAGAAAGTGGAAGAAAAAGCAAAATCTGTCCAAACAGTCAAGGATTTCTTACAGGTCCAACCTCCGAGGTTTAGCAGAAATTGGCCTTCAAAGAATTGGTCCTTTCCAGATACCTCCAGAGCACAGAGAGGCAGAAATAGACGCCCAAGAGGCAGAGGTCAATCTAGGGGTGCCTAAAGGGGACGTCAGTGGCAAGCTGCCAACCAGAGAAGTGCTGCCACAGTTGCAACTACAACCACTTCCACAGGACAGACACAATGACTTGGCTCTGGTTCCGCCTACCAGGGAACAACTGGAAGCACCCTTGGGCGGAAAGCTAGCCTTATTCTCCGACAACTGGCATTGCATTACAGGAGACAGATGGACTTTACAAACAATAGACAAGGGCTACAGGTTTCACTTCCACACTCTACCAAAAAAGAGAGGAATGCCAAACCTTCCACCAAGCCAAAAAACAGATGCTCAAAAACAAATCAACAACTTACTAAGGATGAGAGCTATAGAAAAGGTACCACCTATGGAACAAGGCCAAGGATTTTACTCCAGACTATTCCTTGTGCCAAGAAAAGAAAATCAATGGAGACCTATTCTCGACTTGTCCACACTGAACACATACCTCATTGTTCCAAAATTCAAAATGCTGACCCTCCAGCAACTTCTTCCCATGCTGGGCAAGGAGTCTTGGCTGGTGACTCTAGATCTCAAGGAGGCATACCTGCACGTCCCTATACGACCAGATTGCAGAAGACACCTCAGATTTCTTGCAGGATCAGAGCATTATCAATTCTCAGCATTGCCCTTTGGCTTATCTACTGCGCCCAGAGTATTCACGAAATGCCTGGCATCAGTAATTGCTCATTGCAGACTTCAGGGAATTCAAATTTACCCATACCTGGACGACTGCCTAATACAAGCGGACAACAAGACAAAATTAGCAAAAGATTTGGCAAATGTCATACAACTGTTGCAAGCCTTGGGATACACAGTCAACATTCAAAAGTCAAGGCTAGTGCCATCCCAAAGGATAACATTTTTGGGTGCAGAACTGGATACAACAACTCAGATGGCTTTTCTCACAGAAGAAAAACAAAAGCAACTACCAGTCTATTTCATGACATTAACAGCACAAACTCAGCTTACTGCAAGGAAAGTCCTGCAAGCCCTGGGTTACATGGCATCCTGCATAATATTGATCCCGCATGCCAGGCTGCATATGAGAAAGTTACAATGGTACCTAAGGAATGTATGGTCTCAACACAGGCACAGTCTAGAAGCCCAGATTCCAATAATTCCATGCCTGAAAAAAGAATTCCTGTGGTGGGCTCAGGCCTGTCAGATAAACAGAGGAGTGCCTTTCCACAAACCACATCCAAGCCAGACCATCACCACGGACGCCTCAGACCTAGGCTGGGGGGCACACATGGAGGACAAGTGTATACAAGGCCTATGGACCCAAGACCAGCTGAATCTACACATAAATCTAAAGGAGATGCTGGCAGTGAAACATGCAATCCAGGCATTCAGACCATTCCTCCAACAAGGTCACCTGCTGATAAGGACGGACAATACCACAGTCATGTGGTACATCAACAAACAGGGAGGTACACACTCATATCCTCTATGCCGGATGGCAATGGAACTGTGGAATTTGGCCCTGAATCTCAACATTCAACTACAGGCCAGATTTGTACCAGGAAAAGAAAATTCACTAGCAGACACCTTAAGCAGAACTACCACGGATGCTCATGAATGGATGCTGCATCCAGATATCTTCAAAACCATAACAAAGAAATGGGGAATGCCAGAGATAGACCTGTTCGCCTCCCCACACAACCACCAATTGAAGAAATTCTGCTCAAGAGCGTACCACCCACTTGCCTGGAGGGTGGACTCCCTTTCCTTCAGCTGGAAAAACCTGACAGCATATGCATTTCCACCTCTTCCTTTGATGTACAAAGTCCTACTGAAGATCAGAGAGGAACAGCCAAAGATAATCCTGATAGCTCCAGACTGGCCAAGGCAACATTGGTACCCGCTACTGAGAAGCATGTCTCGGACTCACTCATGGCCTCTACCTCTGTGTCCCTTACTTCTAACACAGAACAACTACAAGACCCTGCATCCAAACTTGAAAACACTGCAGCTAGCTGCTTGGAATATTGCATAAAGCAAAATAAACCAGACTTATCTCAGAGGGTTAAGGACATTATCCTGGAGGCTCGCAGACCCTCCACAAGGAAAACTTATTCAGCCAAATGGAAAAGATTCCTCATTTGGAGTGCAGCAAAGGGAGAAAATGTCTCATTGGCAAACATAGCACACATCCTGGAATACTTAGCAGAACTGTTCCACAATGGCCTGTCCTACTCCTCCATTAAGATTCATGCACCAGCAATTTCAGCAGAGTACAACATGGATCCTCCTGTCTTCTCTCATCCTCTACTCAGGCAGTTCTTGAGAGGAATCAAAAATGTAAAGCCTCCAAGGAAACCACCTTTACCTACATGGGATCTCAACTTTGTGCTGGAAAAATTAACACTTCCCCCTTTTGAACCAGCAGCAACAGCAGACTTACAGTTCTTATCTTGGAAAACTGCTTTTCTGCTAGCAATCACTTCAGCAAGAAGGGTATCTGAGTTACAGGGATTAATGGCAGTACAGCCTTTCCTTATCTTCCATCAGGATAGAGTGTCTCTGAGAACTAATCCTACTTTTATGCCAAAAGTGGTCTCCAGGGTATCATTGAACCAAGCGATTCATTTACCTACATTCTTCCCCAACCCACAGAACAGGGGGGAAAGACTGCTACATACTTTGGATGTGCACAGGCAATTATGCTACTATCTGGACAGAACTAAGACCAACAGAAAAACTGACCAGCTTCTGGTAGCATATGCAACAGGAGTGCAAGGAAAAGCAATTTCAAAACAGACAATCTCAAAATGGATAGGAAATTGCATTAGATTTTGCTACTCTTTTCATGGAAAGACAGCTCCTGAAAACATCAGGCCTCACTCCACAAGAGCTACAGCCACCACTACAGCTTTCCTACGAGGAGTGGCTACCAAAGACATTTTAGAAGCTGCTACTTGGAGCTCCGTGCATACATTTGCCAAGCATTATAATCTTCCTTTATACTCCAGATCCCGAGCAGGTTTTGCAACTGCTGTTTTGCAAGGGATCTTAACTACACCATCTTTATCTTAGTGTCTCCTCCCCCAGTTTGGCTATGGTATTCTACCCATATGTTAGGACTGCAGATGCATCCTTGAAGGACATAGTACAGTTTTGTACCTACCATAAATGTAGATGTCCGATAGGTATGCATCTGCAGTCAGGATTACCCACCCTCCTTCCCCTCTGTGGTATTCCTAGGGTACTTACCCCTCGTTTAGCTAGCTGGGGGAATCTATTATGGTGTATTTGTTTGTATGTATATATGTATATATATATATATTTTGCTTTCTACTGTTTGGAATTATTTGCATTTATCCAAATTTAGCCTTCCTAGAGGGCACCTGGCATCTGGGGCAAGAAATACTGAGGAAAATGGCGTCGGCTGATGCCTTTATACCCCAGCAGCTATGACGTCAGGTGAAGTGCGACATCAGCCGAGGCCAGACCCAGACTTTGGAATCCGGCCGACCGAAGGGCTGCCTGAGGCAGGACAACCCATATGTTAGGACTGCAGATGCATACCTATCGGACATCTACATTTATGGTAGGTACAAAACTGTACTTTTCATCTTCCATGACGTTAGGTAGTCAGGGGTATAAAGCACGCAGCCAACGCCATTATATCAGTCTTTCTTGCCTTGCGGTGCCCGAAGCAGAAGCAGATCACAAGTGCCGGTCGGCTGACTCCTGAAATTTTCGTTTTCAAGTTTCAGATCCGAAGTCTTCAGCTAAGCTATGTACCCCGTTGGGGATCTTTTTTCTTGCTCTAAACTGATATCAGTAAAAGTTAACAATTGTATTTCTTGTGGAAAGCAAATACCTCATAAAGATTTTCATTCGTACTGCATTCCTTCTTTAGGCCCAGACCACAACTTACCTCGCTGTCGGTTTTGTGCCTTATTCAAACCACGTACTATTCATCATTGGTTCATTTTCACATCTAAATATTTTGGTACTCTATTCAGTTATCCAGAAATGGCTTTGGTAAGCCACCCGACTACCAACATTCCGAGAAACACAAAGATAAAGACAGAGACAGACCACATAGGTCCAAAGCTGCCGACAATGCTTCTCCTAAGCTAGTCACCAGTTCACCGGTACTCAGTGATGCGCTTTTGCAGCCCCTGATACCCACTACTTCAGATACGCAGGCCTCTACTGAGACCTATTCGGAGTCCGGTATGCCACAAGATGCTTCTTCGACTGTGGAACCTGTGGATGTCTCTACCTTGGATGGGTCCGGAGCTGCTGTGCAGGCACCGGCTTCTGAGGGTGTATTCAGGCCTACTGACTTGCATGTTAAACCAACGCCATCTTCCTCTTCAAGGCCTAAAACTCTATCCATGCCCAGAAAAACGATGCTCAGACAGCATGGTCAGGCCCCTATGCCTAAAAAACAAATGATAAGAATGGCTGAAAATCTTATTACTCTAATCAGGGGAAGCCACCCTTCTCCTTCTAAGAGACCTAGGACTGATTTTCCTTCTGATTCTTCTGATCAGGATTCTGAAATTTCTGTTTTCTCTGATGACCAGGATTTGTCCTTATCTACCTATGAGGATTCTGATGCAGCGGACTCCATTCCCTCTGCTTCACCTCCAGAGGATTTCTCTTTTGGTGAAACCTTGCATACTCTTAGGGAGCATTTCCACTGGGAACGCCAGGATTACTCTGACTCCAAAAAAGACTTAGGGAATTCTTACTCCTGCCTCAACACAGGCCTTTAGCTATCCCTGCTGTACTGGACATTGTAAATTATGCCTTCCCGGAATCTAGCCTGGCCCCTGACACTTTACCTCCTGCTCCCAGAAAAACTGATGGGTATTACAGGGTACCTGACTCTCACAAGTTCCTCTTTAAAAATCCTACTGCGGATCCTGAGACCATTTCACAGGGACCCAAGGGCATTAAGACTACTACTGCCAAAAACCCTACCCCCTCTGATAGAGATTCCAGATCACTTGATAGATGGGGTAAGAAGGTGTACACTTCTACAACTTTGGCCATTAGGGCCTTAAACTGCCAGTTTCATATGTTAAAGTATCAGCAGCATATTACTGGATTGCTTAAACAGAAAATTATGTTGATTCCTGACAGTGCTGAAAATAATTACAGGATTTAATGCATTCTGCTGAACAAGTTCGAAAACGTACTTTACAATGTGGTTTTGATTCATTAGAGGCATGTTGCAGGGCTGCTGTCACTGGGTCTGTACGTAGAAGGCATGCTTGGCTTAAGAAGCAATCTTTGCCAGATCATGTTAAAGCTAAATTACTGAATACTCCCTTAAACCAAGGCTGCCTTTTGGCAACAAAGCAGAAGTAGTACTTAAATAAATGGAGGAAAAAGTTAAATCTATTTAAACTGTTAAAGATTTCCTGCAAGTACAACCTCCCAGATTTAGTAGGTATTGGCCCTCAAAGAATTGGTCCTTTCCTGCTTCTTCCAGACCTTCTCAGTCCAAACCCAGAACCAGCAGAGCACCCAGGCTTCAGTCCCAAGGTACTCACAGGCCTAAGCAGTAGGGGGATCCCACTTCAAAAGCAGGGAGTAGTAAGACTGTCCCCTATGGTAAACCATCTCAATGACTTAACTTTAAACCTTCCAAGCCCTGCTCAACTGACTGTTCCTTTAGGGGGAAAGATCTGCATGCAAAAAATTGGGAACTCATTACCCAGGACAAATGGGTTTTAAATATAGTTTCCCAAGGATACAGATTCCACTTCCACTCCTTACCAACCCCAAACAGTTGGCCAGACCTACCCCCAAATCAGTGGGCAGAGGCTCAAAAGCAAGTTTGCTCTCTTCTAAGCAACAGGGCTATTCAGCCTGTCCCAGAAGAAGAAGAATGTAGGCAAGGTTTCTACTCAAGACTTTTCCTGGTACCCAGAAAAGACAAATGTTCTTCGTGTTTCACTGTTGCAGTCATTACATTTGGGTAATCTGCTGGCAGGTTGCCCTCAGTTGGCCTGAATAACAAAGTCTTGGGTCCTGCGTCGGTTGCTGTCTCTTATTTATTTATTTTTTATTTATTGCAGTTGGTTTACCAGGATAGTCCATTGGGCCAAAAAGAACCCGTTTTCAATGGAGTCCTGGGGAGAAAAGCTCCAAGACAAAATGTACATTCAACATTTGACAGTGACAATGTAGGTACAGAGAGATATTAATACTATGTAGGCAGTAATAAAAATACAACTTATCAAATACAGAATAGCAATAATAACAGTTAATACATTAAAAGAAACATGCTAGTAATAGAACAAATGTGAATAGCAATACAGATTAGAGAACAAACATAGTAACTAAATAAAAGTAGGGTGTGATACTGAAAGAAATTAGGTAGAGTTGGTTATGTAGGGTGGGAGCAAGAGCATTCCCACTGTGATGCTAGATATAAGAAAAGAGACTTTTTGAAGGTAGAGTGGTTAGAGGTGGTGCGGATGGGTGGAGGTAGGGAGTTCCAGAGGCGTGCGTGGCTGAAGGAGAGAAGGTTTTTGCCTGGGGATGAGTAGGTTTGTGCACTTCTAGTAGATTTTGATTATTTGATCTTAGAACTCTGTTAGGTAGGTGCATTTTAAAGGCAGAGGAAAGGGAGGGACAGAGGGAGGGGTTTAGAATAAGCTTATGGGCTAGAGTTAGTTGAGTGTAAGTTAGTTGATTGGGAAGTTCTAGCCATTTTAGTTTATGGAGGGAGAAACAGTGGTGAGTGGAGGACTTATGGCTGGTGGCAAATTTTGCAATTTTGTTATAGCAGGTGGTAAGTTGTTTTTTTAACAAGGACTGAAGATTAGTTCCTTGACATCAGGTAGTCAGGGGTATAAAACATGCAGCCGTTGCCATTTTATTCAGTCTTTCTTGCCGCACGGTGCCCGAAGCAGAAGCAGTTCGCAAGTGCCGGTCGGCCAACTCCTGAAATTTTCGCATTCGAGTTTCAGAACGGAAGTCTTCAAACTAAAGCTAAGTACCCTGTTGGGGAAACTTTTTCGTACTCCTTACCGATGTCAGTAAAAGTTAATAATTGCATTACTTGTGGGAACAAATACCGCATAAGGATTTTAATTTGTACTGTATTCCTTGCCTAGGCCAAGATCATAATGTGCCTTGCTGTCGGTTTAGTGCTAGATTTAACCAACGCACTATTAAGCATCGGTATATTTTTGCTTCTAAATATTTTGGTTCAAGATTTAATTATCCTGAAATGTCGTCAGTTAGCAATCCGACTACCGGAGTTCACAAAAAACACAAAGAAAAAGATAGAGACAGACCATTGAGGTCCAAAACTGACGACGAAGCTTCTCCTAAGCCAGTCGCCGGTTCGCCGGTACTCAGTGAGGCACTTTCGCAGCCTCTGATACCCACTACTTTTGAGTCGCAGGCCTCTACCAAGACCCATTTGGAGTCTGGTATGCCACGAGATTTTCTAAGAGTATTGAACCCGCGGATGTCTCTCCCTTGGATGGGTCCGGAGCCGCTGAGCAGGCATCGGCTTCTGAGGGTGTTTTCAGGCCTCAACATTTTTATATTAAACCGACACCAGCCTTAAAACAAGGTCAAAAACATCTTGTATGTCTAAAAAACTGACGCATGAGCCACGTGCTCAGGCCCCTATGCCTAAAAAACAGATGATCAAAATGGCTGAGGATTTAATTACCTTGATCAGGGGTCCCCCCCCCCCCCCCCGCTAAAAGGCCTATGCAAGGCAGTGATTAAGAATCTTCAGATCAGGTTTCCATTTCTTCTGATTCCTCTTCTGATCAGGAATTTTCTATTCCACCCTATGAGGATTCTGATGTAGAGGAATCCATCCCATCTGCATCTCCTCCTGAGGATTACTCTTTTGGAGAGACTTTGCATACTTTAAGGGAACATTTTCAGTGGGAGAGTCAGGACTTCGCTGAATCAAAAAAGAGGCTTAGGGATTTCCTTCTTCTTCCTCAGCATAGGCCTTTGGCAATACCTCCTGTATTAGACATTGTTGATGATGTGTTTTCGGAATCAAGCATGGCTCCTGATTCCCTGCCTCCAGCTCCTAGTAAGCCAGACAGATATTACAGGGTTTTTGACTCCCACAAATTTCTATTAAAAAATCCTGCTGCTGATCCTGAGACTATTTCTCAGGGTCCCAAGGGTGTAAAGGCCTCTACAGCCAAAAATCCTACCCCCTCTGACAGAGATTCCAGGGCGCTGGATAGATGGGGAAAGAAGGTTTATATGTCTACAGCCTTGGCAATCATGGCCTTAAACTGCCAGTTTCATATGCTTAAATATCAGCAGCATGTTATGGGCTTACTGAAACAGAAAATTATGTTGATTTCTGATTGTGTGGAAAATAAAGAGTTAACATGAATTATTGCATTCAGCAGAAAAGGTAGGAAAGTATACTTTGCAATGTGGTTTTGATTCCTTGGAGGCCTCTTGTAGGGCCGCCGTTACTGGATCTGTGATTAGAAGGCATGCCTGGCTCAAGGAGCAAAATCTGCCTGATCATGTTAAAGCTAAATTGTTGGATGCCCGTTTGCAGCATGATACTCTGTTTGATGATAAGGCAGAAGAGGTTGTAAAGAAAATGGAAGACAAAGCTAAATATGTGCAAACTGTAAAATATTTCTTGCAAGTGCAGCCACCCAGGTTCATAGACACTGGCCTACTAAAAATTGGTCCTTTCCTGTGTCCAACAGAGCCACTCAAGGCAAATCCAGGCGCTCAAAAGGCTCCAGATACCAATCACAGGGTTCTTACAGGTCAAAGCAGTGGGGTGCCTCCACCTCCAAAACTGGAGGAAACAAAGCACAACCCTACAGTAAGCAGTCTTAGTGACTTTCCTCTACCATCACCAAGCACTTACCTTTTGGCAGCCCCCTTGGGGGGAAAACTAGCACTTCATGCTCAAAATTGGCAGTTAATTACCCAGGACAAGTGGATATTAAACATCGTATCCCAGGGGTACAGATTTCATTTCCATACTTTGCCAATTCCAAATGGATGGCCAGATCTGCCACAAAACCAGTGGGCAGAGGCCCAGAAACAAGTCATGTCCCTCATGGATATGGGGGCTATTCAACCAGTACCAGAAAAGGAAAAAGGACAAGGTTTTTATTCAAGACTTTTCGTGGTACCCAGAAAAGACAATACATGGCGTCCAATAATGGACTTATTGATTTTGAACACATTACTGGACATTCCAAAATTCAAAATGCTGACTTTACAACAGCTACTGCCTATGCTAGGCAGGAATGCTTGGTTAGTAACTCAAGACTTAAAAGAGGCATACCTGCATATCCCAGTAAGGGAATCATGCAGAAGATACCTCCACTTCAAAGCAGGTTTTTTGCATTACTAATTCTCTTCACTGCCCTTTGGCTTTTCTACTGCTCCCAGGGTCTTTACAAAGTGCCTGGCACCAGTAATTACATTCTGCAGGCAAAGAAGCATTTAGATTTATCCTTATCTGGACGACTGTCTCATTCAAGCAGAGGACAAAGACACTCTTCTTCAACATCTGGCATTTGTGAAAAGGCTTCTAGCATGCCTAGGGTACACCATAAATGAAAAGAAATCACGACTGTTACCCTCTCAAATAATTACATTCTTGGGTGCAAGCTTGAATACAACTGCCCAGATGGCTTACCTTACGCCAGACAAAGGCAACTGACAACATACTTCAAACAAATGGCAACAAAAACACAGTTATCTGCAAGACGTATTCTGCAGGCTGTGGGGTTCATGTCATCCTGCATTCTACTAATTCCATATGCGAGACTGCATATGAGGAAACTTCAATGGTACCTAAAATGTTTATGGAGTCAACATTGTCACAGTCTGAAAACAATGATTCCTCTCATTCCCTGCCTACAGCAGGAGTTTCTTTGGTGGGCAGAGACATGTCACCAAAACAAGGGACTGTCATTCACTCTACCCCCTGCCACCCAAACCCTAACTACAGATGCATCCGACTATGCTTGGGGGCCCACCTGGCGGGGAGATGCATTCAGGGCAAATGGAGCCCAAACCAAATGCATCTGCATTTATTTATTTTATTTATTTATTTACATTTGTTGACCGGGAGTGCATATCAACCAGAAAGAGATGCTAGCTCTTCAGAATGCTCTGACAGCCTTCAAGGGTTTACTTCATCTAGGACAACTACTGATATACGGACAACACCACAGTTATGTGGTACATAAACAAGCAGGGGGGGGTACACATTTCTACTCCTTTTGCAGACTAGCCATGGCCTTGTGAAACACAGTCTTGACTTACCAAATACTGCCAGGAAAACAAAACACTCTGGCAGACGACCTAAGCAGAAATCTTATGGACCCGCATGAATGGAAACTGGATCCACAAATCTTCAGCATGTTAACACAGAAATGGAGGAGCCCAGACATAGATCTATTTGCCTCTCCCCAAAATTATCAGTTGGACAAATTCTGCCAAAAACTCATCACAAAAAAGCATGGAAAGTGGATGCCCTATCCTTCAGCTGGAAAAACCTATCAGTCTATGCCTTTCCCCCTCTGCCTCTACTCTCCAAGGTCTTAGTAAAAGTCAGACAGAAAAAAAACAAAAATGATCCTAGTTGCTCCGGACTGGCCTCACCAGCACTGGTACCCACTTCTAAGGAATATATCTCAACTTCCACCATGGTACTTGCCTGAAATACCTCATCTACTGTCTTCAGCAGAACAATCAAATCATGCACACTCAGCTCCAAACTCTGAATCTTGCAGCATGGCTGATCAATTAATTCTTCAAACAACACCTCTCAGTAAATCTGTGATGGATGTCATTTTGGAAGCCAGAAGGCCTAGTACTAGAAAATCTTATGCTGATAAATGGAAGTCTGTGCTTGGAACCAAGCACAAAGAATGGATGCGGTAAAGCTCAATATTCCTCAGATTTTACAATACTTGACTGAGATGCTTGACAAGGGCCTATCTTTTTCTTCAATAAAAATCCATGCCTCTGCCATCTTGGCTCATTACAACACAGAATCTCCCCTCTTTTCTCATCCTCTGCTTAAACAGTATCTTAGAGGGGCCAAAAATTTAAGGCCTCCCAGAAGATCACCCACTCCTGCATGGGACCTCAATTTTGTGCTGGAAAAACTCACCCTGCTTCCTTTTGAACCAGCAGCTACTGCAGATATAAAATTTCTATCTTGGAAAACAGCTTTTATCTTGGCAGTCACTTCAGCAAGAAGGGTTTTTGAACTGTAGGCTTTCATGGCAGTAGAGCCTTTTATTATATTTTCCCAGATAGGGTGTCCCTCAGGACCAATCCTTCTTTTATGCCTAAGGTGATATCCAGTGTGGCCCTTAACCAGACCATTCACCTGCCAACATTTTACCCAAATCCGCAGAACAAGGGGGAGCGGATTCTGCTTTCATTGGACGTGCACAGACAACTAAGATTCTACTTAAACAGGACCAAATTTCTAAGAAAGTCTGAGCAACTACTGGTAGTATTTGCTGCAGGGTCAGAGGGGAATGCTTTATCAAAGCAGACTATTTCTAAGTGGAAAAGCCACTGCATTCATTTCTACTACTTGCACCATGGTAAACCTGTGCCCAAGGGGATCAGATCACATTCCACCAGGGCTGCCTCAACTTCAGCAGCTTTTCTCAGAGGGGTTCCAACCAAAGACATTCTAGAAGCTGCTACTTGGAGCTCTGTTCATACCTTCACAAAGCATTATCATTTGCCTCTCTTCTCCAAATCCAGGGCAGGCTTTGACACTGCAGTTCTGCAGGGCCTTATAGCCGCTCCTAATGCTGTTTAGTTCCAGCCTCCCATCCATAACTTTGGGATTGTACCTAAATGTAATGACTGCAGCAGTGAAACACGAAGAACATAGTACAGTTGTGTACACTTAACATAAATGTAGATGTTCGAGTGTATTCACTGTTGCAGTCCGGGTTACCCACCTGCCACCCCCCTTTCTATACCTTTTCTTTCCTTCACTGTACACTAAAGCCTTTGTGATGTATTTGCTTTTAGATGAAGGTAAAGTTTATGGTGCTAAAAGTGCATTTTTATATATTTCTGTTTATATATGTATTTTTTTTTTTGCTCCCCATTTGGGGGGCACCTGACATCTGGGGCAAGAAAAACTCAATAAAATGGCGTTGGCTGCATGTTTTATACCCCTGATGACCTGACGTCATGGAAGAGGAGACAGCAACTGACGCAGGACCCAAGACTTTGTTATTCAGGCCGACTGAGGGCAACCTGTCAGCAGATTACCCAGATGTAATGACTGCAACAGTGAATACACTTGAACATCTACATTTATGGTAAGTGTACACAACTGTTCTTTCCTGGTGTCCTATCCTGGATCTGTCTAGTCTGAACACCTTTTTGGTAATCCCAAAATTCAAGATGCTAATTCTTCTTCAGTTGCTTCCCATGCTAGGCAAAAATGTCTGGTTGGCAACACTGGATTTAAAGGAAGCCTACCTGCACATCCTAATAAGGGAATCTTGCAGAAGATACCTACGCTTCAGAGCAGGCTACATGCACTGCCCTTTGGCTTATCTGCTGCGCCCAGGGTATTCACAAAGTGTCTAGCTCCAGTCATTGCATTTTGCAGGCAAAGAAATATTCAAATATACCCTTACCTAGACGATTGTCTAATTCAGGCAGAAAGCCAGCACATACTATTAAATCATCTGGCATTTGTAAAGAAATTACTAACTTCTCTGGGGTATGCCATAATCGAAAAGAAATAACATATTGTACCCTGCCAACAAATTGTATTCCTGGGAGGAAGCTTGAATACAACTTCCCAGATAGCCAGAGAAACAAGTTCATTTGACAACCTACTTCAAACTACTGGCCACAAAGACCCAGCTATCTGCAAGGAAAATGCTTCAAGCCCTGGGGTTCATGGCCTCTTGCATTCTACTAATTTCATATGCAGGACTGCATATGAGGAAACTACAATGGTATCTAAAAATCCTATGGTGTCAACATTCTCAGGATCTTATATCAATGATTCCTAGCATACCTTGTCTAAAGATAGAGTTCCTTTGGTGGGCAGAGGCCTGCCACCAAAACAAGGGACTGCCAATCACTCTACCCCCTGCCGCCCAAACCCTAACAACAGATGCATCAGACTATGCATGGGGGGGGGGGTCTCACTTGGCAGGGCAGTGCATTCAGGGCAAATGGAACCCAAGTCAAATGCACCTGCATATCAATCAAAAAGAAATGTTAGCTGTACAGAATGCTCTGACAGCCTTCAAGGACCACATTCTTCCAGGACAATTATTGGCAAAGACGGACAACACCACAGTTATATGGTACATAAATAAGCAGGGGGTTACACACTCATACCCTTTCAGCATACTAGCCATGGCTCTGTGGAACACAGCTTTGAGCTACCAAGTGCACCTACAAGCAGCTCAATTCCTGCCAGGAAAGCTAAATACACTGGCAGATGACCTAAGCAGAAATCTCATGGACCCACACGAGTGGAAACTGGAGCCAAAAATATTCAACATGTTGAGAGACAAATGGGGGAGCCCAGAGATAGACCTGTTTGCCTCCCCTCAGTACTACCAGTTGGGCAAATTCTGCACAAGGACTCCCCATAAACAAGCTTGGAAAGTGGATGCCCTGTCCTTCACCTGGAAAAACGTATCAGTTTATGCCTTTCCCCCTCTGCCTCTCCTCTCCACAGTGCTACTAAAGATCAAACAGGACAAACCAAGGACAATACCGATTGCAACAGACTAGCCGCACCAACACTGGTACCCCCTCTTGCACAGTGTGTCACTGCTGGCACTATGGCATCTGCCTCAGACCCCCTGCCCTGCTGTCCCAGCAGGAGGGCCAGATTCTGTACCCACAGCTTCTAACCCTGAACCTTGCAGCCTGACTAATTACCTGATCTCTCCATTACCATCCCTCAGTAAGCAAGTGATGGATGTCATTCTGGAGGCAAAGAGGCCTAGAACTAGAAATTCCTATGCTGAAAAATGGAAAAGATTCTGTTCCTGGAGCTGAACTCGGGATGGGCACAGCTGTGCCCAATTTACCTCATATTCTTCAATATTTAACTGAGATGCTTCACAAGGGCCTTTCCTTTTCTTCCATCAAAATTCATGCCTCAGCCATTTCAGCACATTACAATACAGAGCCACCCCTCTTCTCTCATCCACTGCTGAAGCAATTCCACAGAGGGGCCAAAAACGTAAGACCACCAAGGGCAGCCCCCCTACTCCAGGCTGGAACCTTAACTTTATATTGGAAAAGCTCACTCTACCTCCCTTTGAGACAGCTGCAAATGCAGAGTTGAAATTCATTTCTTCGAAAACAGCCTTCCTTCTAGCCATCACTTCAGCAAAAAGGGTGTCTGAATTACAGGCCCTTATGGCAGTGGAGCCTTTCATCATCTTTCATGTGGACAGGGTGTCCCTCAGGACCAATCCTTCCTTTATGCCCAAGGTGGTATCCAGTGTGGCCCTTAATCAGTCCATTCATTTGCCAACCTTCTTTTCTAACCCACAGAACAAAGGTGAACGAATACTGCACTCCTTGGACGTGCGCAGACAACTTAGATTTTACTTGGACAGGACTAAGCCTCTCAGGAAATCTGAACAGCTGCTGTTTGCATTTGCTGCAGGGGCAGACAGGAAGGCCATTTCAAAGCAAACCATTTCTAAGTTGATATGCAATTGCATTCATTTCTGCTATAAGCACCATGGAAAACCTACCCCAGAGGGGATAAGACCACATTCAACCAGGGCTGCATCTACCTCTACAGCCTTACTCAGAGGTGTTCCTATCAGGGACATCCTTGAAGCTGCTACCTGGAGTTCTGTACATACCTTCACCAAGCATTACCACTTGCCAATTTTTTCTAAATCCAGAGCTGGGTTTGCCACTGCAGTCTTGCAGGGCCTTATAGCTGGTCCTAATGCTATCTAATTACCTCCTCCCATCCTTAGCTTTGGGAATCTACCCAAATGTGATGACTGCATCAGTGAAACACGAGGAACATAGTACAGTTGTGTACACTTACCGTAAATGTAGATGTTTGAGTGTATTCCCTGTTGCAGTCCTGGTTACCTTCCCTCCAGCCCCCAGACTTCTATTGACTATACCTCTATTCTTGTTTACTATGCTTAAAGCTTTCTGGTGTATTTGCTTTTTTTTGTTGGTGGTGTAACCTTGTATATAATTGCTTCCCATTATGGGGGCACCTGACATCTGGGGCAAGAAAAACTGATGTAATGGCGTCGGCTGCATGCTTTATACCCCTGACTATCTGACATCATGGAAGATGAGACAGCAACCGACGCAGGACCCAAGACTTTGATAATCAGGCCAACTGAGCTACCTGCAAGCAGATAACCCAAATGTCATGACTGCAACAGTGAATACACTCGAACATGTATATTTATGGTAAGTCTACACAACTGTACTTTATTCGATGTATCTCAAAGTATGTAAATGTGCTTGCAGTGCATGTTTATTACAGTGCATGTATTTTGAAGAGTTATTCGTGTGCAAAGTGCAACTAATTCATGAAGTGCAGTCAAAGTATGACCATTTTGAAAAGTTTCTTGTGCTGGGTGTGTCTTTTTGCAAAGTGCTGCCATTACAGTGTGTTCCTTGCACTACAGAGAATTGCCTGGAAAGGTACCGCCATTTTGGTGACATTTCAGTGTGCTGTGTACTGTTTATTCGCAAAGTGCCATTACTTCGAAATGTTATTGACTCTGAGCTTCTCTTGCCCAGTTCATTTGCATTGTGCAGTTATTTGACACGTTTCTTATGCTGATGAGGTAATTTCCTGCAGTACAGTAATTTCAAAAGTATTACAGTGTCTGAGAGAGACTTATTTTGTAAAGTTCAGTTATACAGAGGCTCATTGTTCTATTGAGCAAAGTTGCAAGTACTGGCATATGTGTATGTGTTCGTGCTTACGTGCTAAACCCTTCACTGGTATGTGTTAATATGGCAGATGGATTTTGAAAGTCCTTACTACTTGTATTTGATCAGAATATTGCAGAGAATTGGAGAATATTTTTATACAAGCAGCTTATTCAGATAAAGATGCACGCACCAAGGCATTCAATTTGCTAAACTTAGCTGGGTCAGAGGCCAGACAAAAAGCGTGTTCATTTGTGTATGCACCAGCAGTGTATGAAGGAGAAGGTGAAAAACGTCATGTTGTTGTACAGGTTGAGTCAAGGGAAGACCCCTGAGTGTTTAAAGTGCAAGTTCAGAGAAATGTGTAATCCCCAGACAAATATTACACTGGAGAGGCATTTGTTTTACACAAGAGATCAGAAACCAGGGGAAACTTTTGCAGCATATATAACTGATCTGAGAAATTAGGCTAAAACATGTCAGTTTGGTGACTTAAAAGATGAGTTAATAAAGGACAGGCTCATGTGTGGTATTAATAGTGCTGCTGTGAGAAAGATCTTGCTTTGTGATAGTGATTTAACGTTGAGTAAACCCATAGAGGTTTGCAAATCCATGAAGTGACAGAAAAACACACAAGTATGATTGCAAATGACAAGAGCATGGTTACAGCAGGCTTCAGAGCAAATGTAGACCGCATGCAGCACGTGGCAAACAGAAATAGGCCTACTAAGCACATGGCAACCACAACCCATACTGGCTCATCAAGTAAACTACGTAGTTTTCCAGTAAATTCTAAAACCAGTTCAGTAAGGGCCATGGTCCTCAGTGCAGTACAAGCATGAAGCAGCAAACTCCAAGTCTAGCTTTATTGTTAACTGTCGCAATTGTGGTGTAAATCATGAATCTAAAAGAGAGGAATGCCTATCATTTGGTCAGCAATGCCACAAGTGTAACAAATGGAACCTTTTCCAAAACATTTGCAAATCAGGTAAACCTTGCGCAGTTGTAAAGAAAGCTCACACAAAAAAGCAGGTTGATCAAGTAAAGACACAGGGGTCAGCTTGCTATGTGGATGGTGTATCAGTAATTGGTGAAAGAGTTGATGCAGTGAATTTATTGGCAAAGAGCAAAGCGTTCTGTACTCTCTGTATCAATGGTAAATCCGTAGAGCTTAAAATAGACATGGGTTCAAAGTATAATGTTATATCAGCAAACACATTTGGTAGAGTGAGAACCAATGAGCAACTCAATGTGGCCAGTAGTGCGAAACTTGTTGCTTATGGAGGTGAAGAGATTCAAACTGAAGGTACAGTGATGCTTTCATGTTATTTGGCCAAAGAACTGTTGCAAGTTGTTATTCTATGTAGTTAGAAGACCAGTACAGTCTTTACTGGGTCTCAAAGGTAGTTTGAGAATGAATCTGCTTTCTTTTACCAAATAAGTTAATCATATAACTGCATATCCTAGTTCTAATTTTACCAAAGTCATTTTCTCAGAATATGCTGTTTTCGAGGATAGGTTGGGAAAACTTCCAATAATGTATTCCATGAAGTTAGACCCAGAGGTCACTCCAGTAGTCAGACCAACAAGAAGAGTTCCGATAGCTATGCAGGATAAAGTTAAGGCTCACTTGGGGAAAATGGTACAGCAAAGTGTAATTTGTCCAGTTACAGAACCAACTGAATAGGTATTGTCTATGGTAGCAGCTCACAAAAAAGGCTCGGAAGAAATCAGAATATGCATTGACCAAAGGGATTTGAACAAAGCATTGAAAAGATCATATCTTCCAATGTGCACTGTCGAAGAGGTCGCAGCCCTAATGCCAAATGCCACTGTTTTTTCAGTCTTGCATGCAGAGAGCTCATTTTGGCAAGTGATGTTTGATCGCAAATCCTCATTACCAACCACTTTTGGTACTCCATTTGACAAATACAGATTTCTAAGGATGCCATTTGGAATAAATTCTGCAAGTGATGCCTTTTGTTATGTAATGGAGCACATTTTTTGGGGTTATCCTTGTGCCATAATAGTCAATGATTTATTGGTTGGAGACGGTGGTGAACCAGAGCACGACAGCAACCTAGTGAAAGTTCAAGACAGAGCATATGAAGTGAACTTGAAGCTCAGTCCTCTGAAGTATAAATTCAGACTCCCAGAAGTTATATATGTAGGTCATTTGTTTATCAGTACTGGCTTGAGACCTGACCAAGCAAGCAGCCATTATTGAGCTGTCAGCATCAGATAGTATTCAATCTCTACAGTCTTTCTTAGGCATGGTCAACTATTTAAGTAAGTTTATACTAGATTTCAGTGAGTTGACAGCACCTTTAAGAGAGCTAGCATGCAAAAATGTTGCATGGTCATGGTTAGAACAGCACTAGAGTGCGTTTGAAGTGCTCAAGCAGAAAATTGCCACCCCACCTACATTAAGAAACTATGATGTCTGATTCCAAAATGGTGGACAGCCTGTAAGCACACTGACAGTGCAGCTCTTGCATTCCTATATCTGACTTCAAATCAGCGCATCGCTTAGGAAAAGTATATAAAACACCAATGGATTAAACCAGAAATACGAGTACTTGTTTCATCTTTATTTTTCAAAAATTCTCTCATGCTGAAGGAAAAATAATTACTTGTTGGAAACAGAGCCCTGAACCGCATGGTGTGGATTCTTCAAGACTAACAGGCCTAATAAGAGGAAAGTAACAAGAAAAACAACTTTCATAACAAGGCTTATCATTTAAAATTCTACACTACTACTAGGAATCCAACTGTACAAGATTAATGGAGAATCAGCCAGATCAGATGGAAACTGCAATCACAAAAAACAAACTGTCTGCAATTACTACTACTGAGAAAGAAACCACTTCTAAAAGGCAAAAAATTAACAAGCAACAACAAGAAGCTGGTAAAATGTCTCAAAGATTAAAACAGGAACAACCTTTAACACTGGAGGATCTGAAAACTGCTTTACAACCTTTACAAACAGAAGTGCAGGGTTTCTCTCATAAGCTAACTACATTTGGCTCTACTCTGGACCAAATTGTGCTTAGACTTGAACAAAATGAAGCTAAAATTATGGACAATGAGGTAAAAGTAAATGAACCGCAACAAAAAGCACAAACCAATGACACCATAATTAAAGAATTACAGCAAAAAATGTTATTGGAAGCTAGAAGCCGGAGAAATAATGTTATCATAAGAGGTATTCCAGAGAGCTTTGATAATCTACAACTTATTCCAATAATAAAAGAAATACTAAGCTCTCTTCTGACTAATAAAGATCTCCTGGATGAGATAGTGATCGAAAGACCTCACGGAGCTATAAAGCATACACAAATAAGTGATCTTCCTAGACAAATCTATATCAGACTGCTTAATTCAGCACATGTTCAACAGATACTGTCAGCTTATAAGATTAAAAAGAATGTTACATGGAGAGCACATAAAATTACGATTACTCAAGATCTTCCTTTACAATTAAACAAAATCGACAGAAACTCAGCAAATACTGCAATTACCTCATTGAAAATAAGATTTGTTTCCAAATGAGATATCCTACAACTTTAACATTTTATTGCAAAGAAGAAAAAATATCCTTGGAAACACCAGACCAGGCAAAATCCACCTTTCTGCATCTCTTCAAAGTAAATCTTGCCTGAGACAACTCTTTTCATATCTTTTGATCCAAAAACAACATTTGGAAGGCTAAACAAGTGATACAGCTCCAAAGAACTACAGGACAGAAGAATATACCACCCTTATGGGAAATTTTAAACAAGTGGATGTGGAATGTGTTCTAAACTCTGCTTACTTGCCTGTAAAGAAAACGTCTTTGCTACGCTGTAATACTTAAGGTACTGTTTTTAGTAACTGCCTTTTACATTTAAAAGTTGCAGCGCTACCTAACACTGACTGCATAGAGAAATTACTTTAAAGTGCATTTACAGCTTACAAAAAAGAAGTGTTAAATTACATTTAAAATGGGATATAACCTTTGATATTATAATTTAAGTAGTGTAAGTACTAGACATAAGTAGTTTCAGTTAAAATGCATACTCATTATTCTACTGGCATAATCATTGAGTTGGTTTTAAGTCTGTCTATGAGCAAGGTACAGAAACATTTCTCTTTTTTTTTTTCCTCTCTGTTTGTTCAGTTGATGGCACTTGTTAATTATTAATATATGAGTTCACAATGATGTGTTTATATGGCTTTTGACAGTGCAGTGTTAAATGAAGTTTTCAATACATTTTAAAGAACCACAGTTAGTTGCTGTTAGCAAGAATAAGGCAAATGTTGAATTTTAAAGTGCTGCCTTCTTTAAATGTTTAAAATGTATAATCATTATTCTGCTGGCATAACCATTGAGTCACTTTTAAATGTGTCTATTAACAAGGTATAAAAACATTTCTCTTTTTCTCTCTGTTCAAGTAGATGGCACTGGTTAATTATTATTATATGAGTACACAATGATGGATCTATACGGCTTTTGACAGTGCAGTGTTAAATGAAGTTTCCAATACATTTTAAAGAACCACAGTTAGTTGCTGTTAGTAAGAATAAGGCAAATGTTAATTTTAAAGTGCAGCCTTCTTTAAATGTTTAAAATGTATAAGTATTATTTTACTGGCATAACCATTGAGTTACATTTAAATGTGTCTATGAGCAAGGTACAAAAACATTTTTCTTTTTTTTTTTTCCCTGTTTGTCCAGTAGATGGCACTGGTTAATTAATAATATGAGTTCACAATGATTGCTTGTATGGTTTTTAACAGTGCAGTGTTGAAGGAAGTTTCCAATACATTTTAAAGAACCACAGTTAGTTGCTGTTAGCAAGAATAATAATTTTTAAAATGATGCCGTCTTTAAATATACATATATTGTACTTGGTTTTTGAAAATATTGTTTTGTTAACTCTTTAATAACTCTTGAAATGTTAAGAATTATAATATGTTGCTGTTACTACAAAACTTTTTATAAAAGCTACTTTTCTCTTTCTCCTTGTATAATTAATATAATATTTTAAGAAGTCTGAAAATGAGTATGCAGTATATAAATAATAAAAGGAGCGGGATGGGCACAGTCTGTTAGCTGATGACTGTTTGCATTTGGGACAGTATGGGTATTATTGACATCCCTCTGATATATATCTACTCCTTGTTAAAAATAATAGTTTCTTTTAGTTTCTTAACTCATGCACATTTACAAATACAGAGGGATGGGTGGTTAGGCACCTATTTAGAGTTTAGGAGTATAGAAGTCACAACATTTATTCTTAAGATAAATACACTAACAGACAAAGTTTATAACTGTATTTTTGAGTATCAACTAATGAGAAACATCAACAATATTAATAAAAAATAACCATAGACTCTTGGAATGTTAAAGGGATGGTAGATAAAAAGAAAAGAAATGTAATCATGCACCTCACATACCAAACTAAGGCTGATATAACTTTCTTGCAAGAAACTCACTTAGATGACCAATTTTGGGTTAGGGAAAGGAAAAGAAAATGGGTTAAAACAATAGTTGCTGCAAATTATAGTTCTTTGTCCAGGAGAGTGGCCATTATAGTAAATAAATCCTTCCAAGGAGAGATTACTTCCTATGAAGCTGACTCAAAGGGAAGATGGGTTTTATTTACTACTGAATATCATACTTTGAACAAACCATTACTCTTTCTTAATATATATAGCCCCTGCTCAAATCAACAGCTCTTCATTTATGGAATATTTAATATATTAGCCAAATACCCAAATCATCTGTTTATTGTAGGTGGGGACTGGAATGCTTTACTAAATGTAGATAAGGATAGATCGCATAATAAAAACAGACAGTCACAATCTACCACTACAGCACTTGAAGAATTACAGAATACAGTTGAACTAGTTGACCCTTATGTTAAATTTCAATATGATAAAACAATATCAAGATTCACTTTCTTTTCAGCCATTCATAAAACTTGGTCCAGGATGGATGCTTTTCTAATTTCCCTTGCTTTCCTTTCTAACAAATTAAATTATGCTGTATCACCTAGAACTCTTTCAGACCATTCCAAAGTTAGAATTTTAATAAACTTTCAAGCTCATAAACAAAATATTTCCTATTTCAGTACCTGGATGTTAAATCCTAAAATTATACAAAACCAAGAAACTACACAAGAAATTCAGAATGTGCTAGCCCAACTTCAAAATGATTTTATATCCGATCAAATTCCATATGACATACAATGGGTGGCTACCAAGGCGGTCATCAGGGGTATTATTATTCAAAAATCTGCATGGCTCAAAAAAAAGTATAACAATCTTAAGAATGAACTAGAGTATCAAATAAACACTGCTGAACTAGAACTTAAGGAAGAATATTCTAAAGAACTTGAGGAAAAAATAATTGATTGTCAAAAACAATTACACAAACACTATTTAGAAAATATCACCTTCTTAGAATTAAGGTCAATATATCAATATTCAGAATGGGCTCAAACACCATCAAAATTCCTAGCTAGACTAATTAACATAAAAAGTGGACCTCCTAGGATCAAAGAAATAAAATATGAAGGACAGGTGAAATATAAAGATCAAGATATAGTGGACACTTTTGAAGATATTTATAAGAAATTATGCAATATACCCATATCACCATCTACAGACAGATTTGAGGATTTTATACATAATATAAACTTTCCACAAATTACAGAAGATCAAAGGAAACTCTTAAAATCACCGTTACAATTAAAAGAGATAAAAGCTGCAATAAACAAACTAAAACTAGGTAAATCCCCTGGGCCTGATGGATACACATCTGATTTTTATAAGCTGTTCATGGAACCTATCCACAAAGTGTTATTAAAAGTTTTCAACTATATAATACAATATGGTATAACAGACAAATACTTAAATAACAACAAGATAGTGTTGATTCCTAAACCACATTCTAACCCAACAGATCCAGCAAATTATAGACCAATAGCCCTCATAAACACTAATCTTAGGATATTAGCCCATGTTATAGCAAATAGACTTAAGAATTTACTCCCCTCTATTATTTCCCAACAACAAATGGGCTTTATGACAAACAGGCAAACAAGTGACAACACCCTCCTCTTAGATACCATTGTAAGACTACTTAATAGTGATAAATGCCCCAGATACGCCCTTACAGTAGATGCAACTAAAGCTTTTGATAGAGTAAACTTACACTTTCTCTTTAATATACTGCCTTTATATGGTTTTCCTCAAGAATTCATTAAAATGATCCAGGTTCTGTATCAGAAAGCTTCTACCACTATACAGGTAAATAAACTTATAACTAACCCTATACTCTTATCCAATGGTACAAGACAAGGATGTCCTCTTTCCCCATACCTATTTAATCTTTATCTAGAACCCCTCCTTCTGTTTATTTCACAAAAAAACTTTCATCATATTCACAGAATCCACAATACAAATCTTATATACTCGGCCTTTGCTGATGACTTAAATATATACTTCCAACTCCCCACTACTGACCTCCCAAAAATACTTAAAGTTATTGATGAGTTCTCTGTATTTTCAAATTATAATTTAAATTTAAACAAGTCACACATATTTCCCCTCAATCCTATAGGTCATAAAGAATTGTGCTTTCCTATGAGTGAGATCAAAATAAACTACCAGATAAAATATCTAGGAATAATATTTACTTCAGACTTCAAAGATATTATAAACAATAACCTACTAAGTACATGGACTAGTATTCAAAACTATATGGATAGATGGAAGAACATTAATATGTCTCTACTGTCAAAAGCTAGTGTTGTCAAAATGAATTTTCTACCAAGAATACTCTTTCAATTAAATACTACCTTTTCAAATATTCCCCAAAACTTCTTCCTTGCCATGGAAAAAGTTATATCAAGATTCTTATGGTATCCCAAATCTACCAGAATTAAATATGCAAAACTTGTACTCGCCAAAATAAGGGGGGATTGGGGTTACCTGATTTTAAGCTTTACTATAGTATAATTACTGTATACAGACTAATACAAATAATAAACTATGACTCATCTATAAATACTTGGACACCCCAGTCGACCAAAATCTGGTATGAACAGTTGAAATCCCTTGGCTGTAATATCAAATCCTTACCATTCTTGAATTTAAACCAGGCTAGCATATACACGAAGAATTTACACCCACTAATTAAAAACATGATTCTTACAACACAGAAACTATTTAAATCATTGCAATTAGCTGACGCTTTTGCCCTTATACAACCGTTACACCTAAATCCTAATCTACTAATAAATAATAAACCAGTAAATCTAACAAACTACCCCCTGATAAAAGACTGCACACTATGGGATATATACCAATGGAAAGACTCTAACACGGGGCAAATGAGACTTGAACTCAAACTTCCTATGAAATATAGTATTATCCTTAACCAACTTCATCATCTTATAAATGCTAAATTCTCACAAATACACACTGACTTACAGAACATAGATTTAGTTAAATTAATACTTGAAAATCTTGTGATTAAAGAGAAAACAATTTCTAGGACTTATAAAATTGTAATGAGTGCAAAACATCAGAATTCTTTATTATTTTCAAACTATTGGCAAATGAAAAATCAATCACTGACTGAAGAAAATAAGAAACTAGCCATTGAAAATACAATCAAATTCATTCCTTTCAAGAAGCTGTTATATACACAAATTATGGTAAATAATCTATATTATAACTTATCTAAATTAAATAAATTCAATCCTAACTTTTCGCCTATATGTCCCCATTGTCCGGATCAAACAGCTGATATTTTACATGTCATGTGGAACTGTACTAAGGTACACAACTTACGGTGTTCCTTGAGAGTAAGATTAGAGACGATGGGATATGAAAAATCAACCCTTACATGGGAGACAGCTATATTGCACATTAATATCAATCAACCCCCAAAAATATTAAAACATGTCTTTATTACGATGTGTGCCCTTATTAAATTCTTTATTACAAAGAATTGGAATGTCATGTCACCAATTACATGGGAAAATTTTAGCAAACTTGCTATCAAATATATCTCATCTCACAAATTAATTTATTCAAAAACAAAAAACAAACGCCATTACCAAAATTATTAGGGTTACTTACTAGATATAATTCTTGACAAATAAAATTCGCCTACAAATTCTCATGAAAAGCTAACCTTTAAATAAGAAATGAATGTAGTATAACCAGTCTTTCTTGCATCTTCTCCCTTCTCTTAGTATATGTGTAACTAGATATTTTCCCTAAACATACAAATAAATGGTTTAATTTCTATTTTTACTTTCTATATATACTATCAGTGGTGGTGCTGTGGTAGCGTTGGCGCCTCACAGTAAGATGCTGTCTGGTTCGATTCTCAGCTACAGCGTCTTCTGCGTGGAGACATGCGTGAATGGGCATACCTTCGTTGAAGGTTGTGCATCAGGCCTGGCAAGCCGGTACGTAAAAATCAACTGCCAATCATTAGTGGACCGGAGTTCCGCTATGGCGACCCCTAACCGGGAAAAGCCGAAAGACACAAACAAACAAACTTTCTATATAGACTATCCCCTTTTTCACTATCCCTTATGAGACCAAATGAACATAAGAATTCTCATACTTTACTTGACGATGTAGTGACTTCTTGTGTATATATTGTGTGTATATATATATATATATATATATATATATATATATATATATTTATTTATTTCTCGGAACGAGATTGTTGTCTGTTTTCTTTAGATAGGTATTTGTATTGTTTATTTGTGTTTTTGATTTACTGTATTGTTATTATTTGAAAAAAGAAAATTGAAATAGAGATTTTGGGAAAAAAAAAAGAAACTATGATGTGAACAAACCAGTTTCTTTTTCCTGTGATGCTTCAGAATTTGGTCTAGGCGCAGTTATACTTCAAGAGGGCAGACCAGTAGTTTATGCATCTAGAACACGTACCCAAACTGAGATGCAGTATGCTCAAATTGAGAAAGAACTTTTGGCAATAGTATTTGCATGTTCCAAGTTTCATGATTATATTTATGGTCGAGCTATTCAGATTGAAACTGACCACCAGCTTCTAGTTACTATTCTAAAGAAACCTATGCATTCAGCTCCAGCAATATTACAAAGAATGATGCTCAAATTGCAAAAGTACAACTTCAAAATGGTCTATACCAAAAGGCAAACTACTCTATCTGGCTGATACCTTATCGCCCAGAAATACAACAAAGCATCTTAACGGAGATAATTTTGACTTTGATGTGATGGCAGTGCATAATTTTTCAACCATTAGACTTGATGAGTTGAGAGATCACACTAAGACTGATCCAATTTTGCAAAAGCTCAATCACTACCTTAATGTTGGATGGCCGTCAAAGCAATCTAGTGTACCACCAGAAGTGCAACCCTATTTTCCCTACAGAGATGAAATGTTGATGGAAGATGGCATTATTTTCAAAGGTCCTAAAATTGTTGTTCCTGCTTCCTTACAACATGAGTGCATACAAATTTTGCATCGTGGTCACCCAGGTTCCACTTCCACTAAGAGGCAAGCGAAAAAAATTGTATTTTGGCTTTCATTACTAAAAGACATTAATAAAGAACTTTCTTCTTGTTCAGTATGCAGTAGTACTAGGTCGCACTTGCAAAGAGAACTGCTTCAGCTACATCCAGTTTCTGAGCTAGCTTGGTCGATAGTAGCTACTGATATCTTTGAGTGGAACAATCAATACTACTTGGTACTGGTAGACTCTTATTCAAACTGGTTGGAAATTGATTTACTACCTAATCCAACGTGTACAACTGTTATTACTAAGCTGAAACATCATTTCTCAGTTCATGGTAGTCCACACAAAGTTATTTCTGACAGTGGTACTCAATTTACTAGCCAGTTGTTTCAGAAATTCGCAAGAGAATGAGACTTTCTACACATTACTAGCAGTCCTGAGTATCCTCAGTTGAATGGCCTAGCTGAGCGAGCTGTGCATAGTGTGAAACAACTACTTGAAAGGTAAAGACTTGACAATTCAGATGTTTTCCTAAATGTACTTAACCTTAGGAATGTACCACATGATGATGTTCTCAGATCTCCGGCTCAATGACTTCTTTCCAGGCAAACAAGAATTATGCTACTTATTACTCCCAATCTACTAAATCCAAGAATAATAAGACCATCAAGATAAATTTATTTAAGAAGTGTTCTATCCAGAAGTTATCATGCAACAAGTTGAGTAAACTTCTTTCTCCATTAAGGGAAGGAGAAATGGTCAGACTTCAAACAGAAAAAGGTTTTGACCGTATAGGACAAGATGTCCTTCTATTCTGTTGTTGTATTATTCATAATTGTAGGGAGGTTGCTGCCTGCAGCACCAGACATCCTGCCAGTATACCAAAGTCTTAGGAGCAGGGGTATGTGCTACGTTGCTTGTCAGGGCATTAAACCAAAATCGGCTATAAAAGTGACATCTGCATGAACCCCTTTCAGAAATTTTCTGCCACAGTGATCTATGGACCTCCAATCGCTAGCTTCAGGAATCAGATCATTCATTTGTTTCGGCCGTCCAATACAGCTAAGTAACCCTTTGGGTTTTTTGTTACCTTCTTATTGCTTTTCAAATATACATGTCAGCTAGGAAGGGGAAGTGTGCTTGTGGAAGACAGATTCCACATAAGGACAAGCATGATAAGTGCTTATTCTGTTTAGGTGAAGGCCACGACCATGCGTCTTGCGATATTTGCAAGTCTTTTGTACCTAAAGCACTTCACAGCCGCCTGACTGCCTTAATGCTTTCTTTAGAAAACCAGAGGCTCTGGCATCTAGTGTTAGACATAGAAGGTGAGGTAAGTACCTCCGATGAGCCACCTCGGAAGAAGGACAAGAAAGTTAGGCCTGATGCCCATGCTGCACCTCTTGAGTCCGGTGAGACTCTCGAGGCGGTTGTTAGCCCAGGGTCTCATCAGATGCCCTTTTCACAGTTAGAATTGGGAACCATGGTGGAAGCCGGTTCAGTGGAAACGCAGAGTACGTCCGCTGTGATTGATTGGCCATCAGCCCCTGATGGCGAGGGGGAACCACAACTCAGGGCGTTGGAGGGTCCTACTCTAGCCTTTCCATCCTCCTAGACATCGACCTCTATAACACATACTTCTACCCCTCTAAAGAGGAAACAGAATTTAAAACATAGAGAACATAGAGAAGCTGAACCAGCTCCTGGATGGGAAGTTTTTTCCCAAAATCTTTTCAGGGCATTCCAGACCCCCTCCTGTCTCAGGTACCTCTACCAGCCCCTACCCCTGTGCAGGCCTTAGAGGATTTAGAGCAACAACCGTCTTCCACTGATGAATCACTTACCTATTGCTTCCAGATAGCATCCCTCAAGGACTTCATTACCCCTGAGGAGGAGAACGCTATTAGTCCTCAATCTCCAGGAGAAAAATTCTCCTTTTGGGACACCATTTTTCTGATGAGAGAACATTTTAAGTGGCAGGCCTCAGATGTCAATGAAACAAAAAAAGACATACTTTGAATTACTGCAGATGGACCAACCCTCTCCATCTGCAGTCCCTCCCCTGCTTCCAGCTTTTCATGATGCCTTCCTGGCTGCATCCCAGACCTCTGACTCTCAGCCCCCACCTTCCAAACGTCCAGATAGATTTTATAAAGTTCCTCAGGATACACAGTTCTTATTCAAGAACCCCACCCCCCACAGACCTTGCTGTTGTTGCAGTGTCAGCAGATAAATCATCCAGACGGCTGCCCTCCACTTCTCTATTTCCCACTTACAAGGACAGCAAATTTATGGATAGGCTAGGGAAGAAGTTATGTATGTCTTCCACTATAGCCATCAGAGCCCTAAACTATCAAACTCACATGACTAGACTTGTTTTAAATACCCTATCAAAAGCCTCTGCACTGATTCCAGATGTACCAAACTCTCCTGCTAAGTCACAACTCTCTGCCCTGCTCTCTACTGCCTCTCAGGTGACCAGGTACTTCATAAAGTGCAGTTATGATGCAGTAGAGGCATTCTCCAAATCTGCAGCCTCAGGTTCTGTCTTGAGATATTCTTGGGTGAAGATGTTCTTCATGTTTCACTGTTGCAGTCATCACTTGTGGGTTATTCCTGCTGTGGTAGCCCTCGGCTGGCCAAAATATCAGAGTCAATGTTTTTCTGCGTCAGATGCTGTCGCTTGCAGGCTGACAGGTCGCTTGCTTCCTGACATCAGGACATCAGTGCTATAAAGGAAGGCAGCCAACGTCATTACATCAGTCTTTCTTGCCATGGAGCCCGTAGCAGAAGCAGTTTGCAAGTATGCTGGTCGGTCGCTTTCAGAGTTCGAATTACAACTGTAAACATATAAAGCTATGCACCCCATTGGGGATCCTTTTTTCTTGCACTAACCGATGTCCGAAAAAGTTAACAATTGTCTCACCCGTGGAAAGCAAATACACACCGAGACTTCCACTCTTACTGCGTCACTTGTTTAGGGCCAGACCACGAAGTCCCCCATTGCTGGTTCTGTACCCTCTTTAACGCAAGAACTGTTAATTGTAGAGCTCTTTTCGTAGCCAGGTATTTTTGTCTTCTGTCTTCATTTTCCAAAATGGTGTCCGTCAGCCAACAATCCATAGACTTTCCGAAAAATCATAAGGATAAAATAGAGACAGACCACACAAGGCCAAACTGTCCGACGACTCCACCGCTAAGCAGGTCGTCAGTTCTCCGGAATTCAGGGAGGTGCCTTCACAGCCCCTGATGCTTGATTCAATACCTTTGCAGGCCTCTACTGAGACCCTTTCGGAGTCTGGTATGCCACAGAAATCTTCTTCATCCTCTGAGCCTTTGGTTTTCTCTGCCTAAGTTGGGTCTGGAGCCGTGACGCAGGCACCGGCTTCCGAGGAGGTCTTTCGCACTACCAAATCTAGGCTAAAGCTGACGTCCTGTCCCCCAACTACCGTTTCTCTCAGACAGATGGATACTCTTAGACCTAGAAGCAGGGCCTCTCCTAAGAAAATTACCAATAGCCACCATTTTACCCGTCCTCCACAACTCCATGCTCAAATGCTTAAAATGGCAGGGATCTTATCACCCTTGTCAAGGGTAGTCAGGCTGCACCTTCTAAAAGTAAAAGAGACCCTTCCCCTGAAATTCTGACAGAGCAGGATTCTGAGGAGTCTGATTATTCAAATTTTGAAGAGGAACAATAACCTCTTACTGCTTATGAGGATTCAGATGCAGGGGAATCCATTCCTTCTGCCTCTCCACCAGACGATCTTTTCTTTGGGGAAACCCTTCACACCCTCAGGGAACATTTCCACTGGGAATCTTAGGACTTCCCTCAGTCTAAGAAAAGACTAACAGAGTTTCTAGACCTATCCCAGCAGAGACCCTTGGCCATTCCCCCTATCTTCAGGTGGTTGATGATGTCTTCCATGAATCCAGCTTAATGCCTGATGCCCTTCCGCCTGCTCCCAGAAAACCTGATAGGTACTACAAAGTACTGGACTCTGACAAATACCTGCACAGAAATCCTGCTGCAGACCCAGAGGTTATTACACAGGGACCAAAAGGAGCTAAGGCTAGTTCTGCAAAGAATCCTACTCCTTCTGACAAGGACTCCAGAGCTCTGGACAAATGGGTTAAAAAAGTATACACCTCTGCAACCTTGGCTGTCGGGGCACTCTACTGTCAGTTCCACATGGTAAAATATCAACAATACGGTTTGGACCTTTTAAAACAAAATATTTCTTACTTTCCTGACTGTGCCAATTCGAAAGAGCTAGCAGATTTACAGCACTCTACTTGTCACGTGGCTAAACACTCTTTACACTACGGATATAATGCCCTAGAAGCCTCAACCAGGGCAGCAGTGTCAGGATCTGTCATTAGAAGACATGCATGGTTGAACGAACAACCTCTCACTGATCATGTCAAATCTAAATTTCTTGATGCACCTTTGGATAAGGACAGCTTGTTTGGAGAAAAGGCAGAAGAGGAGCTTAAAAAGATGGAAGACAAAGCAAAATCTATGCAAACAGTAAAATATTTTCTTCAGGTACAATCTCCTAGGTTAAGCAGGAATTTTCCCTCAAAACACTGGTTCTTTCCCACACCTAACAGACAGGGGCAAGGTAATCCCCGCAGGGACAGACCACCAAGACTCCTATCCCAGGGACAGCAGAGAACCAGATAGTGGACCACTTCTGCTCCAAAGGCAGGGAGTTCTAAGCCATCCCTGTATGGCAAAAATTCTCAATGACTCCCTCTCCACCTTCTGCCCTCTTTTCACTCACCAAAAACTAGGAGGAAGGCTTTCCCTCTGCAAAGTGGTTCCCTATAGCAAAGGACTAGTGGGTCTTAAAGGTAATTTCTCAGGGATACAAATTTTCCTTCAACGAACTCCCAATTCCAAGAGGGTACCCAAACCTACCTCCAAATCAGTGGGCAGAGGCATTGAAACAAGTCCAAACTCTCATATCCCAAAGGTCAGTAGAACCTGTCCCCTCAGATCAAACAGGCAAAGGCTTTTATTCCTGACTATTTCTTGTTCCTATAAGAAAAGTGCACTTGGTGCCCCATCCTGTATCTTTCCATTCTGAACACTTTCCTGGTGGTCCCCAAATTCAAAATGCTAACTTTGCAGCAGCTACTGCCTATGCTGACAAAAAATGCTTGGTTAGTTACCCTAGACCTAAAAGATGCCTACCTCCACATCTCCATAAGGGAATCCTGTGGAAAATTCCTTCACTTCAGAGCAGGCTCACAACACTTTCAGTTCTCTGTGCTACCCTTTGGTTTATCTACTGCTCCCAGGGTATTCACCAAATGCTTAGCCCCAGCCATACCCTTTTGCAGACAGAAAAATATAGAAATTTACCCTTACCTGGACAACTGCCTCATTCAGGCAGAGTGCAAAGAAAAGCTCCTTGAGGACCTCCTCTTTGTCAGAACCCTCCTAACCTCCTTAGGGTACACCATCAAGAAGAAGAAATCAAAGTAAACTCCCTCCAGGGAGATCATTTTCTTGGGAGCTCTACTGGATACAGCATCCCAAATGGCCTTCCTATCCCCAGAGAAACAGAGCTTCCTGCCTCTCTATTTTACATAGCTGGCTTCCAAAAGTCATCTCACTGTGAGGAGGTTCCTGCAAGCCTTAGGGTACATGGCATCCTTCTAATTCCTCTGGCCAGGCTTCACATGAGAAAACTTCAGTGGTACCTAAAGAACCTTTAGTGTCAGCGGACTCAGCCTCTAGAGACCTCTCTACCTCTGATCCCCTGTAAAAGGGCTGAGTTTCTCTGGTGGGCAGGGGCCTGTGCCCAGAACAAGGGTCTTCCCTTCACCTTCCGCCCAACTGGGCAAACCATTACCACCGATGCCTCAGACATAGCTTGCGGCGCTCACCTAGAAGGCAGGTGTACCCAAGGACTTTGGGATGCACAGCACCTTCCCTTACACATCAACCAGAAGGAAATGATGGCAGTACAAAAGACTCTGACATCCTTCAAACCCCAGCTCAAGCCAGGGGTTCTCCTTATCGAAACAGACAACACCACAGTAATGTGGTACATCAGCAAACAGGGAGGGACCCACTCTTATCCTCTGTGCAGGCTAGCCATGAACATGTGGCTGACAGCCTCTTCCATGAGACTACATCTGATAGCACAATACCTACCAGGATGAACAACACCCTGGCAGACCACTTAAGCAGAAACCTTCTGGACCCCCATCAATGGCAGCTCCACAGAAAATTCTTTCTGCAAATCACTCAGGTGTGGGGGACTCTGGAGGTGGACCTCTTTTCTTTGCATCCCAACCATCAGCTAAAAAAATTCTTTACTAGAGAGTACCACCACCTAGCCTGGAAGGTGGATGCCTTGATCTTCTCTTGGAACACCCTTTTTGTGTACGCATTCCCTCCTCTGCCTCTTATCCCCAAGCTCCTGATCAAAATAAGAGAGGAGAGGCCAAAGGCCATCCTCATTGCTCCAGACTGGCCCAGGCAACATTGGTACCCCTTACTGTGCAGCCTGACCTTACAGCCTCCCAGGCAGCTTCCCTTGATCTCAGACCTCCTCACTCGGGGGGGGGGGGGATGCTGCACCCAGACCTGCAGACTCTCAGACTATCAGCATGGCTTATACTCTAAAGGCAAATGAGAGTCCCCTGTTGAGCAAACAGGTCCTAGACATCATCACAGAGGCCAGAAGGCCCAGCACCAGAAAATCCTATGCAGGAAAATGGAAAAGATTCTGCTCCTGGAGCCAGTCCAGAGGGAGAAATATCTCTCAAGCTTCCATCCCTCTTATTCTGGACTACCTAGCAGATCTACTTAATAGTGGCCTCTTCTTCTCCTCTATTAAAATCCACGCCTCAGCCATTGTAGCTCATTTTGATACAGAACAGCCCGTTTTCACATATTTTTATTAAACAATTCCTCAGAAGGGCTTCTAATATCAGACCTCCCAGAAGGCCAGCCACTTCAGCCTGGGACCTGAATTATGTTTTGGAAAAACTTACTTTACCTCCCTTCGAACCTGCTGCTTTAGCAAAACTAAGGTACCTCTCTTGGAAGACTGCTTTTCTTCTAGCTATCACTTCAGCCAGAAGGGTTTCAGAGCTACAGGCACTGATGGCCATTGACCCTTTCATCATTTTCCATACAGACAGGGTCTCCCTAAGGATCAATCCCTCCTTTATGCCCAAGGTGGTATTTGATTTTACTCTCAACCAGGCCATACATCTTCCCACCTTCTTTCCTAACCCAAAAAACAAGTGGGAAAGAATTCTGCACTCACTAGATGTGCACATATAGCTCAGATACTATCTGGGCCATACTAAACCCTTCAGGAAAACGTACTAAGTTCTTGTCAGCTTTGCCCCAGGGGCGCAGGGGAAGCCCATTTTCAAACAGACCATTTCCAAATGGATATCCCACTGTATCCATTTCTGCTACAGTTTGCATGGAAAACCCCTCCCTGGTCTATTTGAACCCATTCCACTAAGGCAGCCTGCACTTCCACAGCAGTCCTCAGAGGCATTCCCACCAAGGACATCCTGGAAGCAGCCACCTGGACTTCTGTCCATACCTTTACCAAGCATTACCATCTACCTCTCTTTTCTAAGGCTAGGGCAGGGTTTGTCTCTGCAATTCTGCAGGGCATGCTGACCCATTCCTAGGTCTCTTACTAAAGCTTCCATCCCTCTTTTCAGCTTTGGGAATCCTCCCACAGGTGATGACTGCAACAGTGAAACACGAAGAACATAGTACAGTTGCATCACTTAGCATAAATGTAGATGTTCAAGTGTATTCACTGTTGCTGTCCTGGTTTCCCACCCTCTGTCCCCCTTATATCTTCTTTCTTTAGGGAGACATAAGCTTCTAACAGTGGCTTTTAGCCACCAGGACCACTTTGCCTTATTTACTTGGGCCACTGACTGGTTAGGGTAAGAAAAACTGATGTAATGATGTTGGCTGCCTTCCTTTATAGCACTGACGACCTGACATCAGCCTGCAAGTGACAGCAGCCGATTCAGAAAAACATTGACTCAGGTATTTTGACCACCCGAGGGCTACCACAGCAGGGATAACTGACAGGTGATGAGTCCAACAGTGAATACACTTGAACATCTACATTTATTATAAGTGTACACAACTATACTTTACAGTCCCTTTCCATGGATGTCCAGACCAAATTGCTAGATGTCCCTCTTGATAATAAGGCTCTTTTCGGTACAGCCTCTGCAGATTTCCTTAAATCCCTGCAGGAAAAGGGCAAGGAGCTACAAAATTTAAAGAATTTGTTAGTCTCTCTCCTATTCCTAAGTATCATAAGAACTACCCTCAGAGGATCACCTTTGTTAGGAGGCAATCATTTCTTTCTAATGCCCCACAGGCTAACAGACGAAGGCAACCCAGGAGACACTGCACTTCTAAACAACCTTCCGCCTCCACTTCAACTCCCTTTTGGAGGCTGCCTGACCAGCACAGAGCCCCTCCACTGTGACTCAGTCCATTACCCAACTCCACTCCCTTATCCCTCCACCTCACCCTTTCTCTACCCTCCTGGCAGAAAATAACCTCAGAGGCTTTGGTCCTTTCCATCATCCATAAAGGATATTTTATGACTTGGTGGACACTTCCTCACTTTCAGAGGACACCCCAACCATTGACAAGTCAGCTTCATCTCTTCCCCCAATTTTGGATCAGCTCCAAACTCATGGCACCATCGAAAGAGTACCTCCAGAACAGGCAAACAAGGGGGTTTTACTCCAGGATGTTTTTGGTTCCAAGAAAAGATGGCCCTTGGAGGCCAATTCTGTATTTGTCTGTACTCGCTATATTCCTCAAGGTGCCTCCCTTCAAAATGCTCACCTTGCATCACCTCCTACCCCTCATCCCTCACCAAGCCTTCATGGTAACCCTGTATCTGAAGGATGCTTACCTTCATATTCCTATTTACCCTAGCTACAGGAAGTTCCTATGCTTTTCCATGGGCTCCTTGCATTTTTAATTTTCTGTATTACCATTTGGGCTCTCCACAGCCTCCAGAGTATTGACAAAGTGCCTAGCTCTAGTTATCGCCCACTGCAGAGTGCAGGGCATTCAAATATATCCATACCTAGATGACCTCTTGATACTTCACCAGGATTGCCACACCCTCCGTCACCACCTAGGCATGGTGTCCAATTCCCTGGCAAACCTAGGGTGCACTGTGAACTAGGAAAAATCTCACCTGACATCCACCCAAGACCTGGTTTTCTTGGGGTGCAGGATAAAAACAGACCAGGTGTCAGTCTTCATTCCTTGCCAGAAGGTGGAAGCCATCACACATTACCTCCAAACACTCCTCTCTCTCCAAACCTTATCAGCCAGGGAATTCCTGAGGGTCCTAGGTCACATGGCATCCTTGATATCCATGCTTCCCTTAGCAAGGCTGCATATGAGAAAATTTCAGTGGGTGCCGAGGATTCGGTGGAACCAACATTCACACTCCCTGGATACTCCTCTACTTCTCCTCCCATGCTTGAAAAAAAGAGCTGCAGTGGTGGATTTCAGCCATATGTCTCAATTAGGGTATATCTTTGCAGATTCCTCCACCCTCATAACAGCTTTTCACAGATGCTTCAGACCTGGGTTGGGGAGCTGTCCTGCAAAACCACAACAAACAAAACAAAGTTCAGGTCCTCCCTCAGACAAAGGGACCATATCAGTATCAAAGAGATGAGGGCCCTTCTCTTAGTCTTGCAAATCTTCTACTGACTTCTCCTACTAGGCACCTTAAAAGTTGTCACAAACAATATGACTCTCCTGTGGTATATCAACAATCAGGGGGGACAAGGTCCTACTGCTCTGCAGCCTGGCAATTCAGATTTGGTCCCTGACAGCAGAACTGCACACTCTCAGCAGGACCACTGCACCCTTGCTTGAATGGATGGTGCACAGGGAGGTTTTTTTTTAACTTATTCACAAACGGGATAGTCCTCAGGCTGATCTATTTGCCTTCTTCCAGCACAGGCTGATGCCTCTGTTTTGCACAAGGGGGATCCACATCCACAGGCTTGGAGGGTGGATGCTGTGTCTTTTTCTTGGGTGGGAATGTATCTTTATGCCTTTCCCCCTTCATCTTAAAAGGTGTCACAGACAATATGACTGTCCTGTGGTATATCAACAAGCAGGGGGGACAAGGTCCTACCTGCTCTGCAGCCTGGCAATTCAGATTTGGTCCCTGGCAGCAGAATTGCACATTCATCTGCAAGCAGTGTACATTCCTTCAACTAAAGTAAGCACTACATCCACCTACCTTCCCTGTGAGTACCCACTTCCCTTAAAGGCACAGCACTCCCTTATAATATTCTAGCATATAGAGTGGTAGATTACTAGCATCCTCTCCGGTTCAGCTGGTTAATCTGAGAATCTTGAGACAATGCTACAATTGTCTCATGTACACAGACAACCCTCTCCTCCTCCCAACAAACACAAATACATGTGAGAGATGCAACTATATAGCCAAACTGGAGGCTGAACTCTCTCAACTCAGGACTGGCAAGACCAGACAGGAGGAGAAGGTAACCACACACACACCAAACCCAGTCCCACATAGACCTACCACAACTGCAAACCAAACACATAATAACACAAAGACATACTCGGAGGCTCTAACAAAATCTTACCAAAACAACAGAGGCTGCCAAAGCAGACACCCAAAAATCCACCACCTCAAAACATAACACATGCAACACATACTTCAATAAATCAGTGTGTCAAACAATCACAGCCCTTAAGGCCAAACACCATGCCTGATACACTAGTAATAGGTGACTCTATAGTCAGACACACTGATGTTCCGCTTATCGGGAGCTAGGATCCGCCACATAACACTCAGGTCACTCCAAAGCAAGTACAAATATGACTCCGTCATTGTCCATTCCGGCGTAAATGACCTGAGACGTACCTCCCTGGACTACATGAAAAGAGACATAGAGGAGCTCTCTGATTATGTACCCCAGGCTGGTATGACCCTGACCCTGAGCAACATCTTGCCCTCACCAAGAATGATGCCACAATACAAAGACAATATAAAGGATGATCAGCTTTAATGACTGGCTCAAATACTGGTGTCATTCTAGGGGGGATCCAATGTCTGTCTGCTTGGGATGACATGCTGGACAAGCCACGCTGCTTCGCAAGGGACGGCTTGTATCTCTCACCACTGGGCTTCCGGATATTGGCTAAGGCTCTTGCCACCCCCATAGTGCCTTTTTAGGCAAGGCTCAAAAGATAAACCCACCTCCTTAGAAAACAAAAATGGAAAAAAATTAAGGGTAATGCTGCTCAACGCCAGAAGTCTAAATCTCAAGATGCAGGCTCTCGAAGCACTCCTCAGTATGGAGAACATCGATGTCTTTGCAGTAACTGAAACCTGGTTCAAGGCTCCTGAGAGCGCCCCAGCGCTACCAGGCTATACCTCGTATCATGCTTTTCGGCCCCAAAACTCGAGCCAAACCAAAAAGGGAGGTGGAGTGTCCATATTCATCAAGGACACCCACACCTCCAGGTTAGTGGCAACACATGAAGCATCAGAGACCATCCAGGTGCAACTAACCGTAGGCAAAACTGCTATACAACTGGTAGCATGTTACAGACCACCCTCCCAATCTCAGGAACCCCATTCAGCCTTCCTGAAGACATTGGAGGATATGAGTGTCTCACCAAACACCATCATATTGGGAGACTTCAACTACCCTAACATAGACTGGGTGCATTATTCTAGCCCAAACACCCTAGCCCAAAGTTTCCTGGAATTCATAAATTCAAATGCAATGGAACAGCTAGTCACCTCTCCCACAAGGGGAGATAATATACTAGATCTGATTATTACAAACATGGGGACAAAGTGCTCCACACCGGAAGTATACCCCTCACTAGTGAGATCTGACCACAAACTAATCACCCTGGATATGCATATCCCACCTCCACCCCCAACACAAAAGACTACAGTGAAAAACTTCTCTAAAGCCGACTTTACACTTCTTAAAACTGAGATGGTATCCTTTAAGCCCACTGGGCCAGTGGAAACCACATCCCACAATGCAGAATCCTTCACAAATGCTTTCTACGGACATCTTCAAGAATGCATGGATCATGCAATCCCAAATAAAACCAAGACCCTCTCCACCAAGGGCAGGCTTCCTGTCTGGTGGACCCCAGCCATAAACAAATTGTATAACAAAAGAAGGAAGCTACTGCATGACAGAGCAAAATCCCATAAAGAGAAGGCATCTCTGATCAGCACTAGTAGAAAGCTACGTTCTCTCATAAAAACATCCAAGGCCAACTTTGAGAGAAAAATCGCTATGGACACTAAAGATAACCACAAGGCCTTCTTCAGCTATGTTAGAAACCTGGGCGGAAACCCTCAGATATGTTCAGAGTTAGTTCACAATGACAAAAAATACACTGAACCCACAGATATTGCCAACATTCTGGCAGACAGGCTCAGTGCAAATTTCTCCCCTCCCTCACCCCCAAAAGAAGAAATACTTATCCAAGCTGAATGTAACCTCCCTGTCATCTCAGATGTCCAGGTGAGAACCGCCCTCAGCAAAGCTAAAAACACAGCATCAATGGGACCTGATGGTATCCCGGGTTGCGTGCTATGTGATCTCCAAGAGGAGCTAAACCCGCACATAAAAATGCTATTTAACCTTAGCCTTACTGCAGGATATGTACCTGAACACTGGCGTACAGCAACAGCAGTCCCACTCCACAAAGGAGGCACCTCTACAGACCCTGCTAACTACCGCCCCATAAGCTTAACCAGCCTGGTCTGCAAAGCTATGGAAAGAATCATTATGGAACTCATAAACATAGACATTGGGGACTTACAAACACTTGATCCCACCCAGTTCGGCTTTGTAAAGGGCAGATCCTGCCTTTTGAACCTGGTTGACTTTTTCGAAACAGTCACTAGAGCCATACAGCCTACTTGGACTTGGCTAAAGCTTCCAACACAATACCCCACTCTGGCATCATAGACAAGCTCAACAGCTTAAAAGTAAATCCATATGTCACAAGATAGGTTGCAAACTGGCTAAAGGATAGAACCCATAAAGTCAAAATCGCTGGAGCCATGTCAGACTCAAAGCCAGTCACAAGTGGTGTCCCACAGGGCTCTGTCCTGGGACCCCTCTTGTTCAGCATTTATTTCTCAGATGTGAAAGCAAACATGGGAGGGTTGTGGCTGACAAAGTTCGCAGATGACTGCAAACTAGGCACCATAGTCGATACACCAGCTGACATATACATCCTACAGAAAGGCCTCACTGAAACGGACAACTGGTGCCGGAGTCATGGCCTTAAACTAAATGCCAAAAAATGTATAGTCATCCCCTTTGGGAAAAACAAAGTACCCACAAATTATCACATAGACAGTAACCCACTGAGTACGGAAAAAGTAATCAGAGACCTGGGGACCCAAGTCGATAGTGACCTCTCATTTGACACCCATGTTGCCAAAGTGGTTAGAAAGACTTTCTACCTTGCCCACCTTATCATGAAGGATTCACATCCAGATCAAAGGAGGTCATTGTACCCCTATACTCCTCCCTTATCAGGCCCATGATTGAGTACAATGCCCCATTTGGTATGTACCTCACCCGGCACTTGCAACAGCTAGAGAGACCCCAAAAGTACCTCACCAAGAGGATCAAGGGTCTCCAACATATGTCATATGCTGCCAGACTAAAGAAACTCCAGCTCTATTCATTAGCATACCGCCTACTCAGAGGTGATCTGTGCCTGACGTACAAGGCCATGTCCAATCAGGAATTGATGGACATGCTCCACCTCAAAAAATCCAAATCCATCAGAACCACGAGAGCTAAAGATTTAAACCTCAGCACAAATATGAATTAGGACATGCTGGAGGGACAGATTCATAACTCAGAGGCTTCCCATACTCTGGAACGGAATCCCAGTTCATGTTAGGCAGAGCCCCTCACTGACTCTCTTCAAGAGAAATCTTGACGAGTGGATAGGAGATCGTAGGTTTACCCCAGGGGTCATCTCTGTGTCACTACTAGACAGAAGCACAGTAAACTAATTCTATTATGTAAGGGGGTCTTCACTGTGTCACTACTAGACAGAGGCACAGTATTCTAAATCTATTTTGTACACTTTTGTACCATTACATGGGGTGGCGAAAGCCACATCACTATGGCTAGGTTTATAAATGCCCCAGGGCAGATAGCCTAATACTAAACTATGAAACTATGTTTTGTTTTAAAAGAGACAGGATGTAGACATGCTATGTGCTGTATCTTTAAGAAGCATGTCAAAGACTGTGAGCATGCACATATAAATGTTAAGCACGTGTCATTCCTAGTGCCATTTTAAGAGTGTCAGAGATTAAGCATGTATGATTACACCAGTTAGTTTGTATATAAGTTACTTAAATTCAAGTCAGTAAACTTTTATCATGATGTGTTGTATAAAATAAAGCTGCTTGAACAGAACCCATGAAGAGTCTGCTATTGTGTTCAAAGTAGGAGACTGACAATATTACTAGCAGTCTAGAATACCCCTAGTCAAATGGCCTGGCTGAGCATGCAGTACAAAGTTTAAAGCAATTGCTAAAGAGGTCAAAGCGTGAAAATACAGATATCTTTTTCAATTTGCTTAATCTCAGAAATATACCCCGTGACAGCTTACTTGGCTCGCCTGCTCAGGGACTTCTATCTAGGCAAACCAGAACAACCTTGCCTATCAGTTCCAGTTTGTTGGTGCCTAATGCTAGAAACACCAGAGTAATCAAAGCCCAACTATTAAAAAAGCATTCCTTTCAGAAGTCCAGCTATGGTAAAACGAGCAGATTTCTTCATCCATTGAAAGACAGAGATGGGATGCAAACGATGAAAGGTTTTGATCGAATTGGTCAAGTGAGAGGTATATGTGCCGAGCCAAGATCCTACTTAGTGGAATCTGAGGGTAGAGAATACAGAAGATATTGCAGGCATCTTCTTCTGTTGTCTGAATCAATACCACAGCATTGTATCTGTGATGCAGACTCTAGATCTCAGAGCAACACAGACAATGTTCCTGTTGAAGGACGTCTCATACCTATTCCCATTCCTGATGATGCCCCAGATGTCCCTGAAGTTGAACATTCATTAAATACAGTCCCTGTTGCTAAACTCTGTTCTAATTTTTATGTCACACGATCAGGTCGTATTTCTAGACCTAGTGTAAAATACATAGCACTTCAGTATGATTGTTTTATTTGTATTTAGTTCTGTATGATTGCATTTTCAAGAATATAATTGCATATATGCTGCAGTGGTACAGCAGTAGCATTGTTACCTCACAGCAAAAGGTTCTCCCGTTTGATTCTCGGCTGGGCTTGGGAGTGCCTTCTGTGTGGAGTCTGCATGTCCTCCCCGTGGTTGGGTAGCGTTCGAAAGACATGCGTGAGTAAATGGGCATGCCTTCGTTGAAGGTTGGGCGTCGAGCTGGCACCTCAGCGTTTCGTAAAAATCTACTGCCAATCATTAGCGGACCGGAGTTCCGTTATAACGACCCCTTACCGGGAAAAGCCGAAAGACAAACAACAACAGTTCTGTATAATTGCATGTCAAGGGATCATTTCTGTACAATTGCATGTCAATGAATGTTGTCATTTTTAGTGCATGACTTGTTTCTCAAAGAGGGAGGATGTAGAACAATGTGTGTGGTGTAACTTTAAGAAGCTATTTCAAAGTGAGGGCGCGTGTATATAAATAGAGCGCATGTGCAGGCAGCAGTGCCATTTGGAGAGAACAGCCAGAGTGATAACATGTATGAGTTTAGCAGTCAGTCTATTTATAAGTTTATTTAAGTTTAAGTTACTAAGCCTCAGTCCATATGTGTTTATATATAATAAAGCTGCTTGGACCAAACCCACAACTGTTCATCTGTTTTATCCTGACAGGATGAGCGACACCAGGGAAGTCCAGTTTATTGGTGGAGAAGATGAGCAGGCCTATTCTTCTACCTTACTAGTGGTCTCTCAAACTGGCAGTAGTGGAACAGATCTTCATATGCTGGGAACTGACCTTGTTGTGATTGATTTACCTCCTCCTCTTTCAGCAGCAAATGCAGCAAGTACTCAGCCCTGATTCCACATGAGGGGGGAGTCCCCAAGGGATGCACTAGTCCACACTTGGTCTATACCAAAGTTTTTGTAGAATGCAATGTGGAAGTAGGTTACTGTGATCTTTGTTGCTCCATTTGGCCTTGACATTTGTGGTTTACCTTTCTCTAGTCTCATCTGATTTGCTCTCCATGGGTGCTGGATCTCGTTCCAGATCTTCTTTGGCACCCTCCTGGGATGCCTCACCCATACACCATAGACCTCAAGTTAAACACATGGTTTCTTCAGTTCGTATCATGGTCAGGCAGCCCAGGCTTTAATTTCAAGTAATATAAATTTTGACTTCCTTATAAAAACCCTGAACCAGAAAAGTTTAGAAGACCAAATGGAAAAGATTTTTAATTTGGGTTTGCAGTATGACTATAGATCCCTTTTCAGCTCCCCTCCCGGCTGTTTTATTTTTTTTTTTTTTGCTAGCCTTGTATTAAAGTCCAGTTGTCAACCATCCCCAGTTTTCACATTGGAGAAAATCAGTCACCAGTTGTTTCTTTGAAGTTGTCCAAGACCTTCTTAATGGACACCTTCCTTCTCTGGCCTCCTAATAGGGATTCTGTCCCTTCTTTGGGATATTACCATCATTCTTCAGGCTGTAACAAATTCTCCTTTTGAACCTCCAGCCTCAGATGAGCTGAAATATTTTTGCTGGAAAACTATTTTCTTGTGGCAGTTACTTCAGTATGAAGACTTTAGAAACTTCATGTCCTTTCTTGTAAAGCCCCTTATCTGGTTTTCCACAAGGATAGAGTGGCATTGAGAAGAAATCACACCTTTTTCCTTAAAGTTGCTTCAGAATAATCATTCTGTCAATCTTCCTGTTATTTTCCCCATTTTTCTAATAAGGGAGAGTACATGCTACATCTTTTGGATGTGCATTGACAACTCAGATTCTGCTTGTATTACACAAAGAATGTCCGAAAGTTTGACCCGTAGTTTGTATCCTTCTCTCTCTGGCAAAACTGAGTAAATGAGTGTCAAAAGTAACTCTCTCACACGGGCTGTCTTGAGTGCATTTTGTATGTATAAAGAAGGAACTGTCTTCGCCTAGCACGCTTAAGATTCATTCTGCCAAATTTTATTTATTTATTTATTTATTTGACATTTGTTAACTGGGATGGTCCAACTGGGCAAAACCCTTTTTCAGCCGGGGCCCGAGGAGAACATCTTCACAAAAAAATAAATAAATAACAGTAAGTATACAATGAGATACAGTAAAATGCAAATATTTGTAAATTTAACAATAGAATATCAGCAGTAATAATAATGTTATATAACTATAAGTAAGGAGTAAGAAGATTGATAGAGAAGATAATAGAGAAGGAAAATAATGGTAGTAGGAAGGAAGGAGAGCTAAAGTAGGGGAGAAGTTCAAGTTGGATGATTACAGAGACAAGACCAGGTACTATTAAGATGTACTTTCAGTGTTTTCTTAAATTCGTGAACATTGGAGATAATTTTCAAGGACAGAGGAAGTTTATTCCAATGGGAGGCAAGAGAAGAGCTGAACAGATATTGTCCAGTAGATTTATTAGGTTTGTAAATTTGAAGTAGATGTTGATGAGAACTTCTGAGAGATCGGGGGAGTGTAAAGAGAGAGAAGTGCTGAGAGACTAGGGCAGTTTTGGGGTTTATTTAAAATGGAATGAATAACTTGAAGTTGAGAAAGTAAGAGTTGGTTACAGGAAGGTAGTTTTGGAGTAAGGGAGTATCTGTAGATACTATGGTTGTGGTGGCCAAAAAGAAGGAACTTGTGGAACACAGCTCCATTGTCCATCCCCATAACAGAGATTCAGGAAGCATATTTTATGCTTCAGCGGCTTTTGCCCTCAGATCACTGAACTACCTGGTACACTTTACAAGACTCCAGAGGGACTTAATTAAGGAATTGTTGAAATCCCCTTCTGGGACCACTACTGCTGAGACTCGGGTTTCTGTGGTTTCAGTTGGCAACCCTTCACTCCATCTCAAATGTGTCCATGATGTTTATCTCTTATGCAGCTGACGGTACCACAAGGGTTCAGGAATTTCCATTAGAAGGCATGCGTGCATGCACTTGCATGACTTTGCGAAGCCCTTCAAGTCCTCTTTCGTCAATGCTCCTTTTTTACAGAACCTCCTCATTATTCAGGCCCAAAGTGAAGGACACACACTCCTAGTGCGAGGATGGAAAAGACTCTATCTGCAGTGGAAGTACATTTTTCAACCCCCCAAAGGTTCTTCTCTAGGAACCAACAGGGAGGATGAAAAATGTGGTTCAAAAAATTTGTGTCCTTTCCAAAATCCAAGTGGAGACAGATAGTTCCCCCAGAGTTTGAGGAGAGAACACAAATGGAAGATGCCACCCACATGGCAGAGGAGGCCCGCGTAACCAAGGGTCTAGATATTCTTTCTCTGACAGACCCTATCAGCAAACTTGAAAGGAGGCCTGTTTGTTCCTGTCTGGAGACAGTCAGGGGTTGTTTATCTCTGCACCAGGGAGCCTTGCTAGACATCACAAAAGATTCACGGGTGCAGAAGATTATTTCCAGAGGTTATATAATTCCCTTTTCCCTTCCACCTCCATTCTCATTGCAAATTTCCTGATGTTCCACCCAATTAGAGGAAAACAACAGCACTAGAAATACAAAGCTGCTGGAGAAAGTCATCCAAGAGGTCCAACAGATCAGATAGAGTCTGGAACTTACTCAAGATTCTTTTTAGTGCCAAAGAAAACAGGGGACTGGAGACCAACTTTGGATCTCGGCAACTTCAACAAAGCAATTTGACACACAGTTTCAGATGGTCATGGTTCAGTCCATTTTGCCCTTTTTGGGCAAGGATGACTGGATGTGCTCGATAGTAAGGTCTGTCACATAAAAATGAACAGACAGTCCAGAAGGTACTTATGCTTACAGCTGGGTGCCAGTCATTACCAGTTCAGACCCTTGCCTTTGGTCTCACCACAGCTTTCAGGGTGGCCACCAAATGCATGGCAGTAGTAGCAGCTCACTTGAGACTGCAGGAAGTCCAGGTGTTTCTGTATTTAGATGACTGCTTTATTACCGCCTGGACCAGGCATCTACTCATAAGAGCAAGAGATTAGGTACTCCAGATTTGCTTCCCTCTAGGAATTACTTTAAATTACAGTAAATCTCAGTTAGAACCATTTCAGATACTGGAGTTTATAGAAACAATTGTCAACACAGTTTCAGTAACAGCTTCTCTTCCTCTTGCAAGAACACAGACCATCAGATTCCAGGTCAAGAAGGTAGTTCACTATACAACAGTTTCAGCACAGTTAATTCTACAAGCCCTAGGGTCATTGTCAGCAGCCATAATTTTAGTTCCTCTAGTGAGAGTCCACATGAGGATTCTTCACTGGATGCTAGCAACTCAATGCTTGATTCTATATCAATGCATGTCAGTCCAAATAAAAATCATTCAAGTATGCAAAAGTTAAGTTTGGTGGTGGATTCGGTCCTTTTATTCTCTCTCAGCCCCAGGCCATAGTGACCACGGACACATCCCAGCTTGGGTGGGGAAGACACTTCCTGTTGAAAACAGTCCAAGGCACTTGGTCCCACGAAGAGGGCAATGTGAATATTAATGTCCTAGAAATGAGAGCAGTGCTGTTAGCATTGCAAGCATTTCAAGACTCCCTCCTTTCTGGAATGATTGTGATTCAGACAGACAGTATGTCAGTAGTCTGGTACATAAACAAACAAGGAGGAACCAGACCTTACCCTTTTGCCGAGAAGCCCTCAGAGTGTGGCAATGGGAGATCTCGTCCAACCACTTTCCGATAGCAATGCATATTCCAGGGAAGTTCAGAAGACAAGCTGAGTAGGTCCATTCTACTACCTCATGAGTGGTCTCTCATAACAAAGTGACAGAAATTATTTTCTGTCAGTGGGGCCAGCCTTGCTGTGATCTTTTTGCTTCTCCCTTAAACAACAAGTGCAGCAGCTTCTTTGCCCTGATTCCCCCCACTGGGGGGGGGGGATCACTGAGGGATGCCCTTCTCCACAATTGGTCCCTGGTCTCCTCTATGCTTATTCCCAGATTCCCTTGATCCCCAGATTTCTGCAGAAAGCTGCCTGGTTGAAGAGCAAGAGTCCTCCTCATTGCACCTTATTGGCTTCAACAGATCTGGTCCCCTTTCTTTGGTCTCATGTAGTCTACCAACCTTGGATTCTGGATCTGATTCCAGACCTCATATCTCACCCAATGGGAATGATTCATCCAGATATCTTAAACCTAAAGCTGACAGCGTGGTTTCTCAACTTTCTTTAGTAGCCAGACAACATATACTCTCTTCCCCTGTTTGTCATATATTTTTATCTTACCATAAAGTTTCTACTAGGAAACTTTACAGAAGTAAATGGAAGAGATAATTTTAATTTATACAATATTCAGATAAGATATGTATTCGTGTCAATACACTTGTATTATGTATATATGTATTGTTTTAAAAGTATGTGTACATTTATTTATTTATATTGTGACATTTTTATGGTATGTTTTTACACCTTTAAGAAAGATGTAAAACATTTTGTCATGTGGTGATTTAAGTGTATTTAAGGGGTGTGCTTTGGGAGGTTAACATTTTCTGAAGAAGTTCATAAAGAATAAATTTGGACGAAAGAGCTAAGGATTTGTGTTCGCTCCTTTATTTTCCAGACTGCCTTTGGTTCGTTTGTTCACTTTTTGAGTTTGGTGTGCTTTCTACGTTTTACTTCTTTGACCTTTGAACCATAGTGGGATGGCCTCTGAAGAGAGTACACAGGAAACGCTGCTTAACCTCTCAGTACATTCAGTGCCTGAACAGTTCATCGCTTTCACCGAACAACTTGCTAGGACTGTGACAGGCGATATACAAGATGGTTTTTCAAAACTATGTGGATCTCAACAACAATTTCCAGTTATGTTGAGCTGTTGTTCTCAGTTGCATTTGGCCTCTATGAACAACCGTGAGCAACATCAGGATGGTAATAACCCCATTAACACAACCGAGAGCAACGGGACCTGTTCGAGTGGGAACAGAATTGTTCACTTTCATGGTAGCATTTTGGATTATGTTTTCAACTAGGCAAATAATCCTTTCTTGGACATTACTTATGTACAAAATGGTGAAAATGTAAGTACTGTTTCAAACAATAACTTTTCAAACAACTATGACGATGTCGGCAGTTGTAGGAGGGACATTTTCGAACTAGAAAAACTTATGGTCCGTTTTGTTTCATTGGAGGTGGAGGTTTTATACCTCAATGAATGTATTAAACATAAATGTGTTCCACAGGGGCTTAGACTATCAAAATTTCCAAACTGTGTGAATGTTGGTGACCCATTTTACATTGAGTTAGTCAATTTATTTAATGAAACGGGTATTAACATGATGCGGATGTTGGTTACTCACTATGGGAAAGAGAGTGACACAGTTAAAGGAAACATGGCAACTTTGGACAATAAAATCAAGGGACATTACTGCTTTAATGTAGCTTTAATGTACTTTCTGATTTATACGGCAGTATAAGGCCAAAAGCTGATCGACATAGAGCATCTCTTGTCACAAGAAAGCAGTCTAAATTGCGAAGAGACTTAGCTTATGCTAACAAAGAGGCCTACCCTTTGCAACACCAACGGGTATTCCAGGAGAATAATATTACTACAATTGCTAATGATATAATGTTATCCAGGCTAACAACAACCAGGATAACAAAGCAGTTGGGAACAACAACATTGCAACGAGTAACAATGCCCCTAATAATACTGCTGTTCAGCAAGTTTCAACAAATTTTGATAATAACGATGCATCATATGCTAAGGTTGCCTCCACCCCGGGAAACTTTCGAGGGTCGGGTCCTTTTTTGATGGACCAGGGTGGCAAAAACAGACTCCGAAGTGGTCGAATCAGGCCCAGAACAAAACAAAAACAAGGGGAAGGAACAACAGGAAGAAGAACTAACTGTTTCTAACTTTGAAATTCGTATTTTAAATTTGTCTGACATTTTATCTAAAGATGTGATTTCAGTTTTGAAAAAAGGTTTCTCTTATGTTTCTAGTTGTTTGGTCAACATCACTAAATCGATAGCTGACTTTAAACTCTTTTTGAGAAAATTGAACCTTCGTTATATCTTGCATGATGTAAATGTTGATAGACAAGATATTAGTAATAACTATAACAAATTTAAAAGAAACAGTGCATACAATCCTCCATTGTGTAACACTTTGCAAGTGTTTGGTGATATGTGTGAATTAGATGTGAGGCACATTACAAAAGATACTCATGTATAATTTGACTGTAGAAGAATATCAGGCACTGTGTACTTTAAGCAAGAATAAAAACCTTAGAGTAATGAGAGCTGATAAAGGTGGTATGGTAGTGATTATGTGTACTGAAGAACATGTCAAAAATATTGAAAAAGTTATTGAATGACACAGCTTGTATGTTTGTGGATAACAACATGATTAATAAGTTTTTTGAGAGCAAATACAGATCTTTTTTTTCAATAATAAATTTTTATTGTTTTATTATATTCCATACACAATTAAAACAGATACAACATTAAAAAAAAACTACCAACTAATGTAACTAACAATAACACCACAGCATATATACAATATTTACATTAATGCTTCCAAGTAACACATTAAATTATACAAGAATAGTATAAAAGTAGTTAAAATCAATTCGAATAATGAATAGTTTGCTGTTAGAGTCTTTTAAAAGTGTAAAAATAATTCTTGTTAAATTCAAATTTGAAATATTACGCTAATATAATATTAAATACTTGTTCCCAAATTTTTGGATTATTAATATTTTTATTATGTTGATTCAAAAGTAATTTGTGGGCTACTATATGTCTTATTGCTAATACTCTAAAGTTATTCCATGATGTTTTGGATGGGTCTAAACAATTAGTAGCTATATATAGCTTCATCAATAAAAAGATATTGATTAATACGATACTTTGAGATCTAGAAAGTTATTTGGGGGGAATATGCAAAATCATGAATTTCCATGACAATGTTGTACTTTGGTAACCCATCTTCTGAAGTTGTATCTTTAGCGAGTTCCAAAGTCTGTATATGCATTTGCAACTCCAGAACATATGAAGAAGATCGGCAGATTGATCCTTACAGTAAGGACAAATTGGGGAATTTTTAGAATTAAATTTATGCAGGCTAAGGCGTGTATAATATGCATTATTCCATATCATCAACTGGATATACATCAGTTTTTGAAGAGAAATAGATTTGGTAGTCAAATCAATTGCTTTTATAATATGACTTTCTTCTGTCTCTGGAATTTTCTCTTTCCAATATTTTGACACAAGAACTTTATCTTGGAATTTGAACTCCTTTATTAGTTTATTTGCTGCTGTTATCAATTTATTATCTTGTTGGAGAGCTTGGCACAGATTTGAGCATTTAATTGTAATCTCTTCTCTGGGTTTAAAATTTTTAAAGTAGCCTATAGAAAGTTCCCTAATTTGTCGTAGAATAACAAGATAATTTTAGGTAAATTTAATTCTTGTCTTATCTGATTAGCTGAGAGTTCGAGAAATATATAAATGTCAATTAAAGTTAAATTGACTATTAGTGGGAATTCTTTAAGATCAATTAATTGATTATTTAGCCTCAGGTTAGGGTTCCTGTGAAAAGGTTGAAAAGCCATCATATATTGAACAAGATCTAATGATTGAAATAAGGTTTGTATAGATGTTGCATATAGTTTAATGTGATCCATTATTCCATATAATTTCAAGGTATCTTTTCCTAAAAAGGGTATTGCTTTAGGATTAATATTCAAATTTAGGATATATTTATAGTTCAGGACTACCCAAGTAGGTATCCACTTAGTACTAGTTATATCATAATTAGCAATTCTTAGAAGCCTGTTTGAGTTTACTATTAAGTATTACATTTCAAAATTTGGTAGCTCCAGCCCTCCTTTATTTTTTGGAGTCATTAATTTATCATACGAAGTCCTTGTTTTCTTTGGCTCCCAAATGGATTTAGCTAATTCTTTGTGGATTCGTTTAAAAAATGTCTTCGAGATTACTTCCTGAGCAGATCTAAAAATATATAATAATCGTGGCAATACATTCATTTTAATAATTGATACTTTTGCTAATACTGGTAATCGTAAGTTCTTTCATCTCCCAAAATCAGATAATACTTGATCCCAAGCGTTTTTAATGTTAGTAGTATAAAAGTCTTTATTATCTGTAGAGAAGTCAATACCCAAGTATTTAATGCTATCTTTACACGTCACTTGTCCCACCAGAGGCAACAGTGAAAAAGGTTTGGGAGTTCTCAAAGGGAAAATACTAGGTTTTTTTTTAAGATTAATTTTATAGTTGGAAGCTTCTGAAAAATTATCTATCGCTTTTAATATCTTTTTAGTGTCTGAGATTGGAGTTGTGCAATAAATGTTCAAATCATCTGCAAACGCTGCCATTGATATTTTTGTTCTGTAAACTATTGGGGCATTGTGGTATATATTCTGTTTAATATATAAGAATAAGGGTTCGATATATATATTGAATAATAAAGGGGACAAAGGACAACCCTGACGTGTTCCATTTTTGATTTGTATTCTTTTAGAAAAATTTCTATTAATATACAGTGTGGTATACAGATTACTGTATAAAATTTTTAACACTTGAACAAATTCTTGAGATATATTAAAGTATGGTAAAATTTCAAACAAAGTTTATATCAACCCTGTCGAAAGCCTTCTGCGCATCAATTATAAGGGCATACATATTAAGGTTCTTCTGTTTAGCATAAGCTATCAAAGTATGAAGTGTAAGTGTATTATCACTAGTTTGTCTAGTTGCCATAAAGCCAGCTTGTTCCCTAGATACTATATGATTCATTATTTTTTTTAATCTGGTAGCTATAATAGAGGTTAAAATTTTCATATCTACATTTATTAATGATATTGGTCTATAATTATCAGGGTTTTGAGAATCAGAATTAGGTTTAGGTATAAAAATAGTTTTTGAAGCATTGAGATGGGGATCATTAATTTTATTCTTAATAATATAATTAAATACACGTGAGAGTATTTTACCAAAGATATTATCAAATGCCTTATAAAATTCCGTCAACCCATCAGGACCTGGTGACTTATGCGATTTCATATGTTGAATTGTATATATTACTTCTTCTTCAGATATCGGTTTAATCAAATCTCTTTGAATATTGTCTTCTATTCTCAGAAACTTAATAGTTTGTAAAAATTCATTACTAATCCTATGCTGGGATAAGTAATTTTTCCCACCATATATATACTAGTATGTATCTGCTCAAAGACATTAATGATATCTTCAGTTTTAGAATAAGTTGTATTTCTAAAATGTATTTCTGAAATTTGTACTGTTGTTCTCGATTGATTGTTTGAACATGATTGGCATACCTCACTAGCATCCTATGTTCCTGAAATGTCAACCTACTATTTTGTGTTAAGAAGAGATCTTTTTGACATTTAAGTAATTCCACCTCTGTTTGAGCATTAAAATTTTGAATCAGTTCTTGATCAAGTGCCTTAATTTTAACTTCCAGTTTTCGAATATCTCTATTTTGTATTTTTTTATAATATGAAGCTTTTTGCAAAAAGATCCCTCTTATTTGTGCTTTAACTGTCTCCCAATCAATGTCAGGTACATATTGTTGTTTCTTTAGTCCATCTAATAACTCTTTAAGGTAACCTGTAATTTCATGTAATATTTCCTCCTTATTCAACAAATTTGGGTTAAGATACCAGTTAAAACCTTTTTGCCTTTGGGTCTCCATTGAATCTTTAGCAAAACTTAGTGAAATTTTTAAATGGTCTGACAAGTAACGTGCATGTGTAACAACTACAGGTTCCAAATTAACCATTATTCTTGAAATCAAGAAGAAATCTATTCTGGACCACATTTTATGACATGTAGAATAAAAAGTATAATTATTTGTGCTATTAGTAGTATTTAAATACTGAACAGGATCATATAATTGAAAGTTTTCCTTAATGTCATTTAGTACTGACACCACTTGCTTATTAAATGCTCTTTGTGGACAAGATCTATCCAACTTCGGATTTTGATAAGAATTCCAGTCTCCTCCAATAATTATATAATATTTATCATATTGTGTCAAAATTAGATATAATTATGCTATGAATAAATGCTGGTCATTACAGGGTGCATAAACATTTAACAATAAAGTAGGTTTATCAAAATGGGTAAATAAAAGAATAACAACACCATCTTCCATCTTTATCTGTTTTAGAGTCTAAAATCTTTCCCTTATATTTATTTTTAATAATTATAGCTACCCTAGCACTGTTAGTTTTTCCTTCTGAGGCTTTTACTTCTCTAATCCACTTCTTGTTTTTGATATCAACCCATTGATCATTAGTTAAATGTGTTTCTTGAAGTAATATAAACAACACCTTAGCCTGCAGCAATAAATGTAAAAATAACTTCCTCTTTTTTAAGCTCTGTAGCCCTTTAACGTTCCATGAGTCTACTTCCACATTCAAAGAGTTGTTTATGAAATAAAAGTTTAAAAGGGAAAACAAAAAAGAAAAGTAAAATATCATGACAAACGTACATAATTTGGAAGCATTCTTGACATCCAGTCCTATCCCAGTGCCTACCCACTCTAACCCCGGACCAGGACATATATAGGTCTTGTGTAACATAGTAAACTGAAAGGGTCAAAAAGACAAAGAAACATAAAAACTTTAGATTATAACACCACAAACACATCTCATAGTTGAGACCTATATATTAACTAACCTAACTATTACAAAGTCTATTCTAAACATTCCCTAGTAAACACTGCTGTTCATCTACATCTTAGATTAGTTGTTGTTGAAATAAATCATATTAAAGGTAACAATTTCCCTTATTTATATAATGTAAATTATCACTATCTTCTAATAACATAAACCAGTGTCTAAATAATGTAAGATATAATTATCACCTCTGAGTAAAAATATATAGGTTGTATTATATGATATAAAGTTATAAAATATACTAAAATCCCCATATTTAACACTACACCCTTTTAATCTAACATAAATGACAGGGTTTATATTAATAACTAACTAGCAGGTGTATAAAGATGTTCCTATGTGCTTAAATTACTATAACAGTACATTACTTGTTGTTAAAATGTCTTTGCTGGGCTTAAAACAAGTCCTTTCGGGTTTCTAAGCCTGGAAACCATGTAGAATACTCGCGATGGGGGACCGCTATTACAGCCAGACTTCCGGAAGTGCCAGATCGAAATCTGCACTCTCAGCAGCACTGAAGGTATTTCCTGTCTTCTCGTCGACGAAAACAACTCGTAGAAGCCATAAAATTTCGGAAAACAATTGCAGGAAGCCGGGAACAGCAAAGAACAACAACCCTATTACTCCAGAAGAGGCCTAAATCATTCCAAGAGAAGACAAAGGATTACCAAAACCTCGAGCTACAGTAATCAGCAAGTCCGACCTCAGGCAGCCTGACAGTCCCAACGGAAATGCAGTTCAAGCCTCAGAAGCAGGTACACGCTTAAAAACCTTCAGAAAAGTAGGTTTTGCTTCATTTTTCGCAGAAACAGAATATTTAGTCCCATCTACTGTAAATGTTAATATATTAGGATATTTCATTTGGAATTTAACTTGTTTATCAATAAGAAACCTACAGTAAGGAGATAAGGACTGTCTAGCTTGTCTGACTTGCAATGGTGGATCTTGGGCCAGAGATATTTTGTTATTTTTCCACATGGTACATCCACCACTTTTTTTGCAGTTGGAAAAATTCTGCTAACATCCTGATAATTGAGTATTTTAACATATACAGGTCTTGGAGTATTAGAAGCTTGTAGTTCTCTCAAAGCTCTGTGTGCCCTTTCAATAATGATTTGTTGTGCTATGTCAGAGTCACTTAAAAGCACTGAAAATATTTGTATTATAGATGGGATTAAGTCATTATATTGTACAGATTATGGAATTCTTCTAATAATGATGTTATTCCTCCTGGATCTTGCTTCTAAGTCAGTAATTTTGCTTTGAATAGCCTGAATATCCAAGTCATGCATACTTGTTTTTTTTGTTAGTAAAGATAGTTTGTCTTCATTTTCAGAAATCTGAGCTTCAGACTTTTCCATTCTTTCAAGTAATTGATTACAAGAATTTCCAAACGTTTGTATTTGGTTGGTTAATTCTTTCAGAACTTCTTGGATGGGTAACAAGGCAGTTCTGATGTCTTCCATACTTAGTGCTTGATCTGATTTGATTTTAGTCTCTGACTTTTGTTGTTCTTGTTGTTTTGTAGTTTTTTGCCTCTTGGAGATCACATCTTTTTCCGGTGACCGAAGATCTGAAAGTTTTGTTTTGGTAGTAGTTATGTCCATATTCTTTTCCTCTTTCGACATCTTTTTCCAGCACAAATGTTTACAGTGCATAGAGCACACGGTTCCTTTGTTAGATTCTCTTTTCAGAGCCAGCTAATCTATTATAATCCTGTTGAATAATGTATTATTTTTTGGATTTTTTTCTTCCTACAGAGTAGTTAAATGAAGTTGCAGTTATTTTATCGAAGATTTAGTGTTAAAAAGTTCCTAGTATTAATTCCAGGTTTAGATTTTCTCAGGGTATATGCAGAGATGCAGTTCAGCAGTGTTCACAGAATGGCAGCCATCTTTGAACCCACTAAATACAGAACTTTTTGACATGTTTTGCCAAGGTAATATAGGTCATGACACCTAAGAATTTCTATTGGTTGAACATCCGTGTATGGGACATTTCTTTGGTATACCCAAGGTGCACAAATCACAAGAAAATCCACCTTTTAGGCCAATCATTTCAGCTAAGAAGTCTAAAACAGAGAACATCTTCCTGTGGTTGGATCATTTACTTAACCCGATTGTGCAACATGCAAAATCCTATTTAAGGGATTCTTGGCACCTTTTGGAAATCCTGAGAGACATTAATCTCTCTCATGGTGATTTCCATTTGGCATCTTTGGATGTAGATTCATTGTATACATGCATTAACCAGGATATAGGCTTGGAATATCTGAGAGACTACCTCAGTAAATTTTCTGATTTCACACATGCTAAGGTTGAGACGATTTGTAAACTTATGGGTATAGTTTTGGATAATAATTTTTTTGAATTTAACCAACAATATTACAAACAGACATCAGGGGTGGCTATGGGGGCTAGGGTTGCTCCAGCCTTTGCTAACCTCGTTATGGCCATGTGGGATGAGATGTATCGCTATTCACATCCACAGTGGTCTCACATCATCTTGTACCAGAGATACATAGATGATTTGATTTTTTTATGGACTGGTGATGAGAAAGAATTTGAGTCTTTTGTAAAAGATCTAAACCAGACCATCGAATTCTTAAAATTTACCTTTGAAAGATGTTCTTCGTGTTTCACTGTTGCAGTCATCACATTTGGGTTATCTGCTTGCAGTAGCCCTCAGTCGGCCTGATTATCAAAGTCTTGGGTCCTGTGTCGGTTGCTGTCTCATCTTTTGTGACTTCAGGTAGTCAGGAGTATAAAGCATGCAGCTGATGTCATTACATCAGTCTTTCTTGCTGTGCGGTGCCTGAAGCAGAAGCAGTTGGCAAGTGCCGGTTGGCTGAATCCTGAAATTTTCATTTTTGAGTTTCAGAACCGAAGTCTTCAACTAAAGCTAAGTACCCCATTGGGGAAACTTTTTCTAGCTCTAAACTGATGTCAGTAAAAGTCAATAATTATATTTCTTTTGAAAGTAAATACCTCACAAAGATTTTCATTCATACTGTATTCCTTGCCTAGGCCCTGACCACGACGTACCTCGCTGTCATTTTTGTGCCTTATTTAAGCAACGAACTATTCATCGTCGGTATATTTATGCTTCTAAATATTTTGGTACTCAGTTCAGTTATCCAGATATGTCTTGGTAAGCCATTCGACTACCGAAATTCTGAAAAAACGCAAAGATAAAGACAGAGACAGGCCGCCTAGGTCTAAAGCTGCCGATGACGCTTCTCCTAAGCCAGTTGCCAGTTCGCTGGTACTCAGTGAGACGCTTTCGCAGCCCCTGATACCCGCTACTTCAGATTTGCAGGCCTGTACTGAGACCCATTCGGAGTCCGGTATGCCGTGAGATTCTTCAACTGTGGAACCTGTGGATGTCTCTACCTTGGATGGATCCGGAGCCGCTGTACAGGTACCAGCTTCCGAGGGTTTATTCAGGCCTACTGACTTGCATATTAAACTGATGCTATCTTCTTCTTCAAGGCCTAAAACTCGAACTATGCCTAGAAAATTGATGCCCAGACTGCATGGTCAGGCCTCTGTGCCTAAAAAACAGATGATAAGAATGGCTGAAGACCTTATTACTTTAATCAGGGGAAGCCAACCTTCCCCCTCTAAGAGACCTAGGATTTAATTTGCTTATGATACTTCTGACCAGGATTTTGAAATTTCTGTTTCCTCTGATGACCAGGATTTTCCCTTGTCTACCTGTGAGGATTCTGATGCAGAGGACTCTATTCCCTCTGCTTCCCCCCAGAGTATTTCTCTTTTGGTGAAACCCTGCATACTCTTCAGGAGCACTTTCGCTGGGAAAGCCAGGATTACTCTGTTGCTAAAAAGTGGCTTAGGGATTTCTTACTCCTGCCCCAGCACAGGCCTTTAGCTATCCCTCCTGTACTAGATATTGTTGATGATGCCTTTTCTGAATCTAGCTTGGCCCCTGACTCTTTACCTCCTGCTCCCAGTAAACCTGATAGATATTATAGGGTTCCTGACTCTCACAAGTTCCTTTTTAAAAATCCTACTGTGGATCCTGAGACCATTTCACAGGGACCCAAGGGCATCAAGGCTACTACTGCCAAACATCATACCCCCTCTGATTGAGACTCTAGAGCACTGGATAGATGGGGTAAGAAAGTATACACTTCTGCAACTTTGGCCATTAGGGCCTTAAACTGCCAGTTTCATATGTTAAAGTAGCAGCAGCATATCATTGGATTGCTTAAATAGAAAATTATGTTGATTCCTGATTGTGCTGAAAATAAGGATTTATAGGATTTAATGCATTCTGCTGAACAGGTTGGAAAGCATACTTTGCAATGTGGTTTTGGTTCACTATAGGTATCTTGCAGGGTTGCTGTCACTGAGTCTGTACTTAGAAGGCATGCTTGGCTTAAGGAGTAATCTTTGTCAGATCATGTTAAAGCTAAATTGCTGGATGCTCCCTTAAATCAGGACCATCTGTTTGGCAACAAAGCAGAAGTTCTTAAAAAGATGGAGGAAAAAGCTAAATCTATGCAAACTGTTAAAGATTTTTTACAAGTACAACCTCCAAGATTTAGTAGGCATTGGCCGTCTAAGAATTAGTCCTTTCCTGCCTCTTCCAGGCCTTCTCAGTCCAAAGTTAAACCCAGTACCAGCTGAACACCCAGGCTTCAGTCCCGGGGTACGCACAGGACTAAACAGTGGGGGGCTCCCACTTCCAAATCAGGGAGTAGTAAGACTCCCCCCTATGGTAAACTGTCTCAATGACTTAACTTTAAAACTTCCAAGCACTTCTCATCTGACTGCTCCTTTAGGGGGAAAGATTGCTCTGCAGGCAAAAAACTGGGAACTCATTACCCAGAGCAAATGGGTGTTAAATTTAGTTTCCCAAGGATACAGATTTCACTTCCACACATTACCAACCCCAAAAGGTTGGCCAGATCTACCCCCAAATCAGTGGGCAGAGGCTCAAAATCAAGTACTCTCGCTCTTAAGCATAAAGGCTATTCAAACTGTACCAGAAGAGGAAAAGGGACAAGGTTTCTACTCAAGACTTTTCCTGGTACCCAGAAAAGACAACTCTTGGCATCCTATCCTGGACCTTTCCATATTAAACACCTTTTTGGTGATTCCAAAATTCAAGATGCTAACTCTTCACCAATTACTTCATATGCTAGGCAAAGATGCCTGGTTAGCAGCACTGGATTTAAAAGAAGCATACCTGCACATCCCAATCAGGGAATCTTGCAGAAGATACCTACACTCCAAAGCAGGCTACATGTACTATCAGTTCTCTGCACTGCCCTTTGGCTTATCTACTGCACCCAGGGTATTCACAAAGTGCCTAATTCCAGTCATTGCATTTTGCAGGCAAAGAAATATTCAAATATACCCATACGTGGACGATTGTCTAATTCAAGCAGAAAGCCAGGACATACTTTGGAATCATCTGGCATTTGTACAAAAGGTGCTAACTTGTCTCGGGTATACCATCAACGAAAATAAATCACATCTGGTAACTGTCAACAAATTATATTCCTGGGAGCAAGCTTGAACACAACTTCCCAGATGGCTTTTCTCATGCCAGAGAAAAATTCATTTGACGACTTACTTCAAACTAATGGCCACAAAAACCCTGCTGTCTGCAAGGCAAGTTCTGCAAGCCTTGGGGTTCATGGCCTCCTGCTTCTACTAATTCCATATGCAAGACTGCATATGAGGAAACTACAATGGTATCTAAAAAGCCTATGGTGTCAACATTCCCAGGATCTAGAAGCAATGATCCCTATCATACCTTGCCTACAGTTAAGAGTTCCTTTGGTGGGCAGAGGCCTGCCACCTAAACAAGGGACTACCATTCACTCTGCCTCCTGCTTGCCCATACCTTAACAACAGATGCATCAGACTATGCATGTTGGGCTCACCTGGCAGGGAAGTGCATTCAGGGCAAATGGAACCTAAATCAAATGCACCTGCATATCAATCAAAAAGAAATGGTAGCTGTACAGAATGCTCTGACAGCCTTCAAGGACCACATTCTTCCAGGACAACTAATGGTAAGGACGGACAACATCACGGTCATGTGGTACATAAACAAGCAGGGGAGTGCACACAGTTACCCCCTTTGCAGACTAGCCATGGCTCTGTGGAACACAGCCTTGAGCTACCAAGTGACTCTACAAGCTCAATTTCAGCCAGGAAAACTAAATACACTATCAAATGGACTAAGCAGAAACCTCATGGACCCACACGAGTGGAAACTGGAACCAAGGACTTTCAACATGTTGACAAGCAAATGGGGGAGCCCAGATATAGACTTGTTTGCCTCCCCCCAGAACCATCAGTTGGACACATTTTGCACAAGGATTCCCCACAAACTAGCTTGGAAAGTGGATGCTCTATCCTTCAGCTGGAAAAACCTATCAGTTTATGCCTTTCCTGCTCTACCTCTGCTCTCCAAGGTACTTCTGAAGATCAAACAGGACAAGCCAAGGACGATTTTAATTGCACCAGACTGGCCAGGCCAACACTGGTACCCCCTCCTGCGCAGTGTGTCACGCTTGACTCCTTCCCTGTTGTCTCAGCAGGAGAACCAGATTCTGCACCCTCAGCTGCAAACCCTGAACCTAGCAGCCTGGCAAATTACCTAATCTGTCCTTTACCACCCCTCAGTAAATCAGTGATGGATGTCATTTTAGAGGCTAGGAGGCCTAGTACTAGAAAATCTTATGCTGCAAAATGGAAAAGATTTTGTACCTGAAACCAGTCTCAAGGGACGAGTGCAGCAGTGCCCAATTTACCTCAGATTCTACAATATTTGACTGAGATGCTTCATAAGGGCTTGTCCTTTTCCTCCATCAAAATTCATGCCTCAGCCATTTCAGCTGATTATAGCAGAGTCTCCTCTCTTCTCTCACCCACTGCTCAAGCAGTTCCTCAGTGGGGCCAAAAATTTAAGACCACCGAGGAGAGCTCCATCTCCAGCCTGGGACCTTAACTTTGTATTGGAGAAACTCACTCTTCCTCCTTTCGAGCCAGCTGCTACTGCAGATTTAAAATTTGTTTCCCGGAAAACAGCTTTCCTTTTAGCAATCACTTCTGCAAGAAGGGTATCTGAGTTACAGGCCCTTATGGCAGTGGAGCCTTTCATCATCTTTCATGCGGACAGGGTGTCCCTCAGAACCAGTCCCTCCTTCATACCCAAGGTGGTATCCAGTGTGGCTCTTCATCAGTCCATTCATTTGCCTACCTTCTTTCCTAACCCACAGAGCAAAGGGGAACTGATAATGCACTCCTTAGATGTGCACAGACAACTTAGATTCTACTTGGGCAGGACTAAACCTTAAAGCATATCTGAACAACTGCTGGTGGCATTTGCTGCAGGGACAGAGGGGAAAGCTATTTCAAAGCAAACCATTTCAGAATGGATAGGCCACTGCATTCATTTCTGCTACAAGCACCATGGAAAACCTATCCCACAGGATATCAGACCCCATTCAACCAGGGCGGCATCTACCTCTACAGCCTTTCTCAGGGGCGTCCCTACAAGGGACTTCCGAGAAGCTTCTTCCTGGAGTTCTGTACATACTTTTACCAAGCATTATCATTTGCCAATTTTCTCTAAATCCAGAGCTAGTTTTGCCACTGCAGTCTTGCAGGGCCTTATAGCTGGTCCTAATTCTATTTAAATTCCTCCTCCCATCCTTAGCTTTGGCAGTCTACCCAAATGTAATGACTGCAGCAGTGAAACACGAAGAACATAGTACAGTTGTGTACACTTACCATAAATGTAGATGTTCGAGTGTATTCACTGTTGCAGTCCTGGTTACCCTCCCTCCAGCCTCCTTTCTTCTTTTGGCTATACCTGTACTCTCACTTACTATGCTCAAAATGCTTTTTGGTGTATTTGCTTTTTTGTTGGAGGTACATCCTTGTATTATAGATTTAATTGCTTCCCATTAGGGGGGCACCTGACATCTGGGGCAAGAAAAACTGATGTAATGGCATCGGTTGCATGTTTTATACCCCTGACGACCTGACATCATGGAAGAAGGGACAGCAACCGACGCAGGACCCAAGACTTTGTTAATCAGGCCGACTTAGGGCTACTGCAAGCACATAACCCAAATGTAATGACTGCAACAGTGAATACACTCGAACATCTACATTTATGATAAGTGTACACAGCTGTACTTTCTTTCGTTTCCAGTGATTGCCAGGCTGCCTGACATCCCATCTCCTGTTTGTGAAATTCTTCTGGCTTCACACAAACCTTCAACTAGGAAAGTTTATTCTAGTAAATGGACTAGGTTCTCTATTTGGGTCAAAGATCAGAACTTAGACCCTTTCTGTATGCCTATTCAAAAGATCCTACAGTACCTGAGTACTATTTTGCATGCAGGAACCTCAGCTTTGACTATCACTGTACATTTAGTGGCTGTCACCAATTTTCATAATGATCTTGATAATTCTTCAATTATGTCACACTGCCTATGCAAGACCTATTACATGTTAAACCTCCGGTCAAGCCTCCCTTAGAACCCTGGGACTTGACTTTGGTACTTCAGTCTCTCACAGATTCTCCTTTCAAGATTTTTGATTCATGTGATTTGCAATTTTTGTCATGGAAAACCTTACTTCTAGTAGCACTTACCTCAGTGGGAAGAGTATCTGAGCTGCAGGCTTTGAGTGTGAAGAGTCCTTACTTGATCTTCCACACGGCTAGGGTGTCCCTTCGTACTGACCCTTCTTTTTTGCCAAAGGTCATTTCTGGCTTTTCCATTAAGCAATCTATTGACCTGCCAGTTTTCTTCTCTCAGCATTCTAACATAGGGGAGTACCTTTTGCACACCCTTGATGTGCATCAGCAGCTTAGTTGTTATTTGGACAGGACTAAATCTTTCAGGAAACAGACCGATTGTTTGTGGCCTTTGTAGGACCCAGATTGGGTAAACCTGTTTCCAAAGTGACTTTATCCTCCTGGCTTAGAAACGTCATTACGTTTATCTACCAACAGAATAAGCTATGCTTGCCTTCCAGAATAAAGGCTCATTCTACCAGATCTATGGCTACTTCTATAGCATTTCATTCCAGAGCCTCTATGGATGATATCTGCACAGCACCCACTTGGACTAGACCTCATACCTTTATATCTCATTACAAATTGGATTTGGCCTCCAGAGGATGAGCATCTTTTGGTTCTATGGTGCCTAGGAATATCCTTCCTTAGGGCCACCCAGGACTCAAGTAGCTAGGGACTCAGTCCTAATGGTAATGAATAAACAAAGATTTACAACATCAGATAAAGAAGTTATGTCTTACCATAACATTCCATCTGTGTTGTAGAGCTTTGTTCATTCATTACTTCCCACCCTCCTTCCCCCTGCCTGGACTCCTGGTGGACTTTAGGAACTCCTGGTTAGAGTATTTGCTCAGACAGAGCCTTCTACTATTTTTTTTTCTATTACTACATCTATTATCTAAGGGCGGGCAAACTCGATCTGAAGTAACTAGGAGAGTCATTATGGGTAGGTCTTAGCTGAGAGTTTTTGGCTGACACGAGCTTGGAAATGGTCGTATCAGTTCCGAGGATGAAATTGAGGTCCTAAAGGTAATGAATGAACAAAGATCTACTACACAGATGGATCTTTATGGTAAGACATAACTTCTTTTTTATTAGATAAACATTTAATTGGTGATTTAATTTTCATAGCAGATTTAAGAGAAAATGACCTAGACCAATTTATTGAAGTGTTAAATGGAACTTCAGATTATTTGATATTTAAAGTTAGTGATTCTGGGGATAAAAATACATTATTTGAATGTGAATTTGGATTAGGATATAGAGAATAAAGAATTGACAGTAAAATATATATAAAAGTACATTTTCTAATAATTATTTACATTTTAAAAGTTATTGTGAGCATCCTTATTTCATCAAGAAGACTGTTCCAAAAGGGTAAATGATATGTGCATCCAGAATGACCATCAGGGATAGAGATTTTTACAAGAAGTAAGAACCGTAATCAAGATGTTTAAAGTTAGAGGTTATAAAGAAGAAGAATTATACGATACAGCATTTGAAGTTTTTGGAAAAAGAACAACTTTATATACACCTATTCTGAAACATAGTTACACATTGAATAATACGACTTCCATAAGGAATGACAACCATGAAAGTTATGAGAAGAAAAATAAAAACTCCTAACTTTAAAATAGATATGTCAGTAGATTCAAAGGTTATTGAAAAATTTATTGAAAATAATTGGAAGGTGTTGCAGGGTAACCAAGAATTATGGAACATTGTCGGACCATGTCTTGGTTTTTTACTTTACAAAACCAAATGTTTTAAAAACATGTTAGAAACCTCCGAGACTTAAAAAATCCCTCTTAAGTCAAAAAGAGATTGGTATGTTTAGATGTGGGTCTTGTAGGGATTGTAGGTTTAGTAATGTTACCAAAGATATGTATTTAGAACATATGGATTATAACATTTATTTAAAGGAAAGGTATAACTGTGAAACCACAAGTTTGGTATATCTTGCTATATGTTCAGGCTGCCCTAGTTTTTATGTTGGCATGACCACACATAGTCTGGAAAAACATGTAAGGGAGCATTTGTATTTTATTGAAGTTAAAAACTTAAAAATGCTTTATGCAAACACTCTAAACGTTGTTTGAATTATAAGTTAAGAAGTTTTTATTTACAGTATTGGAATGCTGTCCTACTGACCCTAAGGGGTGGTAGTGTTAAAAAACAAGTTAGAAACCCTAGAGGTGAAGTGGCAAGTAAAACTGCATACAAAGCCCCAGGTTTAAATGAAAATGTGAATATAAAATGTTTTTTAAGAAACGTTAAACGTTTCATAAGTTTTATGACTGTGAAAGGTTTGGGAAAAGTTCTTTGGATTTAACTATATTTTATTGTGTTTTATTTACTTGATTCTAAGTGTAAAAAGTTAAGCTTTTAAGGTTTTGTGATTACTTAATAGGTTATGGTAATTAAACAGTTTGTATCATTGGTTTTAAGTTAAGGAGTGAACTTATTAGTTTGTAATATAAAACTAAGGATGGTAGTGTTGTACGTTATTCTGAAGATGTCTGTTGACAAAAGCGTATTAAACGATTTTGACGCTACTGTCTTGGTTATTTGACCAGTGTTTCTCCTGAGGTCTTGTCAGTCTTTGCGATGGTGTGTTTTTGGTTTCCAGTTTATTCACCATTTTTTGGTTCATGAGGAACTTCTGAAAAAAAGTTAAGGCCCATTCTATGAGAGCCATTGCTACGTCTTCAGCCTTTCTGTCTAAGGTAACCAATTGACACTATTTGTGCTGCAGCAACATGGGCTAAACCACATACTTTTATCACTCATTACAAAGTTGATTTGGCCTCCAAGAATAGAGCCTCCTTTGGGTCCATGGTTCTGAGGAATATTCTCCTGTGAGCCACCCAAGAGTCAATGTGCTAGGGACACTGTCCCAACCTAGTAAGAATGAAGGTGAGATAGGACAACATCACATAAAGAAGTAATGTACTCACCATTGCATTCCATGTGTATTGTACATATTTACCTTCATTCTTACATCCCACCCTCCTTCCCCCTTCCCTTTCTCTCACTCTTAAAAGACCGGGTTGAACCAAATCAGATCCCTTTGACCTCTGCCCTCTTCATCAACCTCTGAATCCTTCCTTAGAGTTAGGCATACCTGTATAAGTTTAGGGCAAACAGGATCTGAGGATAGTTCTAGTGCATGCTGGGATAGGGAGTGAGCCACAAGCTGGCAGAGGACCTCGAGCTTGAAAATAAAGGCCAAGACAGATCCGGGGATCAGATCTGAACCCAACCTAGTAAGAATGAAGGCGAAGGTGGACAACACATATGGAATGTTATAGTGAGTACATAACTTTTTTTCCAACTTGCAAATAACATGCACACATTAATGCTTGGCAGACTGGTTGTATATGCAGTCCCTGGTTCTCATCTCTATTTGAACCCATGTCACATTTTCCCAGACTTTAAACTTCAATAAAACACTCTTGAAACAAGAAACTAAATGTATTTTTAACCATCACCCCCTTTAAATTCACTGTAAAGATTTGAGCTTGAGCCTGTGTTTAGTTTCTCAGGATTGTGGGAGCTGCATCTTTGACTTCTACCATGGCCCAGTCTTCAGATGTTATCTTGAGTACAGGATTTGGTCTTACTGAGCTCAGAGATCAGTGACGAATCACCCTGTTGTAGGTCAGAAGTTAGGGGTGGGGATTGTTCTACTATGCCTTGCCTCCTGGCCCATGTATCCCAGTACTACCCACTTAAGGAGAGTCTGTTAGGTTATCCTATGCTAAAGCCCATGTCTCAAGGTTTAGACATGATGCAGATGTTTGAATTTTGGTAGGAGCTTCAGGCATGTGCAGGAGCACAGTTTGAAACTCAGAGCCACACCTAGTCTGATGCAGGCCTCTTCCCATACTCCTCCTTCTGTGACTTAGCAGGCTATCTAGCATTGGTTCCTTATCCCTTATCCATGTTACTAGCCATTATACACTTGCCCCTGCACAGGCAGAATATCTACAGCTAGCAAGCTTGTGGTAGTCCATTGCCCCAACAAGTCTGTGAGGATTACGAGGCTGTTAATGTTATTTTTTCTAAGATAGACAGGGATACTAGAGCTCCCCAATCTTTGTTGGACCGCCCATTCTTTAGAGATTTGCTTATTTTGATGAGAGATAACTTGAACTGGTCTTTGACCCCATCTCTTCCTTGTAGAAACATCTGGTGGTGTTTGTGAAGAAGACTACTAATGCGTTCTTAGTCTTTGATCACCCCCCTCCCACCCCTCATGCACACGCACACACTGGAGCCATTCATTAATGATGTTTAGTGTAAGCTGAAGGAATCCTTATTCTGCCCTTTTGTCCCTTAAAAAAGGCATTCACCCTTTTCAAGCAACCCTGAGTGGGCTGATTAAATCAGTAAGCATCCCAGTGATGAGTCATATGTGAGCTCTTTGGTCCCACATAAGTACCACAGGCCTCAAAATTTTGCCAAAAAAGTGTATAGAGCTTTGGACAGGTTTTGTAAAAGAATTTTCTCCTCTGCAACATTGAGTTTCATGCCACTGAACTACTAGCATCATTTGACTCAATTCTAGGCTCATTTGGTGAGAAAAGAGTTTGAGAAGCTTGGAGACCAACCTGAGTCTTTACTCAAGGAGGGCCTTCAGGAAACTCAGTCTGTAGCTTAAATGGTGGGATGTCACTTTCATTTATTGTAGTTTTGACTGTGCTGGTGCTGCTGCTAATGGTGTAGGCTTGGATGTTTGTACAGGAAGGAAGGAATGGCTGAGATGTCTTTCCTCAAGGAAGAGTTTAAGAACAAGATCTTGGAAGTCCAGTGTGTGGAGATTTGCTCATTGGATAGCCTACCAGGCACCTAATCAGTAACCTTTTTAACCGAGAGCAGACCCTTTCCTTTTGGTGAGCTTTAATTATCCCACTCTTACTGCTTACATCACTTTCTGTGGTAAATGAAACCAACCTCAAAAGAGAAAGTTGCTGCCTCAGAGTTCAGGTAAGGCCTTTAAGTGTCATGTGGTAGTGTTCTTTTCAGTGCCAGTGAAAGCAACCAGACTGACCTCACCCCCGGAAGCCTTGCCACAGTCATTGCCTTTACTGTGGTTGGGACTTTTTGTTTGGATGTGTCTTCAAGATCACCACCAATTAGAAAACCATCACAGGGGATTGGTGGATGCTAATCATGTCTACCTCTGGCCACATGCTGTAGCTCATAGTTCCTGTCCCAAAAAAGTGCACCAGTGACAGAGATTTCTGTTTAATAGTGCTCTTGCAGTAAGCTGGACAGACCCAGACTATGCTGCTCAGAAGGGCTGTGCAGGCTATTCCTTCATTACTTTTCTAGATGGAGGGGTAAGGGTTTTACTCTTAGCATTTCCTGCTCCCTAAGGATACAGAAGAATTCCACTGAGGATCTCAGCAGCTTCAACCAACGTATCTGGTATATGTGGCTCTGTATGGTCATCCTGGAGGAGCTCATTCCCTTGCCATAGTGGGGAGTCCAGATGATGTCGTTGGATATGGTGGATGCCTTACATCAGTATTTGGGTCACACAGGAGAATCCTTTGATTCACTGTGGGTAAGTAGCAACTACAGTGCATACAGTCGCTATTTGGGTTTCCTCTGTGCTTAACATTTTCTCCAAAGTGTTTTATATGGTAGCCAAAACTCTGCAGGACAAAAGTTTTCTAGTGTTCCTGTACATGGAGAGCTTGTTACTGGTTGCCCTGTCTTGACACTCACTGGACACACAGCCTTCCTGTAAGCCCTGCTGTGGATGTACTCCTTAGGGGGTCGTCATTTAAGAAGTAAGTTTTCTGATTCCTTTTCAGAAGAATTCCTTCATCTGGGGGAGATTGAATACATTCTCATGTTGGTCATTCTAGCCGTTGACAAAGGCTGATGACATTATGGCTTTGTCCACCTAGTTGAGGATATAATGCTGAGTCCAGATCTAGACTCTGCTAGAAATTTTGAGCTTGAAGGCTGCCACAATCTTCATTATTCTATTTACATGTATGAGGATATGGGTGTTGCACTGAACTGTGAAGTAGCTTAATATCTGTCTTGCAATTGTGACCCTTTTTTTGATTTAGACCCTTGTTGTCAAGTCTTAAGAGTGCTGGACTTTCTGCAGATATCTTTTGGTGGGTCTCCCATTTCTGCAGCTAACTCCATTGCAGATCTTGACAGTGAGTGCATCACTCAAGGGTTTGGAAGCTCTGCTGGGCTCCCATGAGGAGCAAGTAGTTTGTTCTCCCTGAGAGGGGACTGCACAGCAGCCAGTTGAAGCTCAGACCTATACTTCTGGCTGTGATGGCCTTGGAGAATCTGCTACTTCTGGGGCCTGCCTTATCCACTCAAACACCAGTCCATTTTTTTGTCTAAGAGAGCAAGAGGGCATATGGTCACACCATCCTGAGCAGAAAAGTGATGCTTGTATGGCATTGTGTTATTGATTGGGCATCCTTCCTTCAGTGACTCGCATTCCTGGAGGTGGTGATCATGTTGATGGATACTGTAACCCAGGCCCAAGTCCACTTTCGCGTCTCAAGGCTTTTCAAAGGCTGTACCTGGTCATGGCTTCCAGAAGTGAGTTGCCTTAGTGCTTGACCTCTTTGCCCCAAGAGCATTGGTTCATGCCTATGTTATGCTTGTTTTAGAATGGCAAAAGAGAGGTAGCAGTGGATGTGTTCTCTCTTTTGTGGCATGACCATTCCTGCTGATTCCATGTCTCATTGCAAAATCTAAAAAGAATCCAAAACAATTGTTTTTACCTGTCGGTAGTTGAGAAGGGTATGACTTTGACTGTAAGATCCTTGTAGTACAAGAAACCCTCTTAGATTTAGCCAGGGAGGCTGTACCATGGCTGAAGGGATAACAGGTTCTGTGTTAGTGCTTGGCTGTTAACAGCTTCATTCTGTCACACTTACTGGCAGAGATCTCAGAGGAGACTTAAGATTTCCAGGAAGGCTTTCAGTCGTCAGGCCTTGACTGTACATGGGAAAAGTTCTCATCTTGGACACAGTGCTACATGAAGCCATCCTGCTGCTGTTGTATCTGATACCAACTTATTCCTTTAGTTTGCAGGAGGTTCTAATGTATCTCTGGCACCTCTGGATTCTGGGCCTCTGTCATTCCATGGTCATGGTGAATGTATGAGTATCATCATTCTTGTGACTGTCCCTCCCTTCCACATATCATATCTTGGAGCATTCAGGCCATTGTTTACATTGAGCGATACATGGTCTTTCACAGTGATAGGGCATCCCTTGGGGTGAACTTGTGCTTCCTCCCAAAGGTGATTTTCTTGGATCAGTTCAGTTCATACTTCTTCCAGTTTTCTTGGCAGCAGCAAAACATTTGCACTTTGACATATAGTGGCAGCTCATATATTAATCCCCCACTGTGGGTGGAGTACAAAGCAACTTTCTGTAGACTTGCATGAATTTGAAGATGGATCATTTGTTCATCTCATTTGATCAGGGGAAGGAAGAGCTTGCATTTTCCAAGTAGACACTTTCCAAATGGACTACCAGCTGTGTTGTTTTTTTTTTCTCTTCAGTCAGCCAACACCTATTCGTAGGTTTATAGGTTCATACTAGGCTATCTGCCCTAGGGCATTTGTAAGCCTAGCCAGAGTGTGTTTGGCTTTCGCCACCCATTTTATATGAATTTTGCTATGCCCTTTTTCGAGGTTAGTATACTGTGCCTCTGTCTAACAGTGACACAGAAGTGATACCTGGGGTAAACCTACGATCTCCCATCCACTCATCAAGATTCCTCTTGAAGAGAGTCAATGAGGGACTCTGCCTAACCTGGACTGGGATTTTATTCCAGAGTGAAGGGAGCCTCTGGGTTATGAATCTATCCCTCCAGCATGTCCTATTTATTTCAGTGCTGAGGTTCAAGTCTCTCGAGCGCGTAGCTCGATGGGATTTGGATTTTCTGAGGTGCAGCATGTCCATTAATTCCGGGTTGGACATGGCTTTATATGTCAGGCACAGATCACCTCTGAGCAGGCAGTATGCCACTGAGTTTCTTTAACCGGGCAGCATATGGCATCTGTTTGAGCCCTTTGATCCTCTTGGTGAGGTACTTTTGGGGTCTTTCCGGTTGCTGCAGGTGTCTGGTAAGGTACATTCCAAAAGGGGCATTGTACTCAATTATGGGCCTGATGAGGGATGAGTAAAGAGGCACGATGACCTCCCCTGATCTAGATGTGAATCCCTTCATGATTAGGCGGGCTATATAAAATGTTTTTCTAACCACTTTGGCCATGTGGTTTTCAAATGAGCGGTTGCTATCAACTTGGGTCCCCAGGTCCCTAATTAATTCTTCCGTACTTAATGGATTACCACCTATGTGGTAATTTGTGGGCACTTTGTTTTTGCCAAAGGGGATGAGTATACACTTTTTGGCATTTAGCTTGAGGCCATGGCTCTGGCACCAGTTGTCTGTTTCTATGAGGCCCTTTTGTAGGATGCTTGTGTCGGCTGGAGAGTTGATTATGGCACCTAGTTTGCAGTCATCTGCGAACTTGGTCAGCCACAGTCCTTCCGTGTTGGCCTGTACCTCCGAGAAATATATACCGAACAAGAGAGGTCCCAGGACTGAGCCTTGTGGGATGCCACTTGTAACCTGTTTGGAGTCTGACATGGCTCCAGTAATTCTAACCATGTGGGTTCTGTCCTTGAGCCAGTTTGCAACCCATCTAGTGACATAGGGGTTTATATTTAAGCTGGTGAGCTTATCTATAATGCCCGAGTGGGGTATTGTATCGAAGGCTTTTGCGAGGTCCAGGTAGGCTGTGTGGACCACCTTCCCCTCGTCAATGGCCTTGGTGATTGTTTCAATGAAATTGACCAGGTTTAAGAGGCAGGATCTGCCCTTAACAAAGCCAAACTGGGTAGGATCCAGTGTCTGTAGGTCCCCAATATCTTTATTTATGAGGTCCATGATGATCCTTTCCATAGCTTTGCAGACCAAGCTAGTCAGGCTTATGGGGCGATAGTTTCCAGGATCCATTGAGGCACCACCTTTGTGGAGAGGGACCACTGTTGCTGTATGCCACTCTTTGGGTACATATCCTGTTGTAAGGCTGAGATTGAACAATAGTTTTATGTTTGGGTGTAGCTCTTTTTGGAGTTCATGTAGGACGCAGCCCGGGACACCTTCTGGTCCCATTGATGCTGCGTTTTTTTTGCTTTGGAGAGGGTGGCTCTTACCTGAGCATCTGAGATGTCAGGGGGGGGGGGCAGCACACTGCTGGGATAGATATTTGCCCTTTTGGTGGGGGGGGGGGATCTTTGCGCTGAACCTGTCAGCTAGGATGTTGGCAATGACTGTGGGTGCAGTGTATTTTTTGTCATTTTGGACTAATTCTGAGCATATCTGGGAATTCCCACCCAAGTTCCTAACATAACTAAAGAAAGCCTTGTGATTATCCTTAGTGTCCTGTGCAGTTTTTCTCTCGAAGCTGGCCTTAGACAATTTTATGAGTGCCCGTAGTTTTTTGCTAAAACTGATCAGTGATGTCTTCCCTTTTTGGGATTTTGCTCTTTCATGTAGTAGCTTCCTCCTTCTATTGTATAGTTTGTTTATGGCTGGGATCCACCAGACAGGACGCCTGCCTTTGGAGGATTGGGTCTTGGTTTTATTTGGGATTGCATGATCCATGCATTCCTGAAGGTGTTCATAAAATGCGTTTATAAAGGATTCTGCGGTCTGGGCCATATTTTCCACAGGCCCGGGGGCTTTGAAGGATTCCACCTTGGTTTTGAGGAGTGTGAAATTTGCTTTAGAGAAGTGTTTCACTGTGGTTTTCTGGGCAGGGTGTGGGGTCGGGATGTGAATATCCAGTGAGATTAGTTTATGGTCTGATCTTACCAGTGAGGGATACACTTCTGGTCTGGAGCATAGAGCCCCCATGTTGGTGATGATCATGTCCAGTATGTTTTCCCCTCTTGTGGGAGTGGTAACAAGTTGTTCCATAGCATTTGAGTTTATAAATTCTAGGAACCTTTGGGCTAGGGTGTTGGAGCTAGAGTAATGCTCCCAGTCTATGTTTGGGTAGTTGAAGTCGCCCAATATAATGGTGTTTGGAGAGACCTTCATATTTTCCAGTGTTCTCAGGAAGGCTGAGTGGGGTTCCTGGGTTTGGGAGGGTGGTCTGTAGCAGGCTATAAACTGGAAGGCAGTTTTACCCCACTGTTAGTAACACATGGATATTCTCTGATGCTTCGTGCTGTGCCACCAACCTGGAGGTGTGGGTATCTTTGACGAATACTGATACTCCCCCTCCTTTTGCGGTTTGGTCCAAGTTGTGGGGCTGAAAAGCATGGTATGAAGTGTAATCTGGTAGTGCTGGGGTGCTCTCGGGAGCCTTGAACCAGGTTTCTGTTACTGCACAGATATCAATGTTCTCCATGCTAAGGAGAGTTTCAAGTGCGTGCATCTTGAGGTTTAGACTTCTGGCGTTGAGTAGCATTACTCTTAGTTTCTTATCCCTTGTGATACCTATGGAGGTGGGTTTGTCTTTTGACCCTTGCCTAAAAAAGGCACTATGGGGGTGGCAAGAGCCTTTGCCAATATCTGAAAGCCCAGGGGTGACAGGTGCAAGCCATCCCTAGCGAAGCATCGTGGCTTGTCAAGCATGTCATCCCAGGCTGACAGGCATTGTATCCCCTTTGAATTACACCAATACTTAAGCCAATTGTTGAAATTGATCATCTTGTCTTCATATTGTGGCATCATTCTTGGTCAGGGTAAGATGCTACTCAAGGTCAGGGTCATACCGGCCTGGGCTACATGGTCAGAGAGCTCCTCTATGTCTCTTTTCATGTAGTCCAGGGAGGTACATCTCAGGTCATTCACACCAGCATGGACAATGACTGAGTCATATTTGTACTTGCCTTGGAGTGACCTGAGTGCTTGTGTTATGTGGCGGATCCTAGCACCGTCAGGCAGCTCACCGTGACCTTCTCCTTGTTCAGCCTGGTGAACAGGACGTCAGTGTGCCTGACGATAGAGTCACCTATTACAAGTGTATCAGGTGTGTTGTTTAGCCTTAAGGGTTGTGACTGTTCTGCACACTGGCTTTGTGAGCTATGTGTTGCACGTGTTTTGTTTTGGGGTAGCGGTTGCTTAGGTGTCTGCTTTGGAGGTCTCTGCTGCTTAGGCAGATTTTTATTTAGAGCCTCATGATTTGGTCAAAGGGTCAAAGCCCACTCTACTGGAGGAATGGCTACCACCATTTCTTTTTCTGTTACAGATTTTTTTTTTATGTCACTTGATACACCTTCAACAAGCATTATTTTCTCATCTCTAACTCAGTGAATCAGATGACATTCGGGATGTCTTTCCTCAAGAACTTAATAATCTCTTGTCTGGCCTAAAGTAACGCACTGTTTTTTCCTTTCTGGGTGGCAGTGGCTAGAATTCAGCCTAGCAAAGGACCCATCAGTAATTAATAATTAGTATTAAACGTTACAGTTATACCATATAATTTAATCTGCAAGAGGTCCTTTTTGATGTGTTGGGAGTACCTTACTGCCATCCTCCTGCAGACAAGTGTTTCTTCCATGCACAGCAGCTATTGGGATTCCCTTGATGTGAGGCAAGTACATTTTTATACCACATGTTTATTAATGTTGGGGGTTTAGTCACTGGTGGCAAGTAGTGAAATTGTGGGATGTTTTTGTTTGATTTCTCCAAGTCTTTTGAGTTTTTAATACCATGATGGGAATGGACTCCATTCCTATGTCGAAATATGATTAAAGTTTGTGAAGTTAGTATTGTTTCAATCTTTGATGTCAGCCAAAAGTGCTCTTTGCAGCACCTGCAGTGTGCCCAGAACACTGCAGGTGCTGCAAAGAGCACTTCATCATTCTCTATAATGTTTTGTGGCTCATGTCTTCAGTACGTCTCACATACTTCTATGTTGTAATGTTGCACAATCCCCACTGCAACAGTCTTGCCACATTATTATGCATTTCAGTATACAAGCCCTTTGCCATTATTGTATCACACCAATAAACCAATGTTTGCGTAGTCCACTTTCTTGGGCTGCCAATATTAACATTTCATCTTTTGGGTTAAATTCAGCTCTCCTTAACCATTCCTGTATCAAATCATGATCAACATGAGGTCAAGAGTTTGTTCTGGGAGTTTTCGGTGCCTGCAGCTATATTTATGCCTTTTTCACATTACTTGCCTTCTCATCTGATCCTTCTCCTTACATTCTTTCTTTTGGCACATTCAGTTGCTTCCTGATTTTGGTCTACTTCTTGTTCAGTTTCCATTCCCGCTTGACACCGCTATGCATCTGCTAAACTAAGTAGGGAAGTAATTTTAGATTTGTTCTCTTCATGTTTCAAAACTTTCACTATGTTTGGATCTGATGAGGTCAGCAGATATGTATGTAGTCCTATGATTGCAGTTCTTTCTGTATGTGTAATCAATTTCGAGGAGGCCCAAAGCTCCTTCAGAACAAGGAATATATAATCTTGGTATACACCGATTTTTTTTATATATCGTTTGATAAGCATGAACTTGTGGGATTTATGTATGAGCTTGCTTATATATACAGAGTTTTGTGTTGTATTGTAAATTAACAAGGTGTGTGGGCATCATTGGACATGGAATTTTGCTGAAAATGCCAAATTTTAATTAAAGGAGGGACCTCCTATAGATCAGCTAATGTGGTAAAGAGGATATTTTATGGTGTCTCCATTGCTAATTTGCAACTTCCTAATAAAATTAATAAAAAAGAAGTTTCTTCAACCTCTGCCCTATCAGCCCTCCCTCACACCTGAACTTTTTTAAGTTCTGTGCCCCACACTTGCACTGGTTTACTGTTGGCTTAAATGTTATGTTCGTAACATGTTGTGTCTTTGCAAGAGTATGGAATGTTGCTTTGTACTGTTCTCCAGGGGTGGCCCATGCTATCGGACTGCAGGACTTGCAGCCCCCCACCTGTAAAAGGAATAAACCCACTACTGTAGACAAAATTCCCCCACTACTGTAGACAATGAAATATAAACTTAAAAAAAAGTTTACGAGTAGTCCCGGAACCACGCATGCATGCTTAGTTCCTCTGACTGCTGTGTTAGGCAGTCCAGAACTTCACATGCCTGCCATTCCCGAACTCCAGACTGCTCTGTTAGGCAGTCCGGATAGGGAAGGCAGGGAACTCCACCCTGCCTGCCCCAGAGGTCTGTGCGGTGGTGACCGCACAGACCAGAAGAACACCGGACTGCATTGCCCGCAGGCTGGAGGCTCCAGCCTACTCACGTCTCGTGGGGAGACCCAGAAAGCCTGAGTGGGCTGTTATTGAGGACAAGGAAACATTGGGCTGCTGCAGGACTTTGCAGAGGACAGAATAGCTCATGGAGGAGCTGCTGGGAATCATCATGCTGCTGCAGGACTTTACAGAGGACAGAATAGCTGCAGGGAATCATCGGGCTGCTGCAGGACTTTGCAGAGGACAGAATAGTTTATGAAGGAGCTGCAGGGAATCATCGGGCTACTGCAGGACTTTGCTCATGGAGGATCTGCAGGTAGTGTGTGTGTGTGTGTGTGTGTGTGTGTGTGTGTGTGTGTGTGTGTGTGTGTGTGTGTGTGTGTGTGTGTGTAATGCCCCAGTTGCTACATGGTGGTGGGGTAGAGAATAAGGCTTGAACCCTGTACCTTGGGCCCAAGTGACAAGAGCCTGAATTCCCTACCCACCACCATTTGTAAAATATTTGCAGATTTTTGCCTCATATTTGTTCTGTTCTTTTCCTCATAAAATCTGTGGTTTCTGTATTTTTGTTACTTAACACAGCCAGTGGTGCAGTGGTAGCATTGTTGTCTGACAGCTACAGGTTGTCTGGTTTGATTCTTGGCTGGGGTGCCTTCTGTGTGGAGTCTGCATGTCCTCCCTGTGTTTATGTGGGTTGCTCTGGTGTCCTCAGTGGATATTTGTCCCAATTTTTTTTGACTGTATTCCCCCATTATTGGCTTCGTCCAGGTTTTTTGTGCCAAGGTTGAGAGCTGTGGTGGTAACTGAACTCACTGAATATGTTTGGGGGCTGTATTCCCCCATTATTGGCTTTGTTCAGGTGTTTTGTGCTAAGATGTTGACAGCTATGGTGAGAACTGAATTCACTAAATGGTAGCCATTTAAGTTTCAGTCTTCCTTTCTTTCATAAAACAGATGATTTGGTATAGTGGCATGTTGCTCAGAGTGTTTTGCACAGGGTCCCAGGTTCAGTACTTGGCAGTGAAATGTATGGTGGTAACACAGCATTTTATTCTAACAACTTTCCAACATTATGCAAGCAATGTTTAAAATGTGTCCCCATGTTTTGGTCTTTTGCCCCCCCCCCCCCAATTTTAGATTTTTCCACATTTCTTGTGCTGCAAAGTTCAGAGATGCAGTTGAGTGTCAAGTAGATTTCACAAGAAGCTGAGAGCTGCTGGGAAACAAAAGTTTAGTGTTGCTTATGCCGAGTCTGCTTATGTTGTTAATAACACAATATGTAGTGTACTTGCTTTTGATGCAGAAGGCTGTGGGGTCTACTCCCACAGTAGGTAAATGCATTGCTCATACTGTAGTGCATTGTAAAGGGGGGTGAATGCTGCAATCCTTTTTGGTGAAGATACCTAGTAACTATGAACCTGTTATCATTTTGCCATCCATTCCCTATTGCAGTATTACTAGCTTATTGTTTTTTTAATGCAACTTAGGCAATTTATTCCTCAAGGGCAACAATCACTTTATTTGTAGCTGAAACAATGAAATATAAAGTCGTTTTCTAGCAGCAATCTCTTCATTAGTTACATATTTCTTTAATGTGGAATTATTTAGATGAATTTTACTTCTTCAGAGATTGTGCATATTTACTGATACTGGTGGAATGTAGAAGTTTGAGTAGACTTTTATGATAGGAAATGTTCTGAATTGGCAGTTTTGTCGTTATTGGTGCACACATTTTGTTTCATTGTTTACTGGAAAAATGTTCAAAACAAATTTAAAACGCCCTCTAACAACTGTACTATATTGTAAAAAGAATATAATTTAATACAATCAGGAAGGTGCATCAAAGACCACGTGTATGTTTCATGTGCAAGGGGCCTATGATTTGCAAACGGCCCAAAGTTAATCTTTATCTGCCACTGGCAAAATGTATTTTCTTTGAATGTGGGTTTCAATGAATGTGAGTTTCAAGGGCAGAGAAGTTTTAATGCTAAGTCTGTTTTCATTGTGAGATTGCATTGCTTTATTTTGCAGATATCTTAGTGTTTCTGCTGTAAAATGCAAAATAAAACTTTCAAATGAAGTCCAAATCATCGTAGAAGTAAAGCAGTATGCACATTAGTGTTTATGGTAAATGGGGTAAAATAGCCAAGTAATGGTTCATTGGAATGGCTGCGAGGGGGTGGGGGGGGGGCTCCATTCGATTATGATTTTGTGAGGGGGAAGGGCCGGCAAACTCAAAGACAGCCCCAGCTGAACTATATCTCTCAACTGTCCAGATTTTCACAGGATGAATAGATTTTTGCTTCTTATTTTTGGTTTGTTCCTCAAAAAATGCGTGGTTTTCTGGCAAATAATTTAGGAATTAAGTCACTAAATAATGATTGTCACTGAGTTTCATACTTCATAACCTTCAGAAAAATGCATGCTAAAGCAAGACCTGTTATTCTATCAATTGTGTGTTTATACAACAATTTATAGTACTGTTTATATGTTCCCCCAGTATATTTGGCCTTGTCCAGATTTCATGCATTAACAGGTTGAGAGGTACATGCAAATAAATTGCTTTATAGAATTAGGCATATCCAAACCTATCAACTGTCCCCGATTTTGGCTCAAAATGTTGCTCTTCCCCTAATAATCCCGCCGCAAAATGGCAATTTTGGAAGAAAACATGGAGGGCTTACAATTAAGAAATAACTGTAATAATCAGAGTTATAGATTACTTTTATTTCAGAAATGTATGTAGATTCTTTTATTATGTCAGCTGCTCAAGTTAGCAGTACTAATATTAAAAGGTGTCCCTTCTTTGACAAGTTCCCAGCTGTATTGTGTGGCTATTTTATATTTTTGCGTCACATTTTTGGTCCAGTTTTCATAAAATTGTGTTTTTTGGCAAATTAGTGGCAAATCATTAAAGACTGAAGTTAGAAAATAATGACAGACATTTGAGTTTCAGATTTCGTACCTTTCAGAAATTTCATACTAATGCAAGACCTGCTATTCTATTATCTTTCTAAGTTTATAAGAGCAATATTTAAAAATTGTCCTTATTTCTGGACCTTTGTCCCACTTCTATGTATGGCTCTGTCCATATTTCTTGTTCTGAGGTTGAGAGGTATGACAAATGTGTCAGGGCCATCACAGTCAGCCAGAGACATTTCAAATTGTGACATACTTGTTGCACACACCCCCCCCCCCCCCCATGTAGTGACTCTGGATGTGTCCAAACAAGGCAAGGAGCAGTTATGCAGTGTAAATGTTCAGAGTATCCCCCTATCCAAGGTAGACACAAGTGTTACTTTTATACTGTCCTTGATTTTGCAGAATGTTCTGGTTTCTGTCATATTTTTATACTGTTGATTTATGCTTATTATTACTTAGAAAGTGCCCGTTGCTCTGTGTTTAAGTAGCAATGCTTTAATGACCATCAGGTAAGCTTGTCTGAGATTGTAAGATGCAAGTAAGCTTTAATAAGCATACTGTTAAAGAATTGCCAACATTGAAAGCCTTTCTGTTGTTGCCATGCAGAGAATACTTAAATAACTAGATAATGTATAACCCTTGGGTATTGAAATGCATGATAGTGTTTGTAATAAAGGACAGGATTACATTATTTTAAGAAGCTCATTACATTTGTTGGAGACTTGCAGTCATCTTTGCAGGCATTACCTGTAAACCAAACAGAATGCCAGTCTATAATGTGTGGTCCATTACCTGTACGGTAATCCTGTAAGTAATGTATCTTGAGCTTGTTTCTTGTTTGCTTTTCATTTTTTACTTTGATCATGTTTTCCCCATGAAACAAGTAGATAGTTGTCAGGCAACAAGTCTTTTTTGGATAAGAAACATTTCTACAAGTGGGGGTATTACAGATATTGCTACTTTCAGCATTTTACTTGGTACTTTAATAAAGCTGAATATAAATTATAATTAGAACTGCAGTGCAAGGAGAAATGGTTTGAGCTGAGTGCTGCTTGTTTTTCTTATACTTGATTTTGACTGGCATTCCAGTAATGTATTTAAAAAGTAATTTATTTTTTCATGCCTCACAACCTTTTTGTTTCCATCTAGATATTAAGTAAGCTGTCATGCAGCCAATGCATTGAAATATTTTTCTTCTACACTTCATTTTGTCTTGAATGGACTCTCATAATGACGGTTTGGCACCCAGGGCAGCGTATTCAGTTAAAGTTACAGTTTTTGTGGTTTTGAGCATAGCTCCTCCCCTTTCTGGTTGACCATGCCCCTCCCATTGACCCCACCCATGCATCTGTCTCCTGCAGCCCCCCTTTGATTTGAAGTCACCAGCTGCCACTGCTGTTCTCACACTGTGAGACAGACAAAATACACAAAAGGTTATGGCATTCAGAGGTTTACCCACTGTGGCACAACTATTTGCTTTTAGTTATAAGCAGTCCACTGAGAGATGAGCAACTCTGAAGGGAGTATGATTTAAGAAGAGCTTTTTGTAGTGGGTGTGGGTCTGTAACATCTGCCTTGTACATATGTTTTATGTAACATCATAATCATGTGTTACTGTAAACAACATTTGTACATTTACATTATTCATATTACTAGTCAGACTTTGTGGAAAATAGTGCTGCTAAGATGATAACAGGCCTGTATGACGTACCTGTAAAGCAACTGTTCTTTTCTTCTACACCCAATGTCTGGAGGTTTGACTTTAAAAGTGGAGTATAGCTGTGAAAGAAGACTTTGTAAATCATATATTGAACATTGTTAAAACATTTTTTTATGCAGATTTGGTATAAATGATTTGCTGGATATTTGTAAGTCCTACACTGCATATGAAGTTGTTGCAGAAAATCATTCAGAAGATTTTCTTTGTATTGAGAATGAAGAAGAAGATGATTGCAACAACAGAGCTGAGAACTTCCAGGAACTGTTGAAGTCCATGTGGGTAGATGAAGAGGAACTGGCTGAACATCCTGAATTATTCACCGATGACCAAGAAAACATTGAACCAGAAGATGTAAATGTTGGAGATGAAGATTTAGATGAGATTTATGAATTTGCTGCCACCCAGAGAAGAATGTTGAAAAATTGTCATAATAGTAGTGAAAATGAAAAGGCTGAGAGCTACAAGAATACAAAAACAGAAGATGAACACCCTGTGTGCCAGCAGAAGAAAATTGATGGTGATGGACTGGAGAACATTGGGAACTCATACACTTGCAGTCAGAGACCATTCAAATGGGATAATGGTAGTCTAAGCATAAAATCTACAACTGAGCAAGCTTCAACTGATGTAGAAGTAACTGAGGTGAAACATGTGAATAAAAATGTAAATAACCAAGAAATAATGTCTCTAGATGCTGAAATCACATCTTCTAATACTAATAGCTACTTCGCATCACCCAAGGCAGAGATAATTGCTTTCACACCCTTAACAGACTCTAACAGAAAAAAATCAAACATTTTACAAATGCAAGACATTTGTCAGAACTCAGAATGTGATAACAGACTTGAGACGAGTTATAATCGAATGTTTTCTGATACATGGGGTGAGTTGTCTGTTTCCTCACAGAAGACAGTGGAGCTGGGAGAGAACTTTGAAGGGTTGGATAGTAAACATCGTAGATCTGCTTTTAAGAGACAAAGTAAAGTTTGTGATTTACGTGTTGATATTGATGAGTCACTGAAGTTTCATTCTTCAGTAGCTGATGCTTACAGAAATCATTCAGTAACGTCACCTTCTGTCTTTCCTGATATTGGTATGTCACCAATATGCCCATCTCCATCTAAGAAGTGTTGTGATACATCTTCTGAAAAGATACCACCCTTAAGTCATGACACAGATATAGATGTAGCACCAGAACAAAATGCTTTGTGCAAATCAGAGAATTGCTCCAGCCCAGAAGACAAGAAAGTAATAGACAGTTTGAGCTGTAAGACTATACTTGTATTAGAAGATCCAGCTGGAAAGCAGCTTCCTCAGATGATCATAAGTGATCGTGAATTTAGTCCATCAGCATTTCAGATATCCTCTCCATACAGCAGTAGAAACCAGTCATCTTTCTTGGTTAAAAAGGAAGACAATGTTATTCTTTTGTTAGAGTCTGATGATGAAATAGAAACAGAGCACAAGTCTGATTTTGAGAGACTAACTAGAGAAGATGAATGTTGCTTCAAATCAGAGAATAAAGAACCTGATGAAACAATGAGCAAACTTCTTAAGGAAAAACAGGAAAAAGCACTAGATGACAGTATTGACATGCAAGACATGAAGCCATCTTTGTGTTGTTGGAAAAGAGATGATCAAAAGCAAGACAATGCTAGCTTAGAGAGTCCTCTAGATATGTTTCATGCAACTCAGGCAAGTCCAGAATGTGTAAAACTGCAGAAATCCAGAAGCAGCGGTAGTGAAGGCAAGAGTCCACCAGAGGACAAAAGTTTGGATTCTTCTTGGTTAGTGCCGGCTACACCTTTATCTACAAGAAGTAGGCATGCTTCAACACAGACCACCCAATCTAGCTTTCTGGTAAGTCATGCAATTAAAAGGAGCAGACTTTTTGAGACTGCTGCTAAAATAGATGTTTCTTTAATCAAAATTAAACAGGAAAACATGGATGATAATATGCCTAATGTTTCTTCAAATGAGAGCATCCTGAGTGGAAACTCTGGTTGTGACAAAAAGATGGAAGAAGTGATTGCAGGTAATTCATTACATGCTAATGTATCAACAACGCTGCGTTTTGGAAGCTGTAATAGCTCAGAATACCAAACCCACTCTCACAGAACGTTTGATGCCCCCAAATTTGAGGATAAACATCAACTTTTGTTAAGTAATGACTCATTGGATAGTGTTTCTGAAGATGATAAATGTGAAGAAAAGAAAGGAGAAGGAAAGATGAACACGCATGTGTCTCCTAATGTGAGTTTCCCAGTGAGCAGTGAGTGTCGTGCATCTGACTGTGATGAGATTGACAAGTGTCAGAGTTTGAGATCTAGTTCCAAAACTTGCATGAACAAATTATACTGCACTGATGATAAAAGTCTTAGAAGTCTTGTTACCACTTCAAAAGTTAGAAATAAAACACCTATTAAATGTCATTCAGAAAAATCCAGAAGAGCAACCTTGGGCAGTTTTCAAGAACAGCATAACATTTCCACAAGTGAAAAGCAGTTCAGTTTTTCTGATTCCAAGTTCTGGGATGAATGGAATGGAGATGATATCCCAGAGGTCCTTCCACTTACACAGAGGGTTGCAGAAGTGGCCCATACCCAAAGTGTTAAGCAGCTGAAGACCCCAGGTAAATATAATTGCCTTCTGTTTGCAATGAAAGTTTGTGGCAGGTATAGCCAAAGTTGGTCAGATTTTTCCTTCTTTTTAAACCTGCTTTAGTTGCAGACAAATGCTGCTGAATCTCTGTTTTGCAAGTAAAACTAGTACAAAGAAGCAGTTTATCATGTATTAGAAGATGGGCTGTACATTTGCTTGCCTTTGTTTTACTATTATACATTCCAGTCTTGTTCACAATATTTTAGTAAATGTCTAGCAGGTGTCAGCAAACTTTACTGTGTCACTGACTAATAAAGTTGAGTTAATTTTATCTTCTGAACAACTATAATCAAAATTAAATGATCACCATGAAATGGTTGCTGCCTTTACACAGTAAACACAACATTTTCTCCATAAAAGTATGTTATTTAAATCAACAGCAAAAGTTTATTTATTTCAATGTTATAAGCACCCATGCCAAGACACTGAATATGAAACTATAAGCTAATGAGTCAGAGAGAATTGTGCAGTGCAGGTACTATAACACAGAAAGACAAACTACTTAAAATAAATTGCAGAAGTTATGAACAGTATCTCTGTTTGGGTTCGAGTAAACAAGGGGAACTTTGAAAAGAGGCCTTGAATTTACATGTCTGTATTAGAGAACTTCACTGATTCCACAGGACTTGATCTAGGTAAGTAAAAGGTAACCATCCAGAGAATTCTTGATATGAATCTTTGGAACAGCCAGCAGCCTCTCACCTCGTGACCTTAGAGAGTGCACTAGGTGACAGGGGATGAGGAGCTCCTACAAAGAGCTAGACCTAGACTGTACAGGCACAGAAGTCAAAATCAGGATCTTAAGCACTAACCTTTCATGACTGGCAACAATTCCAGATCCCATAACACCATATTAATATGACTAGTGTGGGAACTCCAAGCAAAAGCCTGGGAGTGGAATGCTGCACATATTGCAGCCATAGCTTGGTCGTTGTTTTTAAGCCTGAGGTAAAGAACATTGCAGAAGACCTGGCAAGAAAGAAGACATGAGGGCATGAACTACATTGGCAGAATCCAGACAAATAAATAAGGTGTTTGATCTGGTTGATATTTTTTCACTTGGGAATATGATATGATCTGATGTAATTTTTATTCATTCATCAGCTGTTGGGTTTGGATCTGATCCTCTAATCCAACTCTGCCACTTCTTCCAGCTTGTGAAACACTGAGCACTTTGGAGCCAGATGAGACTCTGAGATGTAACATCGGCGCCAGCTCTAGGGTGTTCGATTCAACTCCGAACATAACTCAGATCTCATTTGCCACTGTAGTATACAGATGCGGTCACTGATGACTCTCAAATGAGTGTTACATTGTTTTTGTGAGTTAGGATTATTTTCTTTGTAATAGATTTCCTCTCTATTCTCTCTTTCTATTACCCTTTACTGTTTAAAGTTAAATCCTTTACTCCTTGAGTATATCTTAGTTACTATTGTTGGTATTTCTGTAGTGCTTTTATAGTACCTTGATTGCCATTGTTGGCATTTTTCTCCTCTTTCCTTTTTGACTATTAAAAAAAAAAAAACTTTACCTAACTGTTCCTCTTCCTTAGCTGTTACTACGTGTGATAAGCCTTCAGGCATTAAAAAGCTCTTGGCCTGCTGCCATAAAATTCCTAATTCGAATGGCACACTAAGTGCATCTACTGCTTAGGCCCTTCAAATCTTGACTCGGATTGTGACATATGTAAAGGGTTTATTTCCTGCTCATTAATAGATAGAAAAAATAAGTTGATTCTTAGAGAATTGCTACCCTCCAAACCTGCTTCTACAGCCTCTGGGGCTCAAAGCCCAAAAGAGTTGATAAAAAAGGAGAGTCCCTGTCTAAAGAATCATGAAAAAGATCTGTGAATCAGTCTACTTCTACAGCACTGGTATCTGAACCTCCTGTTAAAGTGGCAAAATTGGATCCGAGACCTAGATCTGAAAAGTGTCCTTGGATGTAGTCACCTCAGCTTCTGACAGATCGGATCTTTTCTCAGCTCTTGTCCCTTTTTTTTAGAACAATCTCGTAGGCACCATTCAAAACCATCTTCCATGACCTCATCCATTCGATCTTCCAAGAGCCTTACAGAAGCTGGTGTGGACAGGGTGATAAGGAAGTTCCTCAGGAAGCAGATCCAAATGGGAATTTTCCTGGCTCTGACCCCGTCAGGTCCAGAGACCTTTGTCAGTACTACTCCTCCACTGTTAACTCCTTCTCTGATACAACCTTCAGTTTCAGAGTCATCGGATCCAAAGGTCCTGCAGTTCACCTTGGATCTGAAGATGTTGGCATCTTTGAACTCCGATGGTGTCTGTGAGTGGTCCAGAACTGAACACTTCAGAGCCAGACAACTCTCTGAGCCATAATGTCAGCGCTGGCTCCAGGGTGTTGGATTCGATTCTGAAGCTGTTGGAGCCATCTCTGCCCCTTGGAGCCTTGGAGCTGGACAGCTCAGACCGGACTCTTTTCTTGAGTAGTTTGCTTTCAGGGCGAAGGGAGCCTATGATCCATAAGCCTGCCTTATTAGATCTGTCGGTGTTCTTTTCTGCCTTTGAGGTAGTGGAGAGAGCTTTCTCTGTTCCCAGAGTTCAGACTTTTCTCTACAGCTCTGACTACCCATTTCCATTCAATTCTGCATCTAGAGCCTCAGTCATCTGTTCCCTGGGACAGCCAGCCCAAAACAGTCTTCAGACAGCCCAGCAGGGTATAGTAATGACTTCTGGAGCATCCCACTGAAGAGGTCCCTAGGAAGAGGAAATGTAAAAGGAGACACTTAGATTCTCCGCAGGAGTCTGTCACAGAGGATACTGACTTTGATTAAGGGGAAGGGTCTGCTAGATCACCACCCAATGACGTCTCATTTAGAGACATCTTAAAACTCCTGAAACAAAGGGGTGGTTGGTCTCCTGATAACCCTTCCCAAGAGGAGTCGGTGTTACTGGAGGCTTTTGGCACTGGTCTGTCTACCTCCTGGGTGACTTTGCCCCTGTTGAGCTCATTGATTTGGTCTCTTGATGGGTATGGAAGGAGCATGACATGATTGAGTCTATCCCTAAGAGACCAGATAGGATCCTAGCACCACTTAAGGCTAGAACATATTGGAATACGGGAGTAGCTGTTGATGTCATTGTTATAGTAGCAGCCTCTAAGAAGGAAATGGCAGAAGTTCCTCTTTCCACCCCATAACAGAGAGTCTAGAGCACTGGACAGATTTGGAAAGCATGTCTGTGCTTCAGTGACCTTCGCTCTTAGGTCACTGAATTACTTGGCACATTTTACGAAACTTCAGAGGGATTTGATTAAAGAACTTTCCTAATCCATCTCTGGGATTGCATCCCTTGAGGTAGAAAGCACTGTTTCCAAGCAGTTGGCTACCCATAAGTCCATTTCAAACTTGTCCATGAGGCTCATCTCCCACGTGGCTGAAGGTACCTCACTGCAGTTGGTTCAGACATTTCCATCAGAAGACATGCCTGGATGTGGTTGTGTGACTGATGGAACCCTTCAAATCTTCTTTTTGTCAGTGCCCCTTTTGACAGAAGTTCCTTATTTGGCCCCAGAGTTGAAGACACACTCTAGGTGTGAGCAGGAAGGAAAAACCCTGTCTGCTGTGGGCATACATTTTTCATCCCATCAACAGATCTTTTGTAGGAACCATTGAGGCAGACAGAAAATGTGGTTCAAAAAGTCCCAGGGTCTTTTTCAATGACATGATCCATGTGGAGACCGTTCCCCCAGGGGTAGAGGGAGGACCTTTAATGGAAGATCCTGTCCCAGCGGCAGAGGGGGTCCACATAACCAGGGATCTAGGGATACTTTCTCTGACAGATCCTATCAGCACTTCTGAAAAGAGTCCTGACTGTCTGTTTCTGGAGGTAGTCAGGAGGTGTTTACCTGTACCAGAGAACCTGGCTAGAAATTACAAAAGATTCATGAGTACGAAGGATAATATCCATACATCATATAATCCCATTTCCCCATTCACTCCCTCTAATAGTAAACAAAATCCCTGATGTTCCACCCAATCAGAGGGAAGCAGCAGCACTAGAAATAAACATGCTACTAGAAAAAAAAAATAATTCAAGAGTTCCCCCTGGCCAGAAAGAGTCTGAAACATATTCAAGATTCTTTCTTAGTGCTTAAGTAAACATGGGACTGGAGACCAAACTTCAGTCTCAACAAACTAAATCGATCCATTGAGTATATAAAGTTCCAGATGGTCACGGTTCAGTCCATTCTGCCCTTTCTACACAAGTATGACTGGATGTGCTCTTTAGAACTTAAGGATGCATACTATCATGTAAAAAAGAACAGATGGTCCAGGAGATATCCACGCTTCTGTCTGGGAGCCAGTCATTAGCAGTTCAGAGCTCTACCCTTTGGTTTCACCACAGCCCCTAGGATGTTTACCAAACGTATGGGTGTAGTTTGCAGCTCACTTGAGACTGCAGGGGTTCCGAGTATTTCCATATGTTGACGACTGGCTCATAACCACTCTTATCAGGTATCATCTGTTTCAAACTTGGGACTACTTACTCCAGTTATGGTCCTGTGTGGGGATTTTTGTCAGTTACAAAAAAATCTCAACTCGAACCAACTCAAATATCAGAATTTGTTGGTGCTGTGTTCAATACTTTCACTCAAACAACTTCTCTTCCCTTTGTCCAGGGTTGAAACAATTCAGTTCCAGGTCAAAAAGATTTTTCAGAGTTCTCTTTCAGGTTATCTGATTCTCCAAGCATAAGGATCCAAGTCAGCAGCAGTCATTCTAGTACTACTGGCAAGGTACCATGTGAGGATCTTTCAATGGACACTCGCAACTCAATTGTCCCCTTGCCAACAACCATTATCTAGTCAAGTCAAAGTAATGCAAGCTTGCAAAAATTACCTTCTGTGGTGCATCCATTCCAGTGAAATACAAGAAGGCCATCCCTTTGATGTTCTTCGTGTTTCACTGTTGCAGTCATTACATTTGGGTAATCTGCTGGCACGTGGCCCTCAGTCGGCCTGATTAACAAAGTCTTGGGTCCTCCGTCGGTTGCTGTCCCTTCTTCCATGACATCAGGTCGTTAGGGGTGTAAAACATGCAGCCAACGCCATTTTCATCAGTCTTTCTTGCTGCACAGTGTCAGAAGCAGTTCGCAAGTGCCGGTCGGCCGACTCCAGCAATTTTCGTTTTCGAGTTTCAGAACCGAAGTCTTCAACCTAAAGCTAAGTACCCCGTTGGGGAAACTTTTTCTTGCTCCTTACCAATGTCAGTAAAAGTTAATAATTGTATTACTTGTGGGAAGCAAATACCTCATAAGGATTTTCATTTGTACTGTATTCCTTGCCTGGGCCCTGACCACAACGTGCCTTGCTGTCGGTTTTGTGCTAAATTTAACCAACGCAGTATTAAGCGTCAGTATATTTTTGCATCTAAATATTTTGGCTCAAGATTTAACTATCCTGAAATGTCGTCAGTTAGCAATCCGACTACCAGAGTTCACAAAAAAGCACAAAGAAAAAGACAGAGACAGACCGTCGAGGTCCAAAACCAACGATGAAGCTTCTCCTAAGCCAGTCGCCGGTTCGCTGGTACTCAGTGAGGTGCTTTCACAGCCCCTGATACCCACTACTTTTGATTCGCAGGCCTCTGCTGAGACCCATTCGGAGTCCAGTATGCCGCAAGACACTTTAAGTATTGAACCTGCGGATGTCTCTACCTTAGATGGGTCCAGAGCCGCTGCGCAGGCACCGGCTTCTGAGGGTGTTTTCAGGCCTAAAGATTTGTATATTAAACCAACGCCATCTTCAAAACCAAGGCCAAAACCAACTTCTATGTCTAAAAAAACTACGCTTGTTCCACGTGCACAGGCCCCTATGCCTAAAAGCAAATCATCAAAATGGCTGAGGATTTAATTACCTTGATCAGGGGTTCCCAATCCCCTCCTGCTAAGAGGCCTAGGCAAGGCACTAATTATGAATCTTCAGATCAGGTTTCCATTTCTTCTGATTCCTCTTCTGATCAGGAGTTATCTATTCCACCTTATGAGGACTCTGATGCAGAAGTATCCATCCCTTCTGCTTCTCCTCCTGAGGATTTTTCTTTTGGAGAAACATTGCATACCTTAAGGGAACATTTTCATTGGGAGAGTCAGGATTTTTCAGAATCCAAAAAGAGGCTTAGGGATTTGCTACTTCCTCAGCATTGGCCTTTGGCTATACCTCCTGTTCTAGACATTGTTGATGATGTTTTCTCAGAATCCAGCATGACTCCTGATTCCCTGCCTCCGGCTCCTAGTAAGCCAGACAGATATTACAGGGTTCCTGACTCCCACAAATTCCTTTTTAAAAACCCTACTGCTGACCCTGAAACAATTTCACAGGGTCCCAAGGGTGTTAAGGCTTCTACTGCTAAAAATCCTACCCCTTCTGATAGAGACTCCAGGGCGCTGGATAGATGGAGTAAGAAGGTTTACACTTTTGCAACCCTGGCAATCAGGGCTTTAAACTGTCAATTTCATATGCTTAAATATCAGCAGCATGTCATGGGCTTACTTAAACAGAAAATGATGTTGATTTCTGACTGTGTGGAAAATAAAGAGTTACAGGATTTATTGCATTCAGGTGAACAAGTTGGAAAGCATACTTTGCAATGTGAACTCCCACAAATTCGCTCAGAAACTCCAGTAGAAGGCCCGCACCACAAACGAATAAAGAAAAATATTGAAAGTTGATTTATTATTTTATTCAAGAACCAGGTCTATGGTTCTTGAATAAAATAATAAATCAACTTTCAATATTTTTCTTTATTCGTTTGTGGTGCAGGCCCTCTATTGGAGTTTCTGAGTGAATTTGTGGGAGTTTACGTGTGACAGTTTTTCGCCCTCATCTCCCTTTTGTTTGGATACTTTGCAATGTGGTTTTGATTCCTTGGGGGTCTCTTGTAGGGCCGCTGTAACTGGATCTGTGATAAGAAGACATGCTTGGCTCAAGGAGCAAAATCTGCCTGATCATGTTAAAGCAAAATTGTTGGATGCTCCTTTACAACAGGACAGTCTATTTGGTAATAAGGCAGAAGAAGTTTTGAAAAAGATGGAAGACAAAGCTAAATCTATGCAAACTGTAAAAGATTTCCTACAAGTGCAGCCAGCCGGGTTCAGTAGGCACTGGCCTACTAAGAATTGGTCCTTTCCAGTACCCACCAGAGCTGCTCAGGTCAAACCCAGACACTCCAACGGCTCCAGGTTTCAGTCACAAAGAACTTACAGAACAAAACAATGGGGTGGCTCCACCTCCAAATCTGGAAGTAACAAGGCACCTCCCTATGATAAACAGTCTCAATGACTTTCCTCTGCCATTTCCAAGCACTTATCTTTTGGCAGCCCCTTTGGGGGGAAAACTAGCACTTCATGCACAAAATTGGCATCTAATTACCCAGGACAAGTGGGTTTTAAATATAGCATCCCAGGGATACAGATTTCATTTCAACACATTGCCAATTCCAAAGGGATGGCCAGATTTGCCTCCAAATCAGTGGGCAAAGGCCCAGAAACAAGTTATGTCCCTCATGAATATGGGGGCTATTCAACTAGTACCAGAAAAGGAAAAGGGACAAGGTTTTTACTCAAGACTTTTCCTAGTACCCAGAAAAGACAAGTCATGGCATCCAGTTCTGGACTTATCCATTCTAAATACATTCCTGGACATTCCAAAATTCAAGATGCTGACTACAAGTTACTGCTTATGCTAGGCAAGGATGCCTGGTTGGTAACTCTAGACTTAAAAGAGGCTTACCTGCATATCCCAATCAGAGAATCTTGCAGAAGATACCTCCGCTTCAAAGCAGGCTATTTGCATTACCAGTTCTCTGCACTGCCCTTTGACTTATCTACTGCGCCCAGGGTCTTCACAAAGTGCCTGGCACCAGTAATTTTATGTTGCAGACAAAGAAACATTCAAATTTGTCCTTATCTGGATGATTGTCTAATTCAGGCAGAAAACAAGGACACTCTTCTACAGCATCTGGCGTTTGTAAAAGGCTTCTAACTTGCCTAGGGTACACCATAAACGCAAATAAATCACAACTGTTACCCTCTCAAAAAATTACATTCCTGGGTGCAAGCTTGAATACAACTGCTCAGATGACTTACCTCACGCCAGAAAAACAAATCCATTTGATGACTTACTTCAAACAAGTGGCCACAAAAACCCAGTTATCTGCAAGACAAATTCTGCAGGCGTTGGGGTTCATGGCTTCCTGCATTCTTCTAATTCCATATGCAAGACTGCATATGAGAAAACTTCAATGGTACCTAAAAAGCTTATGGAGTCAACATTGTCACAGCCTGGAAACAATGATTCCTATCATTTCTTGCCTGCAGCAAGAGTTCCTACGGTGGACAGAGGCCTGTCACCAAAACAAGGGACTGTCATTCATTCCACCCCTTGCCACCCAAACCCTGACTACAGACGCATCAGACTATGCTTGGGGGTGTATCTGGCAGGGAGATGCATTCAGGGCGAATGGAGCCCAATTCAAATGCACCTACATATCAATCAGAAAGAGATGCTAGCTGTACAGAATGCTTTGACAGCTTTCAAGGACTTTCTTCATCCAGGACAACTACTGATAAAGACGGACAACACCACAGTCATGTGGTACATAAACAAGCATGGGGTACCCATTCCTACCCCCTTTGCAGACTAGCCATGGCTTTGTGGAACATGGCCTTGACTTACCAAATACATCTACAAGCTTAATTCCTGCCAGGAGAGCAAAATACTCTGGCAGACGAACTAAGCAGAAATGTTATGGACCCACACGAATTGAAACTAGATCCGCAAATCTTCAGCATGTTGACATGCAAATGGGGGAGCCCAGACATAGATCTTTTTGCCTCACCCCAAAACTATCAGTTGGACAAATTCTGCACAAGAATCCATCACAAAAAAGCTTGGAAAGTGGATGCTCTATCCTTCAGCTGGAAAAACCTGTCAGTCTATGCCTTTCCCCCTCTGCCGTTGCTCTCCAAGGTATTACTAAAAGTCAGACAGGAAAAAACAAAAATGATTCTGATTGCTCCAGACTGGCCTCGCCAACACTGGTACCCGCTCCTATGCAGTATGTCGCACCTTCCTCCCTGGTACTTGCCTCAGACACCTTATCTACTGTCTCAGCAAAACTATCAAATTCTACACACTCAGCTCCAAACTCTGAATCTTGCAGCATGGCTAATCAACTAATTTCACCAGTTACATCTCTCAGCAAACCTGTGATGGATGTAATTTTGGAGGCTAGAAGGCCTAGTACTAGCAAATCTTATGCTGATAAATGGAAAAGATTATGTGCCTGGAATCAGGCACAAGGAATAAGCACAGCAATGCCCAATATTCCTCAGATTCTGCAATATTGAACTGAGATGCTTCACAAGGGCCTGTCTTTCTCTTCCATAAAAATCCATGCCTCTGCCATTTCAACTCATTACAACACAGAGCCTTCCCTCTTTTTTCACCCCCTGCTTAAGCAGTATCTCAGAGGGACCAAAAATTTAAGACTTCCCAGGAGAGCACCAACTCCTGCATGGGACCTCAGTTTTGTGTTGGAAAAGCTCACCTTACCTCCTTTTGAGCCAGCTGCTACTGCGGACATAAAATTTCTCTCTTGGAAGACAGCTTTTCTTTTAGCAGTCACTTCAGCTAGAAGGATTTCAGAACTACAGGCTCTCATGGCAGTGGAGCCTTTTATTATTTTCTACCCGGACAGGTTAGTGTCAGGACCAATCCATCCTTTATGCCTAAAGTGGTATTTAGTGTGGCTCTTAATCAGACCATCTGCCAGCTTTTTTCCAAAATCCACAGAACAAGGGGGAGCGAATTCTGCATTCATTGGATGTACACAGACAACTAAGATTCTACTTGAACAAGACAAAATCTCTAAGAAAATCTGAGCAGCTGCTGTGGTGGCATTTGCTTCAGGGGCAGAGGGAAAGGCTATGTCAAAGCAGACTATTTCAAAATGGATAAGCCATTGCATTCGTTTTTGCTACATGCATCATGGTAAACCTGTCCCCAAGGGGAACAGATCCCTTTCCACCAGGGCTGCATCTACTTCTGCAGCCTTTCTCAGAGGGGTTCCTACCAGAGACATTCTAGAAGCTGCTACCTGGAGCTCAGTTCATACGTTCACCAAGCATTACCATGTACCTCTCTTCTCTAAATCCAGAGCAGGATTTGCCACTGCTGTCCTGCAGGGCTTTTTAGCTGCACCTAATGCTCTATAATTCCTTCCTCCCAAGTATAGCTTTGGGATTCTACCCAAATGTAATGACTGCAACAGTGAAACACGAAGGACATAGTACAGTTGTGTACACTTACCATAAATGTATATGTTCAAGTGTATTCACTGTTGCAGTCCTGGTTACCCACCCGTCAGCCCCCTACTGTTGTCTTTTTATACCTGTTCTTTCTGTTACTCTGCTCAAAAGCTTTTTTATTGTATTTGATTTTATTTGGAAGTATATTTTTTGTGTTCTAAATTATATGTATATATATATATATATATGTGTGTGTGTATATATATATATATATATATATATATATATATATATATATAGCTCCCATTTTGAGGGGCACTTGACATCTGGGGCAAGAAAAACTGATGAAAATGGCGTCGGCTGCATGTTTTATACCCCTGATGACCTGATGTCATGGAAGAAGGGACAGCAACCAACGCAGGACCCAAGACTTTGTTAATCAGGCCGACTGAGGGCAACCTGCCAGCAGATTACCCAAATGTAATGACTGCAACAGTGAATGCACTCGAACATCTACATTTATGGTAAGTGTACATAACTGTACTTTTCCCTCAACCCAAGGCGCCACAGTGACCATGGATGCCTCTCAGATCAGGTGGGGGGGGCACTTCTTGGGAGGATGGTCTAAGGCGCATGATCCCCTGAAGAGGCCAACATGCATATCGAGTTTCCTGGAAATGACAGCTGCCCTCCTAGCATTGCAGTCCTTTCAAGACACTCTCAAAGCCAGGACTATTGCGAACCAAACATTCAATATGTCAGTAGTCTGGTTCATCAACAAACAAGGGGGAACCAGATCTTACCTGTCGCTTTCATGTCTGGGAAATAAATAGAGAGTCTTTGTGAGTTCTGTTCAAGCAGTTTTATTTCATACAAACACATTACTACTGTTGGCTATTGACTTTAACTTAAGTAACTTATATACAAGCTAATAACTGTGATCATGCATGCTCACTCCCTGCCTGCTCCTTCAGAATGGCACTAGGGGGTTGCATGTGTGTGGGTTATATACTTGCATGTACAGCCTTGCATGCTTCTTAAAGATGTAGCAGACACTTTACACTATGATCTACATCCTCCCTCTTTGAGAAATGCATGAATATGGTTAACCTGTGATTTTGGCATGCAAAAATCACAGGTTAACCATATTCATGCATTATACAGTATTAGATATACATATATTTACAAACAAGTCCACGTTGCTGTATATTTCACACTTGGCTTAGACACTTGTCCATATTGTGTGACATAAAACTGGCTATTAGATTTAGCAACTGGAACAGTTTCCATAAAATGGTTGACCTGTGGAATCTTCAAATCACTTTCTGGAATGGAGTCAGAATTTTGAACACATTCTGGTCTGGAAACAGTGTCTAACTTGCTTTTCAGTTTAGAGTCCACATCAGATACAATGTTGTGATTGCAATGATGATGATGACTCTGGCACAGGAAGACGATGTTTGTGATTCCTCCTCGTTCGGAATTTACCAAGTAAGATCTCGGCTCTGCACAGATGCCTTTAATCTGTCCTATTCGATCAAAACTTTTTGTTGTCTGGATTCGTACCCTCTGTCCTTCCCTCAATGGATGAAGTAATCTGTTTGATCGATTGTAACTAGAGTTCAGGATATTATGCTTTGTAAACAATTGAGTCTTGATGACGCATTCATTTCTGTTCACATATATTACTCTAAAACTGAACTTTAAAAAAAATATATATAACACATAACAGGTATTTAAAAAACTTGGAGTATATGTATATAATATGTACATTGTTTTGTGATCGTAAAATATCCCAGCAATAAAAAAATATATTACTACAACCTAACCAAGGTTGTGTAAACCTATATTGTGGTTGCCCAAGGGAAATAATGCAAGCTTATAATTGCCAGTAGCAAGATGTCATTGTGTGTGGATGACTGTAATCTTTTTGCTTTTTTAATTAAATATGGTTTAATTGAAATATGGTCATTGATCCCTGGGTAACTGGTTGCATTCAATTTAGTCTGCCAATAAGTCGCCCAGCAACACAACCTGTTTTCCCAGACCCCTCCCCTAGGGTCATTTACTACTTGTTCAAGAATTCCAAACCTAAACCCATTATGTGTTGTTTCAGCTTGTAGGTGCATGTAAAGTGCATTATTCATATTTTTCTTTCTGATATTGTAGGTATGTTCATATATTCGTTTACTTAATGCCCTTTCAGATTTGCCTACATAAAAACTGGGGCAGTCCCTGCAAATAGCTAAGTAAACAATGCCCCTAGTCTGGCAATTACCCCTCACAAAAGTAATTCTACTATTCATACTATTTTCCAAAGTAATTTGCTCTTTATCAATAATATACCTACAATAAGAGCACCTACCACATTTCTTGGTCCCTACCCCTAAATCTTTTGCAACTACCTTTTTATTCATCTCAAATAATTTCTTCAAATTTACCCTCGTCTTGTAAACAAAGCAGGGTGAATTACCTACTCTGTTTACAATTTCTTGATTGTATTTTAACATCTTCCAGTTAGATTCTACAATCCTTTTGACTTCACCAGAAAAAACTGTTGTACTGAGCTACCAATGCTCTCCCGAAGTTATTTTCAGCATCATTTTTTGTCTTTAAAATATGTTGTGTGTTACCCAACAAAGGAACATATTTTACACCCCATCCATTAATAATTTCCAAGCATGTTTTAACTATCAGTTTTTCTGGATAACCTCTTTCCCTGAAAAAAAATCTGAAATTAGTTCGATCTCAGATAAGTCATATCTGTCCGAGGTCATTCTGGCCGCCCTGACCATCTGACCCTTTAATATACACTTCTTTTTTGCTTCCAGGGGTGTGCACTCGAGTATGGAAGGTATGAATTACTAAAAGTATCTTTACGATGTATTTTAGATTTTAACTTGCCCTCAGATTTCTCTATCCTAACATCCAAATAGTCCATTTTGTTGGAATCCATTTTATAAGTGAACCTCAGAAATTCTGTAGTAGAGTTTAAATAATTTATAAAAGGGAACCACAAGTTCTACATTGCCTTCCCAAATAACAAAAATGTCATCCAGAAAATGTCTGTTTGATGTACTTTCAAAAATCAGAACCAAAAACATGACTGATTTCCCATTTTAATAAAACCAAATTGGCATAAGTGGGGGCACATGCTGCCCCCACAGCCACGCCCTTGATCTGTTTAAATGTCTCCCCTTCAAAATAAATGAAATTGTGTTCCAGTACTATTCTCATAAGTTCCACTAAAACATCTACATCAGCCTTGCAGATTGACTGTTTCTCACCTAAAAGTTCTGTAAACCTATCTAAGCCTTCCTCTACTGGAATACATGAAAAAAGATCAACCACATCAATGGCCAGAAAATAGTCTTCACAACTGACTTTGGTAGGTGTCAAACTATTCAAAAAATCCCAAGAGTCTTTCAATAAATGTTCATAATCTTTTAAGTGTTTTAAGGAAAAATCCAGAAAGGTAGCTATAGGATAAGTTTTTGATTCCTCACCAGCAACAATGGGTCTGGAAGGGGGGGGGGGTCTATGGTGCTCTTGTGAATCTTAGGAATGCCAAAAAAAGATGCTATCCTAGGTTTTTTGTTCTGCAAAATCCCCCCTACCCTGAGATCTAAACTATTATCTAGTAATAATTTTTCAATAATCAAATCAATTTTTCTATAAGAAATATTAATCTCATTGATAGAAACTGGGATGTAAGTACTATTATCATACAGCATCTCTAATATTTTACTTGAATAGTCTAAAGCATTCACTAGTACAACCCCTCCCCCTTTGTCTGGTTTTATAATTCGAATTTCTTTGTCCCAACACAATTCGTCTAGTATTTCTTTTTTTCTTGAGGTCAAATTTGGTGAATAACCAAGTATCTGCAGTTGTTAATCTTCTTCCATTCCTCACTGATGGGTACGGTTCCGAACCATCGGAACCGAGTCGGCCAAATACCAAGCTAACGTACACCAAACTCTTGAGCCACGCTACTACCCACAATGCCCTTCATCCCATACCCCAGATCTCGTTTGCCGCGCAGCCATATAGCAGCATTTTCACCGAGCTCTCCAGCTAAGTAGTTTTGAGTTATTCAAACTTGTATTTTTTTCCATAATTCTCTTCTAGTGTCTTCTTATAGTCTAGCTCTACCCACAGGTATTCCTTTTCTTACCATTGTTGGTATTTTCTTGCCTTTTCTTTACCTTTTACCACCCTCGTGGTAACTCTTCTTACCATTGCTGGTAGTCTGGCCTTTTTCTCCTTCTCTTCTCTGTTTAAGCGAGTGTTAGTATGTCTGAGAAAAAGGGTACTTCGGGTTTTAAACATTGCACATTGTGCACTGGTAAATTACCTAACAGTGACTTGCATTTTAAATGCGTTTATTGCTTGGGCGTCTCACACCTTTCTGCGACTCCCCCATATGATATTTGTGTGAGTTTTAGTCAACGGATATTGAATGAACGGCGCAACAAGTTGATTTTGAAAGGATTGCTTTCCTCTCCTTTCTCGGAGGTTATTTCTGTGGAGGACTCAACCCCTCCAGGCAAGGATAAGAAGCGCTCCCACTCAGACCCTTCTTCACCAGCCGGTGACAGGGGCAAAAATCATCGATCTAAGGCTTGTAGATCTTCCTCTGAGCATCGACTCGCTGCCTGTGTGCCACCGATTTTGGTGCCTAGCGCAGTTTCTGGGAAGTCTGAATTGTCAGTGCCGGGCTCGGCACCGACTACTGAACCGCTGATTACTTCGGTTCCGATTAGTCTAGTTCTGGACACTTCGGCACCAACCTCGCCTTTACAGGCTCCGGCTCCAACGACCTCGAATCTGATTTTGACTATTACCCTGATTGTGACTTCGGCTCCGAGTTCCCTCTCTGTGCCGACTTTACCGTTTACGCAATTCAAATCAGAATCCTCAGCTCCATTGAGTTCATTACCACGGACCAGGTATTGGTCTTCTGTGGACCCATTCGCCGGGCAACCCTACAGTCCCTTTCTGGCCTGGCCTGAATCCCCTTCTGGGATATCGATTAGGTCTGCCAGGAGCGTGTCTGAAATACACATTGTTCGTCTCGTGGATCAGGTATTGACTGAAAGAGGAATCTCCAGACCCTGTTCCGCTCCGGGTGTTGTGATTTTTCCTCCTTCGACTCCTTTGGATTCTTCTGATGGGGATCTTTCGGTTCCAAGGCCCCCTTGCCCATTGCTTTCAATGGGACCCTTTCCTTTGGCACCGACTACTATGCCTGAAGCATCTAAGCTCTGGTGGGCTTGAGTTCCGATGACAGCTCACCTTACTCTACCCCTTGCTTCGGGGGTGGAATATTCACTTCCGGCCCTGGCATCAGTGGCCTTCTCAGTTCCCATCTCAGGTTCGAGAGTTATTTCCACACCGAACCCTTCTCAAACGTCAGTCTTGGAGGTGGGCCATTCGGAGCAGGGTGTGACCCCAGTTCCGATTCAGTCCTTTTTGGTTCCGGGCTCCCATCCCTCTTCGGGTGGGCCCGCCTCCCGGATTATGGAGAGGGCGCTGGCGACTAGCAATCCTCCTCCTTCAGCTCCGCCTTTGGTTCCCCTCCTAACTCAGCCATCGCCAGCCCTTAGCAGGGGACCACTAATCCAAAGCACCCCCCCTTTCCGAGGCCTCTTCGGACATTCCCACCGAAAAGCCCCCTCGAAAGAGGGTGTGCAAAAGAAAACACATGGACTCACCTGAAGAGTCCTTTAATGAGGATACGGATTACGATGATGGGGATGGTTCTCCTAGATCACCCCCTGACAATGTTTCCTTTGGGGACGTCTTGGAGATTTTGAGTTAGCAGGGTGACTGGAAATTTTCCACCCCTTCCCCGGAGGAATCCATATTCTTACAAGCTTTCCTTTCCTGGCCCACTACGTCCTGGTTGACCCCTCCTGCAGATGAGTTGGTGAAATTCATTGTGCAGCGAGCGTGGAAGAGTCCGGATTCAGTAGAAGCTATCCCCAGGAGATCAGACAAAGTACTTTCTCCTCCAGAGGATCAACCCCATTGGTCGAAAGGCTTGCCATTCGACACTGTGGTGGTGGCGGCGGCAACAAAGAAGGACTTGGCACAAGAGAGTCCTGCTGTTCATCCGCCCAACAGGGGTTCCTGGGCGGTGGACAGGCTAGGGAAGCAAGTCTTTGCCGCAGCGACCTTTGCCGTGCATTCGCTGAATTTCTTGGCACACTTTATGAGACTGCAGAGAGACCTTATTTCCAAACTCTCTGGTAGCCTCACGGGTCAAGTGTCAGATGGAGCATGTGACAAAGTGGCCTCCCAACTTGCCAGGCCTCCCAACTTGCCACCCTTGAAGCAATTTTTAATTCCTCCATGAGGTTGCTTTCCCACGCAACCGAAGGAGCAGCTAGAGCAGCAGGTGCTGATGTGGTTGTTCGACGCCATGCCTGGAATCGCATTTCTGACCTACCGGATTCCTTCAAGTCTTCCTTTTTGAACGCCCCTATTGAGCCCTCCATGCTCTTTGGTTCTAAGGTCAAGGATACTTTGGCCAGGTGCGAGCACGATGGAAAGACCTTATCTGCTGTGGACCTGCATTTCTCCAAACCTCAGCATTCCTTCTCCAGGAATCAGAGGAGTGGAAAGTTGTGGCACAAGAAGTCGCAAGGTTTCTTTCGTGACGCACGTGGCGAAGGCTCCTCTAGAGGCAGAGGAGGGTCTGACGGTGGAAGACGCCCCTTTAGGGGCAGGGGGTTACCGGAATCAGGGCTCCAGAGATTCTTTCTTCGGTAGGCCCTAAAAGCACTCCTGAAGCATTGCCTGATTGCTTTCCTCTGGAAGCAGTCGGGGCGCATTTCTCTCTGCACCAGGCAGCCTGGTCCTCCATTACCGACGATGTATGGGTGCAGAGAATGATCACCAGAGGCTGTCACATTCCCCTCAAATCCTTTCCAAGACCTCAATTCTCCCTTCCTGACATTCCACCCAGTCAAAGGAAGGGGGCAGCTTCCAAAATCAAGAAGCTTCTTCTAAAGTGAGACATCTAAAAGGTCCCCCCAGATCAATGCTGATTAGGGTTCTACTCCAGACTTTTTTTGGTGCCAAAAAAGATGGGGGACTGGAGCCCCATTCTGGATCTCAGTCATTTGAACGAGTCAGTTATACAGATCAAGTTCTGCATGGTCACTATTTAATCCATCCTTCCATGCCTTTGGGAGGGTATGTGGATGTGCTCTCTAGATCTCCGGGACGCGTATTACCACATCAAAATGGACAAACGCTCCAGGAGGCTTTTGCGCTTCCTGCTGGGAGCCAATCATTTTCAATTCAGAACCCTGCCTTTCGGTCTCTCGACGGCCCCCAGAGTTTTCACGAAATGTCTAGCAGTGGTGATAGCTCACTTGAGACTGCACGGATTTCAGGTGTTATCTGGATGATTGGCTCCTCTCCACCCCCACCGAGCGTCTACTGACCAAGGCCCTTCACCACATTCTGTCTCTGGTGGAGTCTCTGGGTATTCCTATCAATTGGGAAAAATCAAACCTTCAGCCCTCACAACAACTGGAATTCATAGGGGCTATGTTCAACACTCAGCTCGGCCTAATATCTCTTCCTCATCACCGGCTCTTAAGACTGAGAACACAAGTGCAAGTGATACTTGACCGCAGGAAAGTGTCTGCAAAGGAAGTTTTGCAGGCTCTGGGTTCCATGGCAGCAGCCATTCCCATTGTTTTGTTGGCCAGGCTTCATGTGCGCCTGTTACAGTGGCTTCTTCAAACTCAATGGATACACAATCATCATCCCTTAAACTCACTAATCCTCATCACCGATCTTTGCAAACAGGATCTCCTCTGGTGGATGAGAATGGATGAATGTCTTTGGTGTCACCCCTTTCAACCTCTTCAGCCCAGCGCCACGGTGACTACGGATGCTTCCCTGATAGGGTGGGGAGGGCCATTTCCAGGGAAAATCTGTTCAAGGCATGTGGTCTCCTCTAGAAGTCGACTTACATATCAACTTTCTAGACCTCAGAGCTGTGTTACTGGTGTTACAAGCTCTCCACCTTCTTCTTCCTCTCGGACCGATTGCTATCCAGTCTGACAACATGTCTGTGGTCTGATACATCAACAAGCAGGGAGGGACCAGATCTTACCCCATTTGCCGCGAAGCCATGAGAATTTGGGAGTGGGTGATAGCTATCAACCATTTCCTGATTTCTACACACATCCCGGGGAGTTCCATTGTGATTGCGGACAGGCTGAGCAGATGCATCCTGCTTCCTCACGAATGGTCTCTCAACCCGAGAGTGGTGGAGGAAATTTTCAGCCGCTGGGGCCAACCTTGCTGCAATCTGTTTGCCTCCCCCTTCAATACAAAGTGCAGCAGCTACTTTACCCTCTGTCCTCCGCATGGGGGAGTCTCCGAGAGATGCTCTGACTCTCGATTGGCCCACGGGACTCCTGTACGCTTATCCTCCCATCCCCTTGATACCCTTGATCTTAAGGAAAGCCACTCAGTTGAGAAGCAGAATGATTCTCATTGCTCCATTCTGACCTCGTCAGGTTTGGTTCCCCTTCCTTCAGCCACACCTGCTTCCGACCTCCTTGGATTCTAGACTTCCATCAGGATCTCATTTCTTACCCCCAAGAGTTGTCGTCTCCAAATCTGGCCACGCTCAAACTGACAGCTTGGTTGCTCCACTTCCATTAGTAGCCAGGCTTGAATCACTTTCTTCTCTGGTACGGAATATTATTTTGGCCTCCCACAAACCATCTACCAGAAAACTTTATAAAGACAAGTGGAAACGTTTTTCCTTGTGGGCACAAGAACTGTCTCTGGATCATGTTTCTGTACCAGTAGCTACGGTTCTTCAATACCTGACTGAGCTTTTCCTTAATGGGGCTTCTGCATCCACGATTCGGGTGCATCTAGCTGCCATGTCCAATTTCCACGATGGTTCAGATGGAATTTCTATTATTTCTTCCCGTCTCTGTAAGACTTTCTTGAAGGGGATTTTTCATTCTAGACCTCCCATTAGGCAACCTGTGGAATCATGGAATCTGTCTAGGGTGCTACAGACTTTGACTCTACATCCCTTCAAGCCGGCTGCAACTTGTGATGTGAAGTTTCTGTCCTGGAAGACCTTGTTTCTGGTGGTGGTTACTTCAGCCAGACATGTATCAGAGCTGTAAGCTTTATGCATTGAGTCCTTTTCCATAAGGACAGAGTATCACTTCGCACCAATCCCACTTTCTTACCCAAGGTGGTTTCGGAATTCTCCATTAATCAGTCCATTGAGTTGCCTGTGTTTTTCCCTAATTATACAAACAAAGGGGAATACTGTCTCCATTCCTTGGATGTCCACAGACAGTTGCAGTTTTATTTGGACAGGACAAAGTCTTTTCGAAAGTCAGATCAGCTTTTTGTTGCCTTTGAGGGCTCTAGAAAGGGATCGGCAGTGTCTAAGGTTACCTTGTCTAAATGGCTTCGGGATTGCATCTCCTTTGTTTATTATGTGGAGGAGGAATCAGCTCCTGGCCACATTAAACCTCATTCCACTAGAGCTGTGGCCGCTTATGTCGCCTTTCATGCTAGGGCTTCCATGGATGATATTTGTGCAGCTGCCACCTGGGCAAAACCCATTACCTTTATCAAGCATTACATATTGGATCTGATCTCCAGGGGAAGAGCTGTCTTTGGCTCTATGGTTCTCCGGAATGTTCTTCCATGAGGGCCACCCAGATTCTGTAGTAGCTTGGGACTCGGTCCCATCAGTCAGGAATGGAAGAAAATTAACAACTTCAGATCAAGAAGTTATGTCTTACCATAACGTTCCATCTGAGTTGTTGATCTTCTTCCATTTATCACACCCTCCCTCCTTCCCCTGCCAAAGGCTCCTGGCGGAGCTTTAGGTCGTTTTGGTGTGTTAGGGTGTTTGCGCAGAGATGGCCTCTGCCTTTGTTTCTGTTTGTTATATATGTTGCTACTGTGTGTTCTGCAAACTTGATCTGAGGTATGGGATGAAGGGCATTGTGGGTAGTAGCATGGCTCAAGTGTTTGGTGTACACTAGCATGGTATTTGGCTGACTCGATTCCAAGGGTTCGGAACCGTATCCATCAGTGATGAATGGAAGATCAACAACTCAGATGGAACGTTATGGTAAGATGTAACTTCTTTTTTTTCTTTCTTTTTTATCCATACTCAGTTGATAAATATCAGAATTGCATGCTGCTTCAAAAACCTGTAGGGCAGGATGCATAGGTGGATTATAGGTGCTTGCCTGTCTAAAATTCTCATCCCAAATAGTATGTTGTTCAAAGATACGGGAAAAATTAATCTTTCTAACAAAGTGTCTTAATTTAAGAATAGCGTCACTAACATCTAGGCCCCTAATAGGGACAAATTTAAAGCCTTTAATAAACAGATGGAAATGTTCTGGTTTAATTTCAATCCCACTTAGGTTGAAAATCTTAAACCCCTGTAAGTTAAGGTTACCCCATCTTCGTCAACTATTATACTTTCCCTTTCTTCATGATCTTTCCTTGATTTCTTCCTTTCCCCTTCCCTGTAGCAAAATCCTGGTCAGTACCTTCTTCATCATCAGCTCCCCCCCAATGGGGCTATAAGGTCCAGGCCTGTTTTGGGGTCTAAAGGGTTGGAATTCCTAGCCTCCGGACAGGGGCCATTCACATTACTACCCTCAGTAGGATTCTGAATATTATCCCCTTCCAGAACTTCATTAAATACTCCCACTAAGGGGGGATTGTCAGTCCCTCTAGTGTCATCCACATTAACTTGATCAGTGATGTTTCTACTTCTAAAAAGTCTACCCTTAAAAAGATAGGCTTTGTTGTCTCTACATTGTTTTAAATCTCTAAATAGTTTCTTTTGTTTGTGTTTACAAATTTCTTCACATTTCCTGACCACTCCTACAAGCTGAAACAACACATAATGGGTTTAGGTTTGGAATTCTTGAACAAGTAGCAAATTACCCTAGGGGAGGGGACTGGGAAAACTGGTTGTGTTGTAGGGAGACTTATTGGCAGATTAAATTGAATGCAATCAGTTACTCAGGGGTCAATGACAATATTTCAGTTAAACCATATTTAATTTAAAAAGCAAAAAGATTATAGTCATCCACACACAATGACATCTTGCTTTTGGCAATTATCTTCTTCTTCTTTCGGCTTTTCCTGGTTAGTGGTTGCCACAGCGGATCACCTGTCCGCTCATGATTAGCAGTGGAGTTTTACAATGTCGAGTTGCCAGCCCGGCGCCCAACCTTCCACAGAAGGCACACACATGCACGCACTCATGCCTAGGGCCAATTTAGGGTGTCCAATCCACCTACAGTTTGTCTTTGGAATGTGGGAGGAAACCGGAGCACCCGGAGGAAACCCACAGAACCACAGGGAGGACATGCAGACTCCCCACAGAAAGCACCCCAGCCGAGAATTGAACCAGAGAACCTCTTGCTGTGAGGCGGCAATGCTAACCGCTGCACCACCGTGGCTGCCCCACTAAGCTTATATTATTTCTCTTGGGCAACCACAATATAGGTTTACACAACCTTGGTTAGGTTGTAGTAGTATATTTTTTGATTGTTGGATATTTTACGATCACAAAACAATGTACATATTATATACATATACTCTTCAAGTTTTTTATATACCTGTTAGGTGTTATATATTTTTTTTTGTAAAGTTCAGTTTTAAAGTAATGTATGTGAACAGAAATGAATGTCTCTTTAAGGGATTTTTGGCACCTTTGTAAAGGGAAGAGTATTTATACTGGCTTTTTATCTGTGTTTGTTTTTACTTGAAAAAGCCCAGCACTACGGCCGGCTGAAAGCGCTTGTATTTACTTGTGAAATAAATCACTCACTGCTTTTCGGCGTGTCCAGACCATTTTCTCTTTTTATTAGTTAGTAGTTTTATGGTCTGTGTTCTCTATGTTTTGTTGTTTAATTGAGTCTTGATGATTTTAGTCTTCTTAGATTTAGGTTGCAATAAACTTGAAGAAATAGGTAACGTAGTTCTAGTTTGCCTGGAAAGTAGTCTTTGAGCAAGTGAGCCAAGAATATCATCATGGAGTATGTTTCTGAGATTAAACAAATTCAAGAATACATTGGTATTGTCACACTTTGACTTTTCAAGTAATTGATTTGCACTCTGCGCTGCTCATTCAGCTAGACCGTTGGACTGAGGATAGTCAGGACTACTAGTGACATGTACAAAGGGTTTACCTTTATAAACGCGATTTGTAGAAGGGCAAACTTCACATACCCGAAAGGCAGTGTGAAAGATATACAAATGTCGAACGTAAAAAGGTGCGAATGCACTGTGAGATTCGCTCAATGCACATTCGACATTCAGGGGCAGATTGCACTGTAGTGGGGATCGGGAAATGGTTCCTTTCCCCACTATAGTGCGATCTCGGAGTTAGAATAATAAAGTGGGGGGGTTGTGGGGGGTGCAGGGGGGCTTACCCCCCTGCTTTACACTTTGTTTTTTTAATTCGACTTTCATGTTCGAAAAACAGTGAATCTGCTGTTCGATTTGCTGTTTTTCGAACATGTAGGTGTGTCAACATTGTTAGTTTCGTGGATTAGAGTCGCTCATATGAGCACTCGCCCTTCTGCAAATCTCGGTTATAAAGGTAAACCATACAAAGTCCCATTCCTTTGCAAATTTCTGAAACAACTGGCTAGTAAATTGAGTACCTTTGTTAGAAAAAAGTTTGTCAACTACCATGAACAAATGTCCTACTTGCATAACTTCTGGAAGTCAGAATTTGCACTTCAGAGGATTGAGCTTCAAGTTTACTTCACGTGCTCTGTCTAGAACTTTCTTGAGGTTTCTGTCATGCTCTGCTTCAACATTGCCTCCAACCAATAGATCATCTGCTATTATGGCACAGAGATATCCCCCAAAAATTTGTTCCATTGTACGCTGTAAGACTTCACTTGCAGAATTTATTCCAAACGGTATTCTTAGGAATCTGTATCTGCCAAACAAGTACCAAAAGTAGTTAGAAATGAGGATTTGCTATCCAGCATCACTTCCCAAAATGAACTCTTTACATCCAAAACAGAAAATACAGTGGCATTCAGTATTAGAGCTGCAATCTCTTCGACTGTGTGCGTTGGATGATACTGTCTTTTTAATGCTTTGTTTAACTCTCTTGGGTCACTGCATATTCTGATTTTGTCTGAGCCTTTTTTGTGAGCGGCTACCATGGACGACACCCATTCAGTTGGTTGCTGCACCATTTTAACCAACTGACCCTTAACTTTGTCTTGCATAGGTATCGGAACTCTTCTTGCTGGTCCAACTACTGAAGCGACCTCTGAGTCTAACTTCATGGAATGCACAACTGGAAGTTTGCCTAACTTGTCATCGAAAACATCAGCATACTCTGAGAAAATGGCTTCTGAAAAATTAGAACTCGGAAATGTACTTATGTGATGAACTTCTTTACCAAAAGAAAGCAGATTAATTCTTAAACTATCTTTGAGACCCAGTAAAGATTACACTGGTCTTCGGACTACATAGAATAACAAGTTGTAACAGTTCCCTGCCAAATAACATGAAAGTGTCACTGCACCTTTGGTTTGAATTTCTTCACTTCCATAAGCAGCAGTTCTCGCACTACTGGTTACATTGAGATGTGAAGTTGTTCTATCTCGCCGTTTTGTTCTTACACATGGGTTCGGAGCCGATCCCTCGGCTCCGAGTCAGCCGCTTTTCAAGCTCAAACTCTCAGAGAAGCTCGAGACCTAGTGTATATCCCATGATGCTCTACTGTAAACCCCCAGATCTAGTTTGCCGCTGCAACAGATCTACAGACTCGTCGGAGCAAGCTCGGGCCAGTGCTGTTTTTTCTATATTTAGTGATATTTTTCTAAAATATTTCTGTTATAGTGTTAGCTAGTGTTTAGTATTTACAAAGTTAGTTGAATTTAGAGTGTAATTAGAATCCTTTAGGATTAGTTAGATTGGAGTGTGTTCTTATCGGCTGTTTGTTAGGCCTCTCTTCGTTTTTTGGGTGTGACAGGGCTCTGTCAGCTCCTTTGCATGTGTTTTTTCTTAGAAATTCCTTAGGATTACTTAGAATTCATAGATAAGTTAAAATTAGCTACATCTGTAGAGGATATATATATATATATATATATATATATATATATATATATATATATATATATACACCAACATTTTTTTTCTAAGGTTGACTTCAGGGATCTGAACTGGTGTATATATATATATATATATATATATATCGTTACATAGATATTTCCATTATAGTAAAATGTCTGAGAAGCAAAAGTCTGGCTTCAAAAGGTGTGTGTGTGGTCAAAAAATGTCGGTTATGGACAACCACTCCACCTGTGTCTACTGTTTGGGTTCTGTTCATTTGCAGGAAGTGTGCTCTATCTGCCACTCCTTCAGTGCCAGACTTCTCTTGGAAAGGCGCAGGAAGCTGGTGGATAGGGGACTCCTGAAGCCTGAATTTTAGGCTGCTCTGGACAAGACCGACCTTTCTTCCAAGGCTTCGAAGGGGTCGAAGTCGTCCAAGGGGTCCTCGGATCCTAAGTCCTCAGCTCCGAGCTCCTTTAGTATGGTTCGATCATCGGCTCCACAGCCCGTGGAGCCGTGTATCAATCCTTTACCTCGGAGCCCAGTTGTGGATCTGGTGTTGGTGACTCCTCAGTCTCCGATTCTTCAATCGGTGCCATCTTCGGCTCCTTCGACCCATCCCTCGACCCATTCTTCGAGACTATCTGATGTGGACCTGGACCGAGTGGTTAAGAGATTGCTAGAGAACCCGGCCCTGGCCAAAATGCTTTCCGCTTCGAGCCACTCAGCTTCGAAGCCTGAAATTCCAGCCCTACTTTCTTCTCCTCCTCCTCCAAAGCCAGTCGAGCTCTCGGAGCCGAGGCAGACAGAACCGATGTTGGTAGAGCCCTTGGAGCCGAGGTTTGATCCACTTCCCTCGGCTCCGCCGACCTTGATCTCCTCGGTTCCGACTGGGGAGTCTCGGAGCCAACACTCCCTCGCTGGCTCCGGGGCGCAGAGTCGGACCGAAACTTCGGTTCCTACCCTTCTCCTAGGGGCTTCGGCGCAGGTGGCTTCGGCTCCATCCTCTGGATTGGAGCGCGGGGTCTCGGCTCGGGGAGGGCTGCTGGGCTCTTTCTAGCCGACAGACTTCTCGGACTGGGATTCTGGTGCCTTCGATGCCATGAGGAAGGTCATGACTGCCAAGACCACTACCTCCTCGGATCTTTCTTCCCCTCCCCCTAAAGGGCCTCGTTCTGTCTTTTCCCCACAGGTCCCTACCAAGCATCGAGACCCAGAGCCTCAGGTATCCCCATTGGGTGGCCCCTCCTCTACAGTGTCTTTACTGGACGCTCCCACCGATGAAGTACCCAGGAAGAGGCTGTGCAGGAGGCACCTGGATTCCCCACAGGAATCCCTGACGTCGGATACCGACTTGGAGGAATCAGAAGGGTTCCCATGATCCCCCTCAGAGGATGTCTCATTTGCAGACATATTGGAGATCTTAAGGCAGAGGGGTGATTGGCAGTCCCTTGCCCCTACTGAGGATGAGTCGGTACTCCTGAAGGCCTTTGGGTCTCAACCATCCACCTCCTGGGTTACTACCCCCTTCGATGAACTAATGGATCTGGTTGCTCGAAGGGCGTGGGAGTCCCCTGATTCAGTGGAACCGGTCCCTCGGTGGCCCAACAAGTTCATTACTTCCCCTGCTGACAAGGCCTTTCTTACCAAGGGAGTCCCGGTTAATGCCACGGTGGTGGCGGCGGCAGCCACCAAGAAAGAGATGTCGGAAACCTCTTTGTCTGTCTATCCTCCTAAAAGGGATTCTAGGATGATGGACAGGTATGGGAAACGCATATTTAGTTCTGCGGCATTTTCCATGAGATCGCTCAACTACCTGACCCATTTTACCCACCTTCAATGAGATCTCCTTAAAGAGCAGGGAGATTCTCTACAGGGTAACACAGCTGATGCAGTTTCTGAGAAAGTGACTGCACAACTCAACACCCTCAATTTTATAGTCATCTTATCCATGCGGCTCATTTCTTATGCCGCCAATGGATTGATTAGGGCAGCAGGCTCAGCGATAGCTCTTTGGAGACGGTCCTGGATGCGCCTTTGCTCCTTTGCGGAAGCCTTCAAATCTTCCTTCATCAGTACCCCATTCGATGGTTCCGCCTTGTTTGGGCCTAAAGTTAAGGAGACGCTTACTAGGTGTGAACAAGAAGGAAAGACTCTGTCTGCTGTAGGAGTCCATTTCTCCACTCCAACTAGACCGTACCCCAAAGGGCAACGAAGTGGAAAAATGTGGTTCCGAAAACCCCAAGGAGCTTTCCAGAGCACACCTACGGATACCCCCTCTAGGGGCAGAGGACGGGGTAGAAACGGAAGACGCCGTCCAAATGGCAGAGGGGGTCCGCAAAATCAGGGTGACAGAGAGCAGTTCTCTGGTAAGCCCTATCAGCATTCCTGAAAGGAAGCCCGACTGTCCTTCTCTGGAGGCGGTCGGGGGTCGCTTGGCTTTATACCCAAACGCCTGGCTAAACATTACAATGGATTCTTGGGTAAAAAGCATCATTTCCAGAGGTTACTACATTCCCTTTCCAAAACTCCATCCCTTGTGTACAAGTATTCCAGACATTCCACCCAGTCTGCGAAAGCTAGCAGCCATAGAGATTCAAAACCTGATAAACAAAAGAGTCATCCAGCCAGTCCCAGCAGACCAGATAGGATCCGGAACTTACTCAAGGTACTTTTTAGTTCCAAAGAAAACAGGGGACTGGAGGCCCATATTAGACCTCAGCAAACTCAACACCTTCATTAAGAAGGAAAAGTTCCGGATGGTCACACTTCAATCAATACTTCCGTTCCTAGAAACGGGCGATTGGATGTGCTCTATAGATCTCAAGGATGCTTACTACCACATCAAAATGGCCAGTTCATCCAGAGATCATTTGCGTTTCCGGCTGGGGCCAGTCATTACCAATTCAGAGCCCTGCCCTTTGGTCTCACCACAGCCCCCAGAGTGTTCAAATGCATGGCAGTGTTCACGGCTCACCTGAGACGTTTAGGATTCCGGGTGTTTCCTTATCTGGACGACTGGCTCCTCACTGCCACCTCCAGGCATCAACTAATCCAGGCAAGAGACTACACTATCAACCTATGTTCCCAGTTGGGCATAACCTTAAACTTTGAAAAATCAGCGTTCGCAGCGTATTACCTTTATAGGAGCAGAGCTAGACACCATCAATTCAAGGATCAGGTTGCCTCAAGCAAGAATCTTATTTCTAAGGAGTCAATTGTCCATTCTATTGACCCAGAACAAAGCTCCTGCGTCCCAGATACTGAAGCTATTAGGCACAATGGCAGCCACGCTAATAGCAGTCCCGTTGGGGCGCATGCACATGCGGATACTCCAGTGGCTACTCTTCACACAATGGTCTTACCAACAACTGCCCATGTCACACGAGATTCTATTAACAAACCTTTGCAAGAAGGATCTCAATTGGTGGCTGAACAGTGACCATATAGTAGTCTGACATCCCCTTGTTCTTCCCCAACCCACAGCCACAGTGACCACAGATGCTTCCCTGATAGGGTGTGGGGAGGGCTATTTCAGGGAAAGACTGTCCAAGGTACTTGGTCAAGCATGGAATCACATTTGCATATAAATGTCCTGGAGCTGAGAGCAGTGTTCCTGGCGTTGCAACACTTTCATGACTGTCTTCCTCCAGGGACAATTGCAATTCAGACGGCCAACATGTCAGTAGTCTGGTACATCAACAGGCAAGGGGAAACCAGATCGTATCCCTTATGCCGAGAGGCCCTAAAAATTTGGCAGTGGGCTGCATCCACCCGACGCTTTCTAATAGCAACGCACATCCCGGAGTCATCCAATGTGATAGCGGACAAACTGAGCAGGGCCATCCTGTTGCCTCACGAGTGGTCCCTCAAACAACAGGTGGTGGCGGACAAGATTTTCCACAGGTGGGGCCAGCCTTGCTGCGATCTGTTTGCATCTCTGATGAATACCAAATGCAGCAGCTACTTTGCCCTTTATCCCCCACCGGGGAGCAACCTGAGGGATGTGCTCGTACATGATTGGCCCCCAGGCCTCCTATATGCCTTCCCGCCAATTCCCCTAATTCCCAAATTCATACAGAAAGCCAAAAGTCTGGGAAGGACTGTGATTTTGATAGCCCCATCTTGGCCTCGTCAGATTTGGTTCCCCTTCTTACAGAAGTATCGAGTGGAAGAACCATGGATTCTGGACCCAGTGCCAGACCTTCTGACTCATTCGTCGGGAGTTCTTCATCCCTTCCTCATCTCCCTAAAACTGACAGCTTGGCTGCTCCAATTCCCATATTAGCCAGGTCTCAAGATTTGTTTCCCGCGGTCCAACATATTATAGTTTCCTCTCATAAACTGTCAACCAGGAAGCTATATAACAGCAAATGGAAACAATTTGTTCACTGGGCTTCTCACCACGACATTGACCCTTATGTTGCCCCTATTCATACCATTTTAGAGTTCTTGTCTTCCTTGTTCTATGACGGCACAGCTGCTGCCATTTCCAACTTTCATGTAGGGTTTAACGGGTCTAACATCATGTCCCACAGACTATGTAAGGCCTTTCTGAAAGGGACCCACCATCTCAGACCACCTATCAGACACCTTATCTCTCCCTGGAATTTGAATCTTGTTTTATCCCAATTGATGCTTGCCCCCTTCGAACATGCATCATCCTGTGACTTGAAGTTTCTGTCTTGGAAAACTATATTTCTGGTAGCCATTACATCTGCGCGTAGGGTCTCCGAACTTCAAGATTTATCTTCCAAGCCCCCATATTTGATCTTCCACCCTGATAGGGTGTCCCTCAGGACAAATCCTACCTTTCTTCCTAAGGTATGTTCAGAAACTAACTTAAATCAGTCCATTGAGCTCCCACCCTTTTTTAGACACCATACTAACAGACTGGAATATATGTTACACAAGCTTGATGTTCACAGACTATTGAGATTCTACTTGGACAGAACGAAAGACTTCAGACAATCGGATCAACTCTTTGTCTCTTAAGCAGAGAACAAGAAAGGTTCTGTGGTATCAAAAATCACATTATCTAAGTGGCTTTCTGACTGCATTAAATTCATTTATTTCTCCACGAACCAACCATTACCGACTAATGTCAAAGCCCATTCTACCCAGGCTGTTTCTACGTCATTAGCTCATGCAACTCATTTACCCTTGGATACCATTTGTGCAGCTGCCACGTGGTCAAAACCTCACACGTTTATCACTCATTACAAAGTGGACAGGGTCTCCAGGGACAGGGCTTCCTTTGGTTCCACTGTGCTCAGGAATGTTCTCCCTTGAGCCACCCAGGATTAGGGTGCTTGGGACGCTACCCACGTGTAAGAACAAAATGACGAGATAGAACAACTTCACATAAAGAAGTTATGTCCTTACCATAACGTTCCATGTGAGTTGTTCATCTCGCCTTTTTGTTCTTACATTCCCTCCCACCTTCCCCCTCCTGTTGAGAAAGTTGGTTGCCTTGGTGGATTGGTCGGTCTTGTCAGCCTGTCTTCTTAGGACAGACTGTTTTTCCTTTCTGCAAATTTATAGGTACCTAGATAGGTAGGTACTGTAGTGTTTCTTCCTTTTTAGGCTGTCTTCAGGTGCAGCATACTAGATCTGGGGGTTTACAGTAGAGCATCATGGGATATACACTAGGTCTCGAGCGTCTCTGAGAGTTTGAGCTTGAAAAGCGGCCGGCTCCAAACCCACGTGTAAGAACAAAAAGGCGAGATGAACAACTCACATGGAACATTATGGTAAGGACATAACTTCTATTTGTTCATTAATTCTCATGCTAGCAAATGTGTATTATAATATTACACTTTGAACCATTGTCTACTTTGAGCTCTGTGGATCTGCCATTAATTTAGACAGTACAAAAAACTTCACTTCTTGTTAATAAGTTCACTGCATCAACTCTTTCACCAAGCACAACTCCATCTACGTAGAAAGCTGACTGCTTCAGCTCTACTTGATTATCTTGATTTCTTGTGCCTCCTTTACTTACAACTGTGTGAAGCTTACTTGATTTGCAAAACTTTTGGAAATGGTTCCATTTTTTACACTTGTAACATTGCTGACCAAATGCTAAGCACTTCTCTCTTTTAGACTCATGATTCACACCGCAGTTGCGACAGTTAACAATAGAGCTAGAGTTGGGTTTTGCTGCTTCATGTTTGTACTGCACTGAGCTGGCGCTGGAGCTTGCACCTTTCTTGGAACTTTTAGAAATCCTTGTGGCTTCTTTGGAAACCCTGTATCTGCCAAGTACTTAGGCCTGCTCTTGTTTGCCACATGTTGCATGCTATCTACATGTGCTCTGGAGCCAAATGAAGCCATGCTCTTGTCACTCACAAGCATACTTGTGTGTTTCTCTCTCACCTCACGCATTTGACAAATCTCTATGGCCTTGCTCAATGTTAAATCACTTCAATGTAAAATCTTTCTCAGAGCAGCACTGTTAATACCACATACAAGCCTGTCCTTTATCAGGTCATCTTTTAAATCACCAAGCCAACATGTTTTAGCTCTGTTTCTCATGTCAGTTATGTAAGCTGCAAATGTTTCCCCTGGTTTTTGATCTCTCGTGTAAAACAAATGCCTCTCTGTAATGTAATATTCGTCTGGGGGTTACACATTTCTCTGAACTTGCACTTCAAACAGTCTGGGTCTTCCCTTGATTCAGCTTGTAAAACAATATGGCAGTCTCATCTTCTCCTTCATATACTGCTGGGTGCATACACAAATGAACGCTCCCTTTCTATGGCCTCTGACCCTGCTAGGTTTAGCAAAATGAATGCCCTTGTGCGTGCATCTCTATCTACATAAGCTGCTTGTATAAAAATATCACACTGTTGCTCAAATATTCTCCAGTTCTGTGCTGTATTCTGATCAAATACAAATGGTAGGGGTCTTCAAAATCCATCTGCCATATTAACACTTACCAGCGAACAGTTTTGCAAATAAGCATAAACATACACAGATGCCAGAACTAATGCCAGTAATTGTCCAATGCCTCTGTATTCTGAACTTATACATTTGTTGGGCTTTTCGGAATTATGCAAATAAACAAACTCGTAGTACTTTCAAATAACTGGACTTTGTGAAATAAACTTGTCAGGCATTTTGGTACTTTTGTAATGTCGTGGTAAGCAGGGTCAGAGGCCATAGAAAGGGAGCATTCATTTGTGTACGCACCAGCAGTATATGACTAGCACTTGCTGTACAACCTGCTGGAAAGCACTAGGAATCCTTAACCTGATAAAAGCACTCAACTCTCCTTGTTAATAAGGAGAAATTAATCGTAGGCACTAAGCAGCCTATAATTGCAAAGTACCTTGTAAAGGTAAAGGAAAATAGCTCTTGTACTTTACAAAAAAGCACTTAAACAGGCATGTCCAAGGGTCAACTTCCGGTGATTTCTCCTGTCCACCTTGAATCTGGGCATACTGGAGCAATGCAGCAACTGCCTCATGTACACAGACAACCTTCTCCTCCTACCACCCAACACTACAACCTGTGAGAGATGCACTTGCATAGCCAAACTGGAAGCAAAGCTTTCTCCAGCCAACATTGTGCTAGACATTCAAGAGGAGAAGGTTAACACCTGCACTACACCTCAAGCAACACATAGCCCTTCAAAACCCACCCCATCAACACCTACACATAGCAATACCAAACCCACATATGCGGAGGCCCTTAACATTAACCTGCCTAAGCAACAAGGACCTCCGAAGCTGAAACGCAAACAAACACCAGTCACAACCAAAGTGACACATAGCTCACAACACCAGTGTGCCACCCAACAACAGCCCCTAAGGCAAGACAACGTACCCAACACTTTAGTCATAGGTGACTCTATAGTCAAGCACAATGATGTTCCACTCACCAGGTTGAGCATGGAGAAAATTATAGTCAGCCGCCTGTCGTGTGCCAGGATCCACCACGTAACGCATGCACTCAAGTCACTCCACAACAACTACAAATACGACTCTGTCATTGTCCATGTTGGAGTGAATGACTTGAGACGTACCTCCCTGGATTACATGAAAAGAGACATGGAAGAGCTCTCAGATCATGTGGCCCAGGCAGGTATGATCCCAGCCCTTAGTAGCATCCTACCTTCGCCCAGAATGATACCACATTATAAGGACAAAATGATTGCCTTCAGCAATTGGCTAAGCTTCTGGTGTCATTCAGAGGGGATCCAGTATCTACCTGGGACGACATGATCGACAAACCACGATGCTTTGCCAGTGATGATCTGCACCTGTCACCCCTGGAATTCAAGTTACTGGCTAAAGCTCTTGCCACCCCTATAGTGCCTTTTTTAGGCAAGGTTCAGTGGACAAAACCACCACCGTAACAGATACAAGCATACAAAATCTGAAGGTAATGCTACTCAATGCTAGAGGTCTTCAAAATGCACTCTCTCGAGGCACTCCTAAAAATGGAGAATATCGATATCTGTGCAGTAACTGAGACCTGGTTCAAAACTCCAGCACCCCTGGAATACCAGGCTACAACTCTTACCACACATTTCGGCCACCAAACCAAGACCAAAACACTAAAGGTGGAGGAGTTTCCATATTCACCAAGGATATTCACACCTCCAGGCTAGTTGCCCAACACAGTACATCTGAAATTCTCCAGGTGCAACTAACACTAGGTAAGATCCCCCACCATGCCCCAAGATTCTCACTACACCTTTCTAAACATGCTCGAAAATATTAAGATACAACCAAACACCCTAATACTGGGTGGTTTCAATCACCCTACCATTAACTGGGAAAACTATTTGGGTACCAGCACCTTTTCCCAACGGTTCTTGGAATTCATAAATTCCAATGGCCTGGATCAACTAATCCATTGTCCCACCAGGGGCTCCAATATCCTAGACCTGGCCATTACCAACATGGGAGATAGATGCTCCACACCAGTGGACTGACCATAAGCAAATCACCCTTGACATCCACATCCCACCCCCACTCCCCAGTAAGGAAACCGCTGTATAAAACTTCTCCAAAGCCAGCTTCATGCTACTTAAGTCAGAAGTGACAAACTTCATGGCAGCCATGCAGACAGGAGCTGAAAGTTCAACTGCTGAATCCTACACTAAGGTACTGTATGAGCACATCCACTCGTGCATGAGTCGTGCCATCTCAAATAGAACCAAGACGTTCTCCTCCAAAAAAAGAAAGCCAATCTGGTGGTCCCCTGCCATAAACAAACTATACAACAGAAGGAAGAAACTGTTGCAGAAGAGAGGAAAATCCCAGGATGCAAAAAACTCCCTTACCAGCCTCAGTAAGAAGCTGAGATCCCTCATAAAATCTTCCAAAGCTGGTTACGAAAATATAATTGCCAAAGATTCCAAAGACAACCACAAGACATTCTATAGTTATGCCAAGAATCTAAATGGCAATTCTCAGATTTGCTCTGAGCTACAACAGAATGGCATTAAATATACTGATCCCAAGGATATTGCCAATATCCTGGCAAATCGATTTAGTGCCAACTTCACCCCCTAAAGGACCCATTTCAGTACCAGAAGATTGCCAAATTCCAGTAATCATGGCCACACAGGTATAAACAGCACTTTCCAAAGCTAAGAATACAGCTTCCATGGGACCAGATGACATCCCGGGCTGTGTACTACATGAACTACAACATGAATTGGCACCTCACCTAAGTGTCATGTTTAATCATAGCCTCACCTCATGCTTCGTGCCCACTGAGTGGCGCACAGCTACAGTTATCCCACTCCACAAGGAGGGATCCACCTTGGATCCCAGGAACTACCGTCCCATCAGTCTGACGAGCCTGATCTGCAAGGGCATGGAACACATTATCATGGAACTTATAAACAAAGACATTGGCAACCTTCAAACACTAGACCCCACTCAGTTTGGGTTTGTGAAGGGCCGATCTTGTCTCCTGAACCTGATTGACTTCTTCTAATCAGTCTCCAGAACTGTGGACGAGGGTAAGGCAGTCCACACAGCCTATCTGGACCTCGCCAAGGCCTTCGACACCATCCCCCACTCTGGAGTCATAGATAAACTTACTAAGCTGGGCATAAATCCCTACGTCACTCGATGGGTTGCCAACTGGCTTACTGACAGAACCCAGACTGTAAAAGTAGCCGACTGCAAATCCAGCTCCAGACAAGTGACAAGTGGAGTACCTCAGGGTTAAGTCCTGGGACGACTCTTGTTTGACATCTACTTCTCTGAAGTACAGGCCAACACTAAGGTACTCTGGCTAACAAAGTTCGCAGATGACTGCAAACTGGGAGCCATTATTGAATCCCTAAATGATGTGGATATTCTACAAAAGGGCCTTACAGAAACAGATGCTTGGTGCCAGAGCCATGGGCTCAAGTTTAATGCCAAGAAATGTATAGTTATCCCCTTTGGGAAAAACCATGTACCCATGAACTGCCACATATGTGGCAGTACACTAAACACCGAAAGTGTGATGAGAGACTTAAGGAAACAGGTGGACAGTGGTCTCACCTTCGATAACCACATCGCCACAACAGTCAGGAAATACTTCTGTGTGGCACATCTCATCACTAAGGGCTTTACATCCAGAAAAAAGGAGGTCATTGTCCCACTGTTCACATCCCTCATTAGACCCATTATAGAGTACAATGCCCCATTGGTATGTACCTCACAATACATCTGCAACAGCTGGAAATACCACAGAAATACCTCAGTAAAAGAATCACAGGCCTAAAGCAGATGCGCTATGCTGACCACCTAAAAAAAACTCCAGCTATACTCTGTGGCATATCATCTACTCAGGGGTGATCTCTGCTTAACATACAAGGCCATGTTAAACCCTGAGCTGTTGAACATGCTCCACTTAAAGAAATCCCAATAATTTAGAGCCACACTCTCCAGGGATCTAAACCTTGTCATCACAATGAATAAAACATGCTGGAGGGATAGGTTCTTGACCGAGAGACTCCCCATACTCTGGAATAGACTGCCCATACATGTCCAGCAGACTGCCTCCTTGGCCCTCTTCTAAAGGAACCTTGATGATAGGATGGGAGATAGGAAATTCACCCCGGGGATCACATCAGTCGCCCTGCTAGACAGGGGTCCAGGGAAGTAAATATTGTGGGAAAAAATATCCGGGAATTGTTTGGCTAGGCTTGTATAGGTCCTAGGGCTGATAGCCTAGTTACCAACCTATGATAAGGGCAAAAATGCTAAAGTCATTTATCATCATGTGCTAAAATCATTTATCATCATTTTAAGAAACAGTCAAGAATTTTATGATGTGACCGAATAACTCATGAGCACTGTAATACACTTCTAATTTGTAATAAAACACCTCTTATCAGTGTAAAAAACATACCAAGCAGCTGCACAATGCGAATAAATCAAATGTCTGTTGCCTTAAACTCAATAACTTTTCAAAGTAATTGCACTTTGCGAATACCTGCATACAGCACAATGAAATGTCCCCAAACCAGGCAACTCTCTACAGTACAAGGAGCACTCTGTAATGGCGACACTTTATGAATAGACACACCCAGCACAAGAAACTTTTCGAAATAGCTATACTTTGACTGTATTACATGAAATAGTTGCACTTTGCACACAATAAACTGTTTGGAATAGATGCACAGTAAAAAGCACACACTGTAAGCACTTTTACACAAATGCTTTGAATAACTCGAGTTATGCCCTTGATACAATATGAAGTCGTAGTTATGCCCAAATACAGCACTTTGCCAAAACATGTACAGTTGTCTTGGTTTATTTTGCGTAATGTGCACCTTTTCTTTTCTTATTATATTTGTTTTGCATGTTTAAGCCATTTTCATGCCCAATATACTTTTCTTGTGCTCATTTTACTCTAAACATGCCCAACTTTGCCTTGAACACTCTTGTTTTGCTTTAAACATGCTCATTTTTTGCTTTACTGTTGTTTCATCGAATACTTGTATCTTAAATATTTTCTTTAGTTAACAGACTTTTTGTACTTTTCACTTGCCTGATAATGCTATTTGTAATGCCCCTTTATTGTCTTTTGTATCAAATAAATGGTTTGTGTTATTTCTCATTACCTTTGATTCTTTCTGTCTATGTTTGTGCACTTTTCTGTCAGTTTTACCATCAGTGTCTTCTTTGAACCTCAAGGCTTTGAATATTCTTCTCTCTTCCATCCCAGTTCTGACACCATGTTGCTTTTGTGTCTTATACATGAATTGAAGAGTCTTTGTGGGTTCTGTTTAAGCAGCTTTATTTCATACAAACACATTAATACTGTTAGCTATTGACTTTAATTTAAGTAACTTATATACAAACTAATAACTATGATCATGTATGCTCACTCCCTGGCTGCTCCTTCAAAATGGCACTAGGGGTTTACATGTGTGAGGGCTATAAACATACACGTACAGCCTTTCATGCTTCTTAAAGGTATAACACACACTTTACACTATAATCTACATTACCCTTTGTTGAGAAACTATGGCAATGGGTGATCTCATCCAGTTACTTTCTGATAGCAGTGCACATCCTGGGGAAGTCCATCGTAATTGCAGACAAGGTAAGCAGGCCAATTCTAATGCTTCATGAGTGGTCCCTCAACATGTAGATGGTGGAAAAGATTTTCTGTTGATGGAGCTATCCGTGTTGAAGTCTTTTTGTATCTCCCTTCAACAGGAAGTGCAGCAGGTTCTTTGGCCTGATTTCTCCAGTGGGAGAGTCCCCAAGGGACACTGTACTTCACTCTTGGCCATCCGGTCTCCTTTATGCTTACCTCCCATTACTTATAATACTCAATTTTCTACAGAAAACATCTCATTTGAAGAGCACAGTTATCCTCATTGCCCCCTGCTGGCCTCATCAGATCTGGTTTCACTTCCTTTATCCTCATCTTCTACACCCACTTTGGATTCTGGATCCAACTCCAGACCTGCTGTCTCACCCGACAGACATGACTCATCATACATTTCAGGCCTGAAGCTGACCGCATAGTTTCTCCAGTTCCATTAACTGATAGATAATCCAGGCTTTCCTCACCAGTCCGTCACATCATGTTATCATGTCACAAAGCTTCCACTAGAAAAGTTTGCAAAAGTAAATAGAAAATATTTGTATTTTGAGCACATAAAAAGAATTTAGATACCTTTTCAGCTCTGATTTCTTAGGTTTTTGACTTTTTAGCTACTATTTTCAATGAAGGGGCTAGCTCATGAGCTATAAGAGTACAATTGGCAGCCATTTCTGATTTTCATACAGGAATAAATAATTCATCCTTGGCATTTTCCAAACTTTGAAAAGCCATTCTCAGAGGAACATACCTACTTAGACCTCCGTTAAAGGACCCCACTCCTCCTAAGGATTTAAATATTGTTTTGCAGACTTTAACCCAACCCTGTTTTGAACCATCCGCCAGGTGTGAACTAAAATTTTTGACCTGGAAAACTATCTTCTTGGTTGCTATTATTTCTGCCAGAAGGATATCAGAATTACAGACCCTGTCATCTAAACCTCATTATTTGATTTTTCACAAGGATAGGGTATCTTTACAGACCAATCCTGTCTTTCTACCTAAGGTGTTGTCAAAATCCAGTATTAATCAAGAGATCAACCTTCCAGTCTTCTTTCCAAATTTCTCAAATAAAGGAAAATATATGTTACACCTACTTGCTTTTCATAGACGGTTATGTTTCTGTCTTCACAGAACCAAAAATTTGAGGAAATCTGAACAGTTGTTTCCTTTTCAGAATCAAATCAAACCGGTTTCTAAAGTGACTTTAGCCAAATGGTTGACTATTACTTTGGCATACAGAAAAATGGGCTTGCCTTTGCTACAACCACCAAAAGCCCATTCCACCAGATGTATGGCAACATCTTCAGCCTTTTTGTTTAGAACTTCCTTGGATGATATTTGTGCAGCTACAACTTGGGCTAATCCTCATATCTTTATTGCTCATTACAAATTGTATCTGGTCTCTAGTGGAAGAGCAGCTTTTGGCTCAGCTGTGCTGAGGAATATTGTTCCTTAGAGTCCTTAGCTGGAGACTCTGTCCAAACAGTTGAGGAATGAATGAAAATGACATCAGATAAAGAAGTTATGTACTCACCATGATATTCCATCTGTGTTCTCCATTTTCATTCTTCTCAACTTCCATCCCACTGACCCCCTTCCTTGCTTTACTCTTGGAAAGATCAAAGGATATGGCAGTTCCTTTGCTTGAATCCTAGATTCTGTTATATCATACTTTCTTACTGCTTTGTAGGTATAAAGGGCAGCAAACAAGCTCTAAGATATGTTAGGTGATTAGGGCATTATGGGCAAAGGGAGGATCTTGAGAGTTTCAGTGTTCCACAAGCTTGAAGAAGCAGCTGAGTCAGATGTTCTTCGTGTTTCACTGTTGCAGTCATAACCTGTGGTTTATCCCTGCTGTGGTAGCCCTTGGCCAGCCTGAATACCAGAGTCAATGTTTTTATGTGTCGGCTGCTGTCGCCTGTAGTCTGACATCAGGTTGTCAGTGCTATAAAGCAAGGCAGCCAACGCCATTACATCAGTCTTTCTTGCCGTGGAGCCCATAGCAGAAGCAGTTCGCAAGTGTGCTGGTCGGTCACTACCAGAGTTTGAATTTCAGCTGAAAACGTCTAAAGCAAAGTACCCCATTAGGGATCTTTTTTTCTTGCACTAACCAATGTCCGAAAAAATTGACAATTGTCTCGCCTGTAGAAAGCAGATCCCACATCGAGACTTACATTCATACTGCATCACTTGTTTAGGCCCAGACCACGATGTTCCCCGTTGCCGGTTGTGTGCCCTCTTTAACGCGCAAACCATTTGCCGTAGAGCTCTTATTGTAGACAGCTATTTTCTTCTTCCATCTTTGCATTCCGAAATGGCATCCGTCAGCTAACAGTCCATGGACATTCCAAAAAAACACAGAGATAAAGGTAGAGACGGACCACACAAGGCTAAGCCCTCTGATGACTCTACTGCTAAGCAGGTCGTCAGTTCTCTGGAATTCAGTGAGGCACTTTTGCAGCACCTGATGCCCGATTCAGTATCTACGCAGGCTTCTACAGAGACCCTTCCAGAATCTGGTATGCCTCAGAAATCTTCTTTGTCTTCCGAGCCTTTGGCTGTCTCTGCCTTGATTGGGTCCGGAGCGGTAATGCAGGCACTGGCTTCCAAAGAGGCCTCTCGCACTACCGAATCTAGACAAAAACTGACATCATCTCATCCGACTGCTGTTTCTCTCAGACCGATGGATACTCTTAGGCCTAGAAGCCAGGCCACTCCTAGAAAGTCTGCCTCTAGCCACCATCTTGCCCATGCTCCACTGCCCCAAGCACAAATGATTAAAATGGCGGAGGATCTCATTTCCCTTATCAGGGTAGTCAGGCCACAACTTCTAAAAGGAAAAGACACCCCATCCTTAGAAATTATGACAGAACAGGATTCTGAGGAATCTGACTATTCAGATTTTGAAGAGGAACAGCAACCTCTGACTGCTTATGAGGATTCAGATGCAGAAGAAGAATCCATTCCTTCTGCTTCCCCACCAGAAGACCTTTCCTTTGGGGAAACCCTTCACACCCTCAGGGAATATTTCCAGTGGGAATCTCAGGATTTCCCCCAGTCTAAGAAAAGACTTAGAGAGTTTCTGAACCTGCTCCAGCACAGCCCCTGGCCATCCCTCCTATTTTAGAGGTGGTGGATGATGTTTTCCATGAATCCAGCTTAGCCCCTAATGCCCTCCCACCTGCTTCCAGTAAGCCTGACTGATATTAGAGAGTACCAGATTCTCACAAATACCTGTACAGAAATCTTGCTGCAGACCCAGAGGTCATTACACAGAGAACAAAAGGAGCTAAGACTAGCTCTGCCAAGAATTCTGCTCGTTCTGACAAGGATTCCAGGGCTCTGGACAGATGGGGTAAAAAATTATACACCAGTGCTGTGCAACCCTAGCTATCCGAGCACTCAACTGTCAGTTCCATATGTTAAAATATCAACAACACACTTTGGAACTATTAAAACAAGCAATTTCAACCTTTCTTGATTGTGCCAATTCGAAAGAGTTAGCAGATTTACTTCACTCTACTTGTCAAGTTTTTACTTCACTCTACTTGTCAAGTGGCCAAACACTCATTACACTGTGAACATGACGCCCTAGAAGCCTCAAGTAGGGCAGCAGTGTCAGGATCTGTCATTAGGAGACATGCATGGTTGAAGGAACAACCTCTCCCTGATCATGTCAAGTCTAAACTAATTGATGCACCCCTGGATAAGGACCGTTTGCTTGGAGTAAAAGCAGATGAAGTGCTTAAAAAGATGGAAGGCAAAGTAAAATATATGCAAACAGTAAAAGATTTCTTTCAGGTTTAACCTCCCAGGTTCAGCAGGAACTTTCCCTCTAAGCACTGGTCCTTCCCAGCACCTAGCAGACAGGGCCAAGGTAAGCCCCCCAGGGACAGACCACCCAGGCCCCTATCCCAGGGGCAGCAGAGAACCAAACAGTGGACCACTTCTGCCCCAAAGGCAGGGAGTTCTAAGCCACCCTTCTGTGGCAAAAACTCTCAATGACTCCCTCTCCCCCCTCTGCACATCTTTCACTCACCAAAAGCTAGGAGGAAGGCTCTCCCTCTACAAAGAAAATTGGCTTTCTGTAACAAAGGACTAATGGGTCTTAAAGATAATTTTTCAGAGATACAAATTCTCTTTCAACAAACTCCCAATTTCAAGAGGGTACCCAGACTTACCTCCAAATTAGTGCACAGAGGCATTGAAACAGGCACAAACTCCCATATCCCAGGAGGCAGTAGAACCTGTCCCCTAAGATCAAACAGGCAAAGGCTTTTATTCCAGACTATTTCTTGTTCCCAGAAACGAGGGCACTTGGTGCCCCATCCTGGATCTATCCATTCTGAACACCTCCCTGGTGGTCCCCAAATTCAAAATGCTAACTTTGCAGCAGCTGCTACCTATGCTGAAAAAAAAATGCCTACCTCCACATCCCCATAAGGGAATTCCTGCGCTTCAGAGCAGGCTCACAACACTTCAAGTTCTCTGCGCTACCCTTTGGCTTATCTACTGCACCCAGAGAAAAATTCTTGTTTCCTGCCTTTTCTAAGCTAGGCTAGTCCTGTTTACAGGTTCTGCTGAATTCAGGGCTGTGGTACAAGTTCCTGTGTTGCCCATATTCTTACCTGGATAGGAGGAAGTTTCTCTGTTCACCAGTGAGAGTGGGGAGCTTTGAGCAGCCTATCTGTCCCTTGCGGAGTGGTTTCAGCCCAGCAAATAGTAGTTTATTGGCCGTTTTGGGCTAATTTCTCTCTCTTTCATCTACCTGCCTTAAAAACCCGCATTTGCGCAGTTTTGCGTTTGTGTTCAACTCAGCTAAGCTCCTCATGGTGTCCTGCAGAGTACTACAAGCAGCAGAGAGACCAAGAGAGACTTTCAACTGATTTAATTATTTTTTTTGCATTTTTCTCCTACGACTGCTAGTTTTCACATAAAATGGGATCTACTAGCATTTCTGTACTCTAAAAAGCTATTTTCTGCTAAAATACTTGCTTTTTTGTTGTTTGCACTTTCAAAGTAATTTAAAGTCATTTTCTGTGTTAAAAGCATCTGTTTAACTGTTGTAGGCTACACACTCAAGTGCGCTAGCCTGTTTAATGCATTTAAAGTGTTTTTGTGCAGTGTACTATTGTATCTGTAAAAAAAGAAAAAAACAAAAAAATTCTTGTTTCCCGCCTTTTCTAAGCTAGTCTAGTCCTATTTTCAGGTTCTGCTGAATTCAGGGCTGTGGTACAAGTTCCTGTGTTGCCCATGTCTTTACTTGGATAGGAGGAAGTTTCTCTGTTCACCAGTGAGAGTGGGAAGCTTTGAGCAGCCTATCTCTCCCTGGAGGAGTGGTCTCAGCCCAGCAACTAGTAGTTTATTGGCCGTTTTGGGATAATTTCTATCTTTTTCATCTACCTGCCTTAAAAACCCACATTTGAATGGTTTTGCGCTTGTATTCAACTCAGCTAAGCTCCTTGTGGCATCCTGCAGAGTACTACAAGCAGCAGAGAGAGACAAAGAGAGACTTTCAACTGATTTAAGTATTTTTTTTGCATTTTTCTCCTGCGACTGCTAGTTTTCGCCTAAAACGCGATCTACTATCATTTCTGTACTTTAAAAAGCTATTTTCTGCTGAAATACTTGCTTTTTTTCTGTTTGCACGTTCAAAGTCATTTAAAGTTGTTTTCTGTGTTAAAAGCATCTGTTTAACTGTTGTAGGCTACACACTCAAGTGCTCAAACCTGTTTAAAGCATTTAAAGTGTTTTTGTGTAGTTTACTGTTTTCTGTAAAAAAAGAAAAAAAACAACAAAAAAAATCTTGTTTCCCGCCTTTTCTAAGCTAGTCTAGTCCTGTTTTCAGGTTCTGCTGAATTCAGGGCTGTGGTACAAGTTCCTGTGTTGCCCATATCCTTACTTGGATAGGAGGAAGTTTCTCTGTTCACCAGTGAGAGTGGGGAGCTTTGCGCAGCCTATCTGTCCCTGGAGGAGTGGTCTCAGCCCAGCAACTAGTAGTTTATTGGCCGTTTTGGGCTAATTTCTATCTCTTTCATCTGCCTACCTTAAAAACCCACATTTGTGCAGTTTTGCACATCACGCACCTCCAGCGCTGTTTAGCTAAGATTAAACTATTCCCGGCTCCACAAAGTCTGCTGTTCAGTTTTTCCCTTGGAGCCAGTCAGACTTTCTACTTAAGCACTCTAAACAGTTTATTTTCAGTCCAGCACTGGCCCAAATCTCCTAGTAAGCACTAATAAACGCTAGCACTACACCCCCTCTACTGTACAGAAGTACAGGGCTCTCTATTCGTCCTTAACCGGACAATAAGTAAAACTTCACTTTATCTGTGCAGGCATGTCCAAAGAGCAGATTCAGGTGTACTCTCCAGTCCAGCTTGTGAATCTGGGCATTTTGAGGCAATGCCACAATTGCCTCATGTACACAGCAATCCTCTCCTCCTTCAAACAAACACAAATGTATGTGAGAGATGCAACTTTACAGCCAGACTGGAGGCCAAGCTCTCTCAACCCAAGACTGGAACAGTCAATCATGAGGAGAAGGGAAACACTTGCACGACACTGCCAGTCTCACATAGACCAATCATATCGGCACCGGCCAATAACACACATAAATACACATAGTCGGAGGCTCTAAATAGAAATCTGCCTAAGCAGTAGAGACCTCCAAAGCAGACATCCAAACAACCTCTACCCCCCCAACAACAACCACAAAACACATACTTCACAAAGTGTGCCAATCACAGCCCTTAAGGCTAAACAACACACCCAGTACACTAGTAATAGGAGACTCTATTGTCAGGCACACTGACATCCCTCTCACTAGACTGAACAAGGAGAAGGTTACTGTAAGCTGCCTGTCGGGTGCCAGGATCCGCCACATAACACAAGCACTCAGGTCACTCCATAACAGGTGCAAATATGACTCTGTCATTGTCCATGTTGGTGTGAACGACCTGGGACGTACCTCCCTGGACTACATGAAAAGAGACATAGAGGAGCTCTCTGATCATGTAGCCCAGGCCGGTATGACCCTGACCCTGAGTAGCATCTTGCCTTCGCCAAGAATGATGCCACAGTATGAAGATAAAATGATCGATTTTAACAATTGGCTTAGCTTAGCTTTTGGTGTCATTTAAAGGGGATCCAGTGTTTGTCAGCCTGGGATGACATGCTCGACAAGCCATGTTGCTTCGTAAGAGATGGCTTGCACCTGTCGCCCTTGGGCTTTCGAATACTGGCCAAGGCTCTTGCCACCCCCATAGTGCCTTTTTCAGGCAAGGCTCAAAAGACAAACCCACCTTCGTAAACAACACAAGCAACAAAAAAACTGAGGGTAATGCTACTCAATGCCAGAAATCTAAACCTCAAAATGCATGCACTCGAGGCACTCCTCACCAAGGAGGGAATCGATTTATGTGCAGTAACAGAAACCTGGTTCAAGGTTCCAGAGAGCACCTCAGCACTACTAGGCTATAACTCATACCGTACCTTTCGGCCCTAGAACCCAGACCGAAATACAAAAGGCGGTGGTGTATCCATCTTCATCAAGGATTCCCACACCTCCAGGCTTTTAGCACAGCATGAGGCCTCGGAGACCATCCATGTGCAACTAATAGTGGGCAAAACTGCCTTTCAGTTTGTAGCCTGCTACAGATCACCCTCCTTGTCTCAAGACCCCCACTTAGCATTCCTGAGAACACTGGAAAATATGAAGATCCTACCCAACATCATGATATTGGGTGATTTCAACTACGCAAACATAGACTGGGAAAACTACTCAAGTACAAACTCCTTTGCCCAATGCTTTCTAGAGTTTATAAACTCAAACGCCCTGGAACAACTGGTTACCACTCCCACGTGGTGACAACATATTGGACTTGATCATCACCAATATGGGTGACCAATGTTCCACACCAGAGGTAAACCCGTCGCTGGTAAGATCAGATCATAAACTAATCACACTAGGCATCCACATCCCAACCCCACCCCCAGTCAAGGAAATAACTGTAAAAAACTTTTCAAAAGCAAACTTCACACTTCTCAAGACCGAGGTAGAAAGTTTCAAAGCCCCACTGCTAAAGGATAATGCTGCCCAAACCGCAGAATCCTTCACAAATGCATTCTATGTGCACCTACAGGAATGCATGGATCGAGCCATCCCAAGTAAAACAAAGACTCACTCCTCCAAAATGAGGAAACCAGTCTGGTGGACCCCGGCCGTAAATAAGCTCTACAACAGAAGGGGGAAACTACTACATGATAGAGCAAAATCCCAAAAAGGGAAGGTATCCCTAATCAGTAACAGCAAGAAACTACGATCCCTCATAAAATCATCCAAGGCCAACTTCGAAAGAAGAATTGCCAAAGACACTAAAGATAATCACAAAGCCTTCTTTAGCTATGTCAAGAATCTAAGTGGCAGCACTCAGATCTGCTCTGAGCTAGTGCAAAATGACAAAAAATACGCTGAACCAACAGACATTGCCAACATCCTGGCTGACAGGTTCAGTGCAAACTTTACCCCCCCCCACCCCCACCCCCTAAAGGGCCTGTGTCCATTCCAGAAGATTGTAGAGCCCCAGACATCACAGACACTCAGGTGAAAACAGCCCATTCCAAAGCCAAGAACACAGCATCAGTGGGACCGGATGGCATCCCAGGCTGCATCCTACACGAGCTCCAAAAGAAACTAACCCCTCACCTAAACTCATTGTTCAAGCTCAGCCTCACCACAAGCTATGTTCCCAAAGAATGGCGTACAGCAACAGTTATCCTGCTCCAGAAAGGTGGTACAACAACGGATCCCGCTAACTGTCGCCCTATAAGCCTCACTAGCTTGGTCTGCAAAGCCATGGAGCGCATCATCATGGAACTCATTAACAAAGACAGTAGGAACCTCCAGACACTGGACCCTACCCAATTTGGCTTTGTTAAAGGCAGATCATGCCTCCTAGACCTGGTTGATTTCTTTGAAACAGTTACCAAGGCCATAGATGAGGGAAAGGTAGTCCACACAGCCTACTTGGACCTTGCAAGGGCTTTCAACACCATTCCCCATTCTGGCATTATAGAAAAGCTCACCAGCTTGAACATTAACCCCTATATCACGAGATGGGTTGCAAACTGGCTCATGGCTAGAACTCACATGGGGAGAGTTGCGGGTGCTATGTCTGACTCTAAACCAGTTACAAGTGGAGTCCCTAAGGGCTCAGTCCTGGGACCCCTCCTGTTCGGTATATACTTCTCTGAGGTACAGGCAAGCACGGGAGGACTATGGCTGACCAAGTTCGCAGATGATTGCAAACTGGGGGCCATAATCGACTCCCCGGCTGACACAGACATTCTCCAGAAGGGTCTCACGGAGACGAATACCTGGTGTCAGAATCATGCCACAAAGTGCATAGTCATCCCCTTTGGGAAAATTGAAGTGCCCACAAACTATCACATAGAAGGTAATCCACTAAGTACTGAAGCTGTAATTAGGGACTTGGGGACCCAAGTAGATAGCAACCTCTCCTTTGATAACCACATTGCTAACGTTGTTAGAAAATCCTTCTATGTAGCCCACCTAATCACAAAAGGGTTCACATCTAGATCAAGAGAGGTTATTGTGCCCCTCTACTCATTGCTCATCAGGCCCATAATAGAGTACAGTGCCCCATTTGGGATGTACCTTACTCAACACCTGCAACAGCTGGAAAGAATGCAAAAGTACCTCACCAAGAGGATCATGGGCCTCAAACAGATGCCCTATGCAGCCCGGCTAAAGAAACTCCATCTTTACTCTGTTGCCTACCACCTCCTCAGAGGAGACCTCTGCCTTATGTACAAGGCCATGCCAAACACTGAATTAATGGACATGCTCCACCTAAGGAAAACCAAATCTCTTAGAGACACATGCACTAGGGATTTAAATCTCAGCAGAACAATAAATAGGACATGCTAGAGGGATAGATTCCTGTCCCAGAGACTTCCCTCACTCTGGAATAGAATCCCAATCTATGTTAGGCAGAGCCCCTCACTGACTCTCTTCAAGTGAAATCTTGATGAGTGGATGGGAAATCGTAAATATTCACCTGGGATCACATCAGTGGCCCTGCTGGACAGAGGCCCAGGAAACTAATCTAAAAGGGAGGCGAAAGCCAACATATTCTGGCTAGGCTTATAAATGCCTTTGGGCAGATAGCCTAGTACCTACATATGAACCAAATGCTTGGCCCAGGCCATAGCATTTTGCAGACAGAGAAATATACAGATTTACCCTTATCTGGATGACTGCCTCATTCAGGCAGAGTGCAAAGAAAAGCTACTCCTGGACCTTCTCTGTGTCAAAACCCTCCTAACTTCCCTAGGGTTCACCAACTATGAGAAGAAATCAAAGCAAACAACCTCCAGGAAAATCATTTTCTTGGGAGCACTGCTGGACACAGAATCCCAAATGGCCTTCCTATCCCCAGAAAAGTAGAGCTTCCTGCCTCTCTACTTTACCCCAGTCATTCAGGAGTGGGGAACTCTGGAGGTGGATCTCTTTGCTTCTCACTTCACGCACCAGCTGAAAAATTTCTGTACCAGGGAGTATCACCACCTAGCGTAGAAGATGGATTCCTTGACCTTCCCCTGGAACTCCCTCTTTGTGTATGCATTCCCAAGGTACTGATCAAGATAAGGGAGGAGAGACCAAAGGCCATCCTCATTGCTCCAGATTGGCCCAGACAGCATTGGTACCCCTTACTGCACAGCCTGACATTACACATCCCAGGCAGCTTCCCCTGATCTCAGACATCTTGACCCAGGTGGGGGGGGGGGTGCTCCACCCAGACTTGCAGACTCTCAAACTGTCAGCATGGCTAATACTTTAAAAGTAAACAAGGGGTCCTGTTAAGCAAACAGGTCCTAGACATTATCACACAGGACATAAGGTCCAGCACCAGAAAATCTTATGCAGGGAAATGGAAAAAATTCTGCTCTTGGAGCCAGTCCAGAGGGGGCAGTACCTCACAATCTTCCAGCCCTCTGATCTTGGACTACCTAGCCGAGTTACTCAATAGTGGCCTGTCCTTCTCTTCTATTAAAATCCATGCCTCAGTCAATTCAGCTCATTTTGATTCAGACCAGTCCCTCTTCTCACATCCTTTGATTAAACAGTTCCTCAGAGGGGCTTCTAATATCAGGCCACCCACGCCAGCCTGGAACCTGAATTATGTTTTAGAAAAACTAACCTTACCTCCCTTCGAACCTGCTGCTTCAGCAGAATTGAAATACCTCTCCTGTAAGACTGCTTTCCTACTAGCTATCACCTCAGCCAGAAGGGATTCAGAACTTCAGGCACTCATGGCCATTGAGCCCTTCATCATTTTCCATGCAGACAGGGTCTCCCTGAGGACTACCCCCCCTACTTTATTCCCAAGGTGATATCTGATGTGACCCTCAACCAGGCCATACATCTACCCACCTACTTTCTTAACCCTCAAAACAAGGGGGAAAGAATTCTGCACTCACTAGACGTGCACAGACAACTCAGATACTACCTGGACCATACTAAACCCTTCAGAAAAACAGACCGGCTTCTTGTCAGCTTTGCCCCAGGGACAGAGGGGAGGCCCATTTCCAAGCAAATCATTTCCAAATGGATATCACACTGTATCCATTTCTGTTACAGACTACATGGGAAATCACCCCTAAGTCTGTTCGTACCCATTCCACTGGGGCAGCCTCCGCTTCCACAGCATTCCTCATTGGAGTTCCCACTAGGGACATCTTGGAAGCTGCTACCTGGACCTCTGTCCATACCTTTACAAAGCATTACCACCTACCTCTTTTCTCTAAGTCTCGGGCAGGGTTTGCCTCTGCAGTTCTGCAGGGCTTGCTGACCCGTACCTAGGGCTCTAACTAATCCTTCCACCTCTCTCCTCAGCTTTGGGAATCCTCCCACAGGTGATGACTGCAACAGTGAAACATGAAGAACATAGTACAGTTGTGTACACTTAACATACATGTAGATGTTTGAGTGTATTCACTGTTGCAGCCCTGGTTTCCCTCCGTCCTTTCCCCTTATAGCCTCTTTCCCTAGGGGGACATAAGCTTCCCACGGTGGCTTTTAGCCACCAGGACCATTTTACCATATTTCCTTGTGCGTTTGACGGGTTAGGGCAAGAAAAACCAATGTAATGGCATCAGCTGCCTTGATATATAGCACTGACGACCTGACGTCAGACTACAGGTAACAGCAACCGACGCAGAAAAACATTGACTTTGGTATTCAGGCAGGCAGAGGGCTATCCACACAAGGGACAACCCACAGGTGATAACTGCAACAGTGAATACACTTGAACATCTATATTTATGGTAAGTGTAGAGAACTATACTATCTGAGGATCGGATCCGAACCCAACAGTTGAGGAAGAATGAAAATGGATAGCACAGATGAAACGTTATGGTGAGTACATACGTTTTTTTCATAGCAGAGATCACATCTACAGTTGTAGTCATTTGTACATGAAGTTAATGGAAGCAAGATGTCCAGCTTCCATACCAATATCCTGAACTTTCTTCAAATGTTCCCATAAACATAGCTTTATCCTGACTGATGTTGGACAGATGCTTGATGTAAGGAAGACATGCCTGCACTGTGCCTTTAGTTCCTTGTGCCTTAAGAAAGATTCTGTTCATTCCATGTTTGTGTGGTCCTGTTCAGACAACTTCTAGAGCAGGGGTGGGCAAACTTTTTGATTCGTGGGCCACATTGAGTTCTAACATTTGACAAAGGGGCCGGAACAGGAGCAGATAGATGGCATGCTTTGAAAACATCACCTCATTGGGGGAAAAATACACATCTTGGGATATAGAGAAAACATGTGCTTTAATTTCCAATGAAAATGAAGAAAAGCATTACAATAAAATCTCTGACTTCGAAATGAGTCTTTAAACACTGAAAATCAAATAAATGACCATTTTATTTTAAAGCACTGAAAGTTCTGTTATCCTTCAGGATATCACCATCACTCTCCTCCTGACTGTCTTTTTTTTCAAAAACGGTAGGAGATGCAGATGTACTTGTCCTGTTCCTTTTATTAAATTTGTTTCCCCGATGCCAAAAGTCAGCAACGACCAGTGCAAGGACGAAACAGTTGCAGCAAGTCAGTCTGTGAAGCGTTATATTTGATCTGCGCGCACTGTTTATTTTAACAACGTGCGTATCATGGAGACACACACATTTTAATGGGAGCAGTGTTGTTGGTCTCCTTTTTTAGCCAGCGCATCAAAGTCTGGAGTTAGTTTTGTTGTGGCGATTCTCAGGA